>NW_022103926.1:6761211-6780538 GCF_000313985.2 Echinops telfairi
CATGTGGGCTTTGTTGCTTCTGAGCTAGATGGCCGCTTGTTTACCTTCAAGCCTTTAAGACCCCAGACGCTATATCTTTTGGTAGCCGGGCACCATCATCTTTCTTCGCTACATTTGCTTATGCACCCACTTTGTCTTCAGTAATAGTGTCAGGAAGATGAGCATCACAGAATGCCAGATTATTAAAACAAAGTGTTCTTGTGCTGAGTAGAGGTCCAATGTCCATCTGCTACCTTAATACTTAACATATAAATATACATATAGATTTCCCTATCTTTATTTACATATGCACATGCCTGTATTTATATCTTTCTAAATGTCCTTTGCCTCCTATTTCTTTTCTCTATTTCCTTTTACTTTCCTCTTGTCCCACTATCATGTTTGACCTTCATTTGGGTTTCAGTAGTTCCTCTTGCCTATATTGCATCTGATCAAGTCCCACCAGGCATCCTACACCCTCCTTGCCATAGATTTTATATCACTTGTTGTTCCCTTGTCCCTGGGTTTGTTGATAACCCCCTTCCTTTTCCCAGTCTCCCCCTCTCCCATGTAGTCCCCACCCCCCATCAACTGTTGGTCCCCTTGTTTTCGCCTCTGGATTGTTTATCCCACCTATCTTATCTAGATAGACATGCGAAACAATAATAATAAGCACAAAAACAAACCAAAGCAAAACATAACAGCTAAAAAAAAGAAAAGCCTATAAATAGTTCCAGGTCTGTTTGTTGACCCTTAGGAGTGTTTTCCAGTCAAGGCTGATGGGGTGCCACGCCCTGGCCCCAAAGTCTATTTTTTGTATTTCTCGGGGACTTCATTGCTTTGCTCCCCTTGCTGCTTTGTTGCACGCCCTTAATGTTTCTCCCTAGTGTGGTGGGGTCAGATCCGGCACATTCCCGCACTGTGTCTCCAGTGTTGTCCCCCGTAGCGAGAAGCACAATTTCTGAATGAATTTATTATTATGTAATGATACTCATTTCTATGATCTTGTTTTTTAAATAATCCGCCTATTTATTTACTGTATGTGCTACAACAGGTTCTCATTCATTCAAATCCCTTCCCTAATTTTCTTGAAGATGTTAATATGTAACTGGCTTCTCCAGTGTGCTAATCTTCAACTTTATGGTAATTCACCCTTAACATTTATTGGAATTGATATAAAGAGTGTTATTTTCTGCTGTGGGTTAAGTGTTGTGCTGCAAACAGCAAGGTTGGTGGTTCAAACCCATCAGCCGTTCCACTGGAAAAAGATGAAACTGCCTGCTCAGGTTTTACAGGTCAGAATTGAGTACATGGCAGTGGATTCATTACATGGGTATGATTAATTATCTTTTTAAAAATCTTGCTTAAAAATCAACTGATATCAAAAGGTGGGCCATTCTGCTAAGGCCAGTCTCCACCTAGGTATAGTAGAACCCCAGCAGTCAACATAATCGGATTTCAATGCAAAATGTGGAGAAAATTTTGCATCAGAGCTTGAACAAAACATTGGGTCTGACCAGACGCACGTGATTTTTTTTTTGACGCATGTGATTTTTGTAAACAAAAGTGGTTCGTGTTTCAGTCACTCCGCATTAGCTGGCGTTGTCAGTACGTGTTGGTTAAACCTTTTGTGGATGTGTTCCAAATGTTTTGTTATAATTTTCTTAGTTTTTGTGGATTTTTGTGCTGTTTTTAGATTAAAACACAGATCCTGAGAGTTTTTTTGAAAAGAATCATCATAATAAGGAACTGGTTAACTGTGTTATCGATATTGTTGATAATTTGGTAAACCCTTTTAGAAAACAGTTAAGGAAATGCCAACAGCACACCACATTAGGCAGATTTTTTTTTTTTTTTAAAGAGAAAGACAGCCAGGTTCAAATGAAAAAAGGCAAATAAGGGAAAAAACTCCTGAAAAGCAGCTACCTGTTGATTTTATGGAAGGGGATTCCCCTTTCAAACACTGACTCTCTCCATACCGCCTCTCCACAACAGTATCCAAAGATCCAGATCCTCAATCAGTCTCAAGGTATGGGCTATACTATAGTTGTCAAAAACTTTTAAATGTTTATTTAAATTATATTATTTTAACTATGAACT
This sequence comes from Echinops telfairi, assembly GCF_000313985.2. Lineage (NCBI taxonomy): Eukaryota > Metazoa > Chordata > Mammalia > Afrosoricida > Tenrecidae > Echinops > Echinops telfairi. The sequence continues at coordinate 6,763,291 of NW_022103926.1, forward strand.
TATTTACTTTTAAGTTTGTGTAATGTTTTGTATGAGAAGGCACAGTTAGGGTAAAAACTTGGTACTTGAGAATGGATTAATCCGTTTGCAGTTATTTCTTATGGGAAAAACTTTCGGAACTGGACTGCATCACATCTTGACATTCCTTCTAGAACGGATTAGTGTCGAGGTCTGGGGTTCTACTGTACTGTTTCATTAGCCTGAACTCTCAAATATGGCTGGAAGGTTCATCAAAGGCACTTCAATCATTGGGGAAATTCCAAGGTTCTTTCTTGGGATTGAAGGACTACATTCTTTGAGTTAAAAAAAAAAAGTTCTTTACCTTACAGTGACTACATGAGTTTAAATTATTTTTTTCTTCCCTAGGTTCTCCTTTTTGATTTGCCCTGTTCAGCCCATTCCTCCTTTCTGGACTTTGTTCTGTGGTCAGTGCTGCCCCTCTGGTCTTTTATGGTTGACTGCTCTGAGGAACATGTTCCTCATCAATATCCTTAATCACTTTATAGGCTTGCTGTTTGGCTGAAAAGTGATCTCCAGGAGTGAGATCAGTTCCAGATTTGAAAGGTATCTACAATTTCAGGGCTTGCACCTACTTCTATCAATTTTAAAATTTTAAATTTTGTCCTATTATTTTCTCCAACTCTGTCCAAGATTTTGCATTAGGATCCTGATCAAAGCAGTTGGTAATGGTAGTCTGGAATCATGTAGTTCCAGAATGTTAGTCTGGAACTTTTGGTCTTAATAGAAACTACTCAGATCAACTAACCCTTTGAACCATTTTCCTGCAGTCTGATTTTCTTCACTATTCATTGCTGTTCAAGGAGCCCCAGTATTAAGGAACTTGCGTGTCACAGTGGAGTACATGTTGGGCTAGTAACTTCAAACCTAACAGCTGCACTGTGGGAGAAAGATGAGTCTGTTCATGCAAACATTTACAGCCTCAGAAACTAAAAGGGGTAGTTCTACCTTGTCCTATAGGATCACCAAGAGTTGGAATTGACTTGAACACTGAGGTGTGTGTATGTGTGTGTGTTAGGATATACACTGAGCGGCTAACTGCCAAGGTTGGTGCTTGGAACCCACAAGGCATCCTGTAAAAGAGAGGCAAAGCTGTCGCCTCTTGCAAAGGCTTAATGTCTCAGAAAACTCTATCCTATAAGGTTGTTGAGTTGGAATCAACTTGATGACAGTGGCATGCAAGCTCTTTGCTATTAATACTGGGGAAGCAATATCTTTGCTGGTTTGATGTGCATTTCTTTATGTGTGTGTTAGCTGTCTGTATTTCACTTGATGTCGTGTCTGATCGTATTCACTGACCATTTTTAAATTGGACTGTCTTTTTGTGAGCTATTGAACTGACTTATACATGTTAGAGATTAGTCCGACAGACATGTTTTTGCCATCACAGCCACCTCACTCTACCTTCATTTGTAGGCTTTCTTTTTCTGTTTTTAGATAAGTCTTTTTGGTATGCAGGAGTGTTTAATTTGTGAGGCTCTCGAGACCAAACTCATGGCCATCGAGTCGATGCCGACTCATACTGACCCTATAGGGTAGGGTAGAATTAGACCTGTGAGTTTCTGAGACTCAACTCTGAACAGGAGTTGAACGTCCAGTCTTTCTCCCCTGGAGTGGCTGGTAGTTTCTAACTGCTGTGCTTACAGTTAGCAACCAAATGAGTGACCCACTACACCACCAGGGCTGCTGCCACGAAGGTCCTTACTACTCATTGTAACCTGCTGTTTCTAGATTTTATGTTCCTAGCCTCTAATTATGCCATAAACGAGGGCTTCGAAGTTGCCCCATATTTTAAAATTTATGATCTTTATAGTTCTAGGCTTGACATTTAGGTATTTTAATCCATCTTGAATTTGTTTTTCCATAGGATCCTATTTCATATTTCTGCAATCTGATACAGTTTTGCCAGCACTCTTTAATACACTATCTTGTTCATTTAGTAGATTTCTGTTCTTTGCTAAAGAACAGTTATCTAAATAGGGAGATGTATTTGAGAGGAGGTGTCAAAGTGGTCTTGGAAAAGTGGAATTAAAAAGATAATAATTGTTCCCCATGACATTTTTAGAAGCTCACTTATATTTCTGGAGTTTCAGTTCAATTGCTATGCCTGTCATTGTGTCAATATCAAGCTATTTTGAGTAACATGGGCACTTTTGACAAGAATTTAGTTGTTGTAAAGTCCAGGCAAGTCAATTCTGACTTATGGGAACCTTATATACAACAGAATATAACAATGCCAGTCTTGTACCATCCTCAAAATTGTTCTTATGTTTGACTCCATTGTTGTAGTTACTGTGTCAGTCCATCTGGTTGAGGGCTTTCCTTTAAAATGTGTGTGTGTCCTTCTACTTTACCAAGTAAGATGTACCTTTCTAGGGACTGGTCTCTCCTGACAACATGTCCAAAGTATGTGAGAAGTCTCGCCATCCTTGCTTCTAAGGAACTTTATGGTGGTACTTTTTCAAGAAAGATTTGTTGTTCTTTTGGCAGCCCATGGTTTCAATATTCTTTATCAGCACTATAATTCTGATTTATCCAAGGCAATGAGATGTTTGATTTCTTGATTGCTGCTTCTATGAGCATTGATTGTGGATCCAGGGAAGATGAAATCCTTGAGAACTTCAATCTTTTCTGCATTTATCATGATATGGCTGCTTATCATATTACCACGATGGGTTGGTTGTAAGGATTTTCGTTTTCTTTTCATTGAGTTGCAATCCTTGATCTTATAAGAAAGCTTAAGTCTCCAAGGGCTCAAGTGGAAAGAAAATGATAATGGCAACATATATACTGATATGCTTGACACAATCAATGTATAGATTGTGATAAGAGCTGTAAGAGCCCCCAATAAAATGATTAAGGAAAAAAAGAAGAAAGTTTAAGTCCTCATTACTTTCAACAAACAAGGTTGTGTTATCTACATATCATAGCAGATTGTTAATAAGCCTTCCTCCAATCCTGGTACCGCATTCTTTTTGATACATTTTTTATTACTATCTGCACAGCATACAGATTGAATAAATATGGTCAGACACACCTTTCTTGACTTTAAAGCATGAAGTATACCCTTGTTCTATTTACACAACTGCCTCTTGATCTATGTACAGGTTCCACATGAATACAATGAAGTGTTCTGGAATTTCCATTCTTACCAAGGCTATCTATAGTTTGTTATGGTCCACACAGTCGGATGTCTTTTCATGGTCAATAAAACACAAGTAAACACCTTTCTGGTATTCTCCGCTTTCAGCCAAGATCCATCTGATGTCAACAATGATATGCCTTGTTCCACATTCTCTTCTGAATTTGGCTTGAACCTCTAGTTGTTGGATGATCTTTAGCAAAATTTTACTTGCATGTTATATTAATGCTATTGTTCTATAATTTGAGCATTCTGCTGGGCCAGCTTTCTTTGGAATGGGTACAAATGTGGATTTCCTCCAGTCAGTTGGACCTGAAGCTATTTTCTTGGCTATTTCTTGGCATAGATGAGTGAGTTGTTCCAGTGTTTTATCAGCTTGTTGAAACATTTCAATTGGTAGTCCAATTCTTGGTGCCTTTTTTTTTTGACTGATACTTTCAGTGCAGCTTGAACTACTTTCAGTGCCACTGGTTCTTAATCATATGCTACTTCTTGAAATGGTTGAATATCAACTAGTCCTTTTAGGTACAGTGACTTGGTGTATTATTTCCAGCTTCTTTTGACACTTCCTGCACCGTTCAATATTTTGATCATAGAATCTTTCAATACTGCAACTCAAGGCTTGAATTTTTCTTTTTTTCCGTCAGAGTTTAACATATACTGAGCATGTTCTAAGGTCTTTTGCATACTTCTTTATAATTGTTTTCTCAAGCTGCCTTTTGAAATGTTCTGGTTCAGCTGACTTCATCTTTTCTACATACAACTAAGAGCAAGTTTCAGAGTCTCTTCTGACATCCACTTTGATTTTTCTATTTTCCTGCCTTTTAAGTCACCTTTTGCTTTCTTCATGTATGTACTTATGGACAAAGCACAACAGCTAATATACTCATGAGCTGTCGAAGGGAATAGATATCAGAAAATAAAAAACAAGCAATCAGATTGACGTGAAGGAGCATAAACAAAGTGGAGACCCAAAATCCACCTGTAAGATAACTGGACAGTCCCTCACAGAAGGGCAACACGGAAGGGATGATATATCCAGGGTGCAGTATAGCACTGACGAAATACATAAATATCCTCTAGTTCTTTAATATTTCCTTCCTTTACTATTATGGTCTTAGTTTCACTGCATTCATTTTTGAGACCTGTGTATTTTCATTTGTATAATTAAGGTAGTTCAGTGCATGGAATTCAAGATAGATAAACCCTTCAGAAATAGTAATGGTAATAATGATTCCCTGAGGCTACGGGAAGAGATTGGAGAGGGTGGAATTGATAGCAATTATGTATGATGTTCTTGATGCCCTCCCACAGCGCATTAGGTCTTTTGTCATCAGTGTTTGATGCATCATATCTGTTCTTGAAATGTCTTCAAAATTCAGGTGGGATAGACTCAAGGTCAAATTTTGATTATTGGAAACTTGTTTTAATTTTCTTCAGCATCAATGTGAACTTACATATGAGAAATTGATGGTCTGTTCCAGTTGGCCTCTGACCTCATCTTAGCAGCTAATATTGAATATCTTGATCATCTTTTTCCATAAATATAGTCAATTTGATTTCCCTGTATTTCATCTGGAGAAGTCTATGTGAGTTGTTGAAAAAAATGTCTTTGTGATGAAAAAGTACTTGGTCTTGTAAAATTCTATCATGTGATTGCCAGCTTTGTTTTTATCAACAAGGCTGTATTCTTCTACTATTCCTTCTTTTTCCAACTATTGCAACAATCACAAAGAATTACCAATGCATCTTGATTGTATGTTTAATTTCATATGAAATACATTAGTAAAATTCTTCAATTTCTTCAGCATTAGGTTTAATGGTTGGTACATAAAATTGCACTGGTGAACAATTTGGTGCTTTGAATGTTAGACTTGTTTATAAATATATATGACCTGATTCCACAAATGGCACCAGTTTTCCTCTATCACCTCTAGTTTTTGAGATGCCATATACCACTGTCACTTTGCTTACCCATAAAAAAATCAGGATATTTTAATGTGGAGTTAGCTAGCCTGAGATAAAGGAAGTGCATGCTGCATTCATTCATTCATTTATTTATTAGCATTTACTTGTTTGTGTTTTATTGACAATGCCATGGCGTTAAACTAGATCTTAACATGCCAGGGTAGCCAGCCCCTAACCAATCATCACAGGCCTGGTAGGTGCAATTGTACAGTGATAATATGTAAAGATTATAGTAAAGCCATAGAGAGTAAAGAGTAAGAGAGATCGAAGGGTGAAATAAAGGAGTCACCAAAAAAAAAAAAAAGAGTCAGACACATTTTATGGTAGCATGCTCACCTCAGTCCCACTTGGTGGTCCACGTGGAGACCGGAGAGAGGGCAGCAGAGTGACGCTGCTTTTACTTAAAGCTGTTTGTGTTGTACTAAATATCAGGTCCAATTATATTTTACACAGTGTCCTGTGATCCAAAGATATATTTGAACAGTACAAACTACAGGAACTTGAAATTTTCTCCAAGTATCACTTCACATTTAATAGGAACTGATTAGCAGGCAGTACCGGTTTGTTATCTTAAAATGTGGCCAGAAATAAGAGTTACTGTACACTAAACAAGGAGCCTGGATGGCACAGTACGTTCTGTGTTTTGACTGCTAACCACAAGGTCAGCTATTTGAGTCCACCTGTCACTCTGCAAGACAAATATGAGGCTTTCTGCTCCCATGAAGATTTCGTCTCAGAAACGAACAGCAGCTCCACTGTGACTAATTGACTGCTAGTGAGCTTGGTACAATAAATGGAAGTTCACTTGCTCTGAAGCCCAAATGCGTCTATCAGAGTTCAAACGCCTTTATCAAAATTTAAATGTTCCAGTCATGTTATGACACAACTTTTCCTGTGTACAGCAACTCTTAAAAGAATTTTTCTTATAATCTTGGAATCAAGTTTTACTTTTAGAACATTTAACATGAATTACCCATTGACTTCTACAGATTAAATGTGTTGTGAAATGCTTAGTACATAATTTGAAGAAAAATTTAGATCCTCAAAATATTTATGAAAATTGCCATGCCATCTTATAATTTCGATTCTTTGTACGCCCTTACACCTTCAATATTTGTGCCTTTTCAGTTTTCTTTTTACTTTCCACTCTTCCCAAGTTGTGTTCTGGATTTGCAGTATCCAACTGTAGTCTCGGTATTGCAAAGCTACCCATACTGAAAAGAAAAACCCAGTGACATCTAACAGATCCTAACTCATAAGGACCATCCAGGACCGAAAAACCCTTTTAGTTTCTAAACTTTTAAATATTTTAAAGACTGGTGGGTTTGAATCACAGCCCTTAGATTTACATAACCAACTAGTTACCATAGCTCCATATACAGCTTTCCTTGCAAGTCCCTTTTCCAAATATTTATCTTTTTGTCTTATCCTGTAATTTATGGATCTAAATTTTTCTCATATTTAAAATTAGAATGAGTTAATAAATTAGTGTAACTTAATAGCCAAAAATATAGTGGAACACTATCCCTAAGAAACTAGAGCTGATTTGGTCTATGCAATGCAATGTTCTTAATCAGCACCTTAAATAGTCCCAGGAACAGGACTTGAAAAAACCAAGACACCAAGGGAAAAAATGTTTTGTTGTTTGGATGCAATAGTTATATTGACTGGATTTCCTTGTATGCAGACAAATATTAAGTCACAAACAGCAAGCACTTCATGATAGATCTTGAACTGTCTTTTTTGATTCTGAATATTGTTATTTCTCTTGAATTTGCTATTTATGGCAGTATAGTAGTAAACTATTTGATTAAAAATGGTCAATAACAACTCGTTTCAGCTCACTAATGCCTAAGAAGGGTGCCTTGGTGGGATACTGGTTATGCACTGGGCTGCTAACTGAAAGTTCGGTGGTATGAGTGAGCTACTCCTAAGGAAAAGATGCTTTCTATTCCCGTAATGAGTTACAATCTCAGAAACCCACATGAGAAGTTATACAGGGTCCCTATGAGTCAGAATTGCCTAGGAGATCAATCTTTATTGGTTCATATTTTATTTTTGACAACTTCCAATTTTCCTAGGTTCATATTTTATACATTCTAAGTTCCAGTTACTAACGGATGCTTGTAGCTTTTTCTTCCCATTTTGAGTCAAGCCCCATCAGCAAACGAGAGTCCCAAAGGCTTTATTTCATTTGCTTGAGTCCACCTATGTCATTATGATTGACTGTACTTCAAGCATGTTCCCCTTAAGTGCCTTCTGATCTGAGAGGTTTATCTTCCTGCATTACATCTGACAATGTTCTGTTGCTATTCATAAGGTTTTCAGTGGCTTAATCCTCAGAAGTAAACAGCCTATTCCTTCTTTGTAGTCTATTTTTGTAGCGCATAAGTTCTGCAGAAAACTGTTCACTTTGGGTAATCTTGTTGTTATATGACAAAGCTTGCAAAATCACAGCAATATGCATCCCACCACAGTATAACAAAATAGCAGACAAGTGGTGGAAGAGCTTAGTAGTATTTGAGAATTTCTTTGCTTATTGGTATACTTATCCCATGTTATTTCCTGTCAGACCAAGACTCAATCCTATAAAGAAACTATAAAGCAGCTATAGCTTACATGCCATGTAATTTGACTGTTAAAATATTATATAAAAGCTTTACTGTGAATTGGGAGGTGCTGTGTTCTCTAAAGAAACAAATCAAGGACACTTACGATTGTACAGATAGGTTTATACAGCACGAAGGAATATAACAGCTAACTAGTCCACACCTGCAGTACAGAGGGCTCAGTTCAACTCAGTTATATGGAACAGTTAATATACTGGAAGTCCTTCAACTCACTGCCAGGTCCAAGGTCAAGGACCTTTTAATGATTGATTATTCTAAAGTGTACATACTTCCTTAATGCTTTCGTTCCGCTGATAAATCTACTACATGTAAATTGAGCCATGAGGTTGAGTTCATTGAAAGATCCAAAGAGTGACTAAAGGCCATTACTTCAGTGTCAACTAGTCTCACTATGATGAATAAGCCTAACCATTTTTAATTTTCAGTTTGTTCCCGGATGTTCTAACATGACTCACTTCAGAGCGATTGGTAGTGATAGCTGGACACCACCTAATTTTCCCAGTCTCAGGGTTGGAGAGGCTGATGTTTGGGGATTCATTAATTCACAAAATGAATTATGCCCAGTGTCTTCAGTGTTCTTTCCACGGGACACTGAGATACTCACCAAACCACTGTCACTGCCATCAAGAGGATTTCCATCCACAGCTGCTCAACACGGTGCGCCTTAAAGGGTTGCTCATTGACGCAGGACGTTGAGCACTGTCTTTGTTAAATGTTATGCCGAGTGACCTTTGTGTCAACTGAGGCCATAATCCAGATCCCACAGATAGAAGGCAGTAAGATAAAATGTTTGGTTGTTTCTAAGAAAATTTAATAACTGCTCCCCTAGAGACTATTACATTCATAGACTCGTTTCAGCAAAACAGGATTCTTTGGGGGAAGGTTAGAGATGGAAACCCACCTTCAGATGTGTATAAACCTTAATGAAAGATAAGCCGAGACAAAGGAGTATTTCATTTTGAATTTTTGCTTAACAAAAGGTTCTGTGACTTCTGGATCAGTATTTTTTGACTTGACATCAAGGCCATATCAGGAAGTACGCAGTTCTATCTCACTGGATTTTTGCTTTGCATTTCCTTAATGTCTAACAAGTCTGACGATCTTTTCACAAGCTCATGGCCATCTGTATGTCTTCCTTGGAGAAATGTCTGTTCAAGTTAATTTGCTCAGTTTAAAATTTGTCTTTTTTAATACTGTTGCGTTGTTGGAGTTCCTTATACCACACACTACACTTTTTTTTTACACTTTTTATCAGATATGATTTAAAGTATTCCTATCATCTTCCCAGGCTGTCTTTTAACTATCATGTCTGTTGATACACAAAAGTTTCTAAATTTAATGAAGTCCAGTCTTTTGTTGTTGTTGGTTATTTTGGTTTTAGTGCCATATCAAAGAAACTACTGCTTAATTCAAAGTCACACAGATTTAAACTGTTTTCTCCTCATTATTTTACAGTTTTAGCTCTTACATGAAGAGCTTTGATCCATGGAGATATGTTTTAAATACAGAGTGAAGTAGGGGTTCAACCTCATTCCAGTTGTCCCAGGATCATTTGCTGAAAACGTTTCTCTTCCCATTGTATGACATCCTTCTAAAAATCAAATGACTACATATTTATGATTTTATTGGACTTTTATTTTTATCCCATTGATATATATGTCATTATAGATAGCATCACCACACTGATTTGATTATTGCAACCTTGTACTAAATTGTGAAAACAGGAAGTTTTAGTTCAAATATTTGCCTTTTCAAGATGCTTTGGTTATTCTGCGTCACTTGTATTTCACGCATATTTATGAATCAGCTTATCAAATTAAACAAAAGGGGGGCTTATTTTGATAGGGACTACATTAAATCTGTAGATCACATGTACAGTTTTGCCATCCCATCAGTAATAAATAAGTCTTTCAATACATGAACACAAGGTAAATGTTCTTATTATCCATTCATTCCCTGAACCAAGTCCAGGAGCCCTGGTGATGTAGGGGTTACGGATTGGATTGTTAACTGCAAATGAATTCAAAACCACCATCTACTCCATTCCTGTAAAGAGTTAGTCTAGGAAATCCACAGAGGAAGTTTCACCCTGTTCTATAGGATTGCTATGAATTGGTATAAAATTTTTTATCTTGATTTAAAAAAAAATCATTTTATTGGGGGCTCATACAATTCTTCTCATAATCAATCCATCCATCCATCCATCCAGTGTGTCAAGCACATTTGTACACTCGTTGCCCTCATCATTCTCAAAACATTTGCTCTCCACTTAAGCCCTTGGTATTAGCTATCTTGATTTTTTAAAAACAGTGATCACATACAGTATTTGTCCTTTTGTAATTGACTAACCTCATTCAGCTCAATGTCCTCCAAATTCATCCATGTCATAAAGTATTTTAGTTTCACCATTATTCTTAAGCAATGTATAGTATTCCACTGTGTGTACGTAGTTTATTCTTTTCGTTTTCCTATGATTGGCATTTGGGTTGTTCCCATCTTCTCCCTATTGTGAATAGTGCTGTGAAGAACACATGTATGCGCTTAACTGCTTCTATTTCATTCTTTATTACTTTAGGGTATATACAGCATGAAGGAATTGCTAGATCAAATCTTTTAATTAGCTTCACCCATTTTCTTGTTGAGTCTTTGGCGTTTTCTACACATAGATTCTTATCATTTGAAAATAAGTTTTATGATTTCGCTGCTAATTTGGATGCCTTTAATTCCCTTTTGTTCCAAGACTTCCAACACCATATTGAATAAGAGTGATAAAGAGCATCCTTGTCTGTTTCCCATACCATGCCATGTTGCTCATTCCTTTATTCTATTGAGAAATTTCCTTTCGATCCCTATTTTATTCACTCCTTTTATCAGGAATGGGCATTGTCAAATGCCTTTTCTGCATCAATTGATAGGATCACAGTTAATATCCTTTATTTATATGGTAGACTACATTGTTTTTCTAATGTTGAACCATCCTTGCATAGCTAATATGAATCCCACTTGATCATAGTGTATTACTTTGAAAATATTTTGTTTGATTTTATTGCCTAGGATCTGGTATCAGGGTTATGGCTAGCTTCGTAAAATAAGTTCACGTTTGCCATGTTTTTCTTTCTTCTGGAATAGTCTGAGTAGGATTTCAATCATCTCTTTGAATACTCGGTAGAAGTCCCTGGTGAAGCCATCTGCCCTGAACTTTTTTTGTTGTTGGGGTTTTTTAATGACCTGATCTATTTTTCCGCTTTTCATGGCTCTGTTGAGGTTTTCTACATCTGTCTGTGTTAATTTAGGTAGATAATGTGCTTCAAGAAATCGCTACATTTCTTCTAAGTTTTCAAATTTGCCAGAATATAGCCGCCCTTCAAAGAAAAAAAATTTTTTAACCACCTTTGTTTTGTTGTGTAAATGTTTCATTATTTGATTGGCCACTGTAATTTTATAGAAATGGGATCATTTTATACATTGATCTATTTTCTGGAACCTTTAACAATTTGTTTAACTCATTATTTTGGGTGATTATTAGGATTCTTATATAATATGAAAATAGCTACACAATTCTTTTTAATTCCTTTATTTTTCTTACCTACTTCCCCTGGCTAGAATTTTCAGTTCCATATTGAATAGAAGTAGTTTTGATTTTAATGAAAAAAGCTTTGTCTTTTAGCAGTTAGTAATACCAGTGATTGGTTTTATACAGATGTCATTTGTCCACTTGAATTTTACTTCCTACTTTGTTGAATGTTTTGACATGAAATGTTGAAGATGGTCAAATGCTTTTTCTCTAAACACAAGTGTCGTGTTCAAAGAGTTGATGTTTGCATCAGTCTTTTGAGTAAGATTGAAGCTAATAAAGATGGGATATGTCTTGGATTTATGATCTGAATAGCAAGGCAATCAAAATGGTGGCTTTTGAGGGGATCTACAAGGCCAATTAAATTCAAGCCAGAAGAGCCAGCTCAATAATGTGACAATTGTTTCCAAAGGAATTATTTATTTTAATTCTCTCAAAGGACAAAGGATATTCATGGGACTTATCTGAAGTCTTAAGAAAACTCAAAACTGTACTGGTGAAAATGTAAAACCATACAAGGCCAAAAAAATTGCACTGAAGAATTTTTGTCCATCAAAATGCACCTGCTCATTTTTTCCAAGATATTAAGGACTATCCTTTGAAATTTTTATTGGGAAAAATTATCCTATTCCACACTATAGCCCAGATAGTAGCCTTTCAGACTTGTTTTTATTCTTCAAAATGAAAGGAATATTTAAAAGGAACATGAGTTTAGTTCTTTGAAGATGTCAATACTGTTTGGATACATTGTTTGCAATCACCTCACACACATCTGAAAGATGGACAATGACTATGGTGTTGACAAAGAATATCAAAGTTCTTCTGCAGAACAAACAGATCTGTGTTCGAAGAAAGGATATTCCTCAGATGTAAGGATGGGTGAACTTGCCTCATATGCTTTGAATATGTTATCAGGAAAGGTGTGCGTCCCAGTTGTATCCTCCCACCACACTTATTCAATTTTTATGCTGAGCAAACAATCAGAGGAAAGCTGTACTAAACGAAGGCAGTAGCGTATCAGAATTGAAGTCTTATTAATAATCTACAATATTCAGAAGACATGACCTTGCTTGCTGAAACTGTGAAGGACTTGAAGCACTTGCTGATGAAGAGCACGGATTGTAGATCAGTAGGGACTACAACTCAGTGTAAAGAAACCAAATTTCTCATAGCTGGACCAATCCACAATTAATGCTCATATAAGCAGCAGTCAAAAGAGAACAAACAAGCAAAAAAAAAAAAAAATCAAACAATGCACTGCATGGGGTAAATCTACTGCAAAAGACCTCTTCAAAGTGTTAAAAAGCAAGAACCTCATTTTTAAGAATAAGGTCTGGCTGACCCATGGCATGATGGTATTTTCGTTTATTTTTCATGATGGTATTTTCAATCATCTCCTCTGCATGTGAAAGTCGGACACTGAATGAGGAAGACGGAAGGAGAATGGATGGTGCTTAGGAAGAAGAATGAAGGCACTGCTAAAAGGACAAATAATGTCTTAGAAGTATTACAGTGCCTTTTGAGAATCACGGATTGAGCAACCTCAGCTACTTTACGGTCAGGAGAGACGAGTTCCAGGAGGACACCATGCTTGCTAAAGTAGAGGGGCAGTGAACAAGAGGGAAGATGGGTCGAAACAGTGGCTGCATCGAGGGCACAGGACCGGGCAGTGTCTCATTCCGCTGTACAGAGTCAGAACAACAGCATCATCAGGAGGGGTCAGTCCTTGATGGACATGATGCTTGGTAAAACACAGGGTCAGCCAAAAAAAAATAAGGAAAACCCTCAAAGAGATGGACTGACACAGTGGCTGCAACATGGACGCAAATGTAGGAGGATGGTGCAGGACTGGCAGTGTTTCATCGTTATTTGGAGCCAACTCTAAAAACACGTAAGTCATATAACAATTCAACTTTAGAAACTCTTATTTGGTTCCATTCCCAATCTCTTTGGTCATTTTTCATTTGTTTGTTCAGTTTGAATCTACTTTTTTTTTTTAATGAAAAATTCTGTTTATATTGTTTTGATCATTTTCTTGTGTATTTTACATATTTTCCGAGTTTGCTGTCTATTGTTAGACAGCACTCCCTTATGAAGCTTTTTTTCTTTCAAATACTTCACTGTGAATACGTCATTGGAAGGTGAACTCCTTAATAAATGATACCTGTGTCACTGTTAAGGGCCTCAGGACATTACCAACCTTGGAACATGATAAAGTAAGTTGTAAACGGAGGGTTCTTCAGTTTCATTCAGGCTACAAATCTATAGAAAAAGTTTATGCTTATTAATTCTCAAATGAGTCTTTCTTTTCTCCCGGGACTTAATTCCAGGTTCTGAATAAGGCAATTTCTCACCCTGTCCCTTTGGGACATAAGGGAAGACACACAGGTGTATTTCTGGTTTATATTCAAATTGAAGTTAAAAGTTCTTGGTGGGGTGTTTGTGTATGTCAATTTAATGTGTATCTCATCTAGTTAAGGACCCTGACATTGCCTCTTGTCCCCACAGCAATGATGTCAGTGAAAGCTATGATTTTGTAAATGACCTCAAAGCATAAGCAAGCGATTTGTCTTGAAGGAGGAAGTCAAGATGGCATTCAGGTAAAATCACCTACCCTGCGCTCCTGTTGTTAGACCAGAAAATTAAGAGCTAGGCATGGAAGCAATCCTGAGGAAAAAGTAACAGGGCCAACGGTTCTGTCATAGAGAGGGGAACAACCAGGGAATTAAAATCAACAATGAGGAGGACATAGAGATCCTGGGGGTGTTGGAACAACAGCAATCTAGCTTAGAGGAATTACTAAGAAGCAGAGGGCAGAAACATTTAACAGTGGGAAAGGAGGAAGGTGAAAGGAAACAGGAAAGATCTGGGAAGCAAAGCTATGGATAGAGGTATGAACATAGGTGTGTACATATGTAAACATAATAATTCATAAAAATAGAGGTATTGGCCTATGTGCATATATTTATATGGCAATACACTGAGGTAGTGGACAGACTTTGGGACTCTACTCAAGCCCTCCCTCAACGCAAGAACATTTGTTTTAACAACCTGGCATTCTGTGAGGCTCATACTCCTGGCATGATCGCTGTAGACAAAATGCGTGCATAAACAAGTGTGGTGAAGAAAGCTAATGGTGCCCGATTATCAAAACACAAAGTGTCTGGGGTCTTAAGGGCTTGATGTTGAACAAGTAGCCATCTAGCATAGAAGCAAAAAGCCTACAAGGAAGAACACCAGCCTGTGCATCATGAAGTGTCAAGGGATCAGGTAACAGGCATCAAAAGACCAAAACCAAACCAACAAAAATATACTGTGGAGAACGAGGGGGGCTGGGGCAGAGACCCAAAACCCATCTGTAGACAATGGGATATCCCTTCACAGAAGGATCACAAGGGATGAGTCAACCCCCAAGTATAGCACTAATGAAACACACAATATTCCTTTGGTTCCTTGAGGCTTCCTCACCCTCCACTATCATAACCTCAATCCTACCTTTCGTTTCAGGACAGACTGGGGCATGTACACTGGTACAAATAAGAGCTCAGGAATTCAGGTCAGATAAACATCTCAGGTACAGAAATGTGAGTAGTGATACCAGGAGGGTAGGGAGAAGGTGGGTAGAGGAGGGAAGGAAGGTGTAACCAAATGCAATAATTGAAACATTTACACACACCCCCACCCAGGGGGCAGGGGATGAACAACAGAAACTGTGGGGGAAGGGAGACAGCAATTGGTGTTAAGATATAAAAATCATAATTTATAATTTATCAAGGGCTCATAAGATTGGGAGGGGGGAGGGGGAAAAAAGAGGAGCTGATACCAAGGGTTCAAATAGAAAGTGTTTATAAAATAATGATGGCAACATATGTACAAATATACTTGATACATTCATTGATGTATAGATTGTTATAAGAGCTCTAAGAGTCCCCAATAAGTGATCTTTGAAAAAAAAAAAAAAAAAAAGCATAAGCTGGCTTTAGTATCCACTTACCTCTCCTCTATAGATTGCTTTTTCAGTTAAGGTTTGGGGCTCTGATAATTCCTTAAATTCCAACCATTTACTGATTTACTTAAATATTAATATTTTATCTAGCTGTATTGTTTTCAAAATAAAAGTAATCAGGGTAATAAGTCTACCACACTGTTAAAACAGAACTTCAAACATTTCATCTCTACCACAAAAACAGGGCTATAATGAAATGAGAAAAGGAAGGTTATAGATATAAAGGTTTTAAAATCTTTTTATGAAAAAGTAGACAAATACCTAGGGTTGGATAAAAAATTGACGAAACTGAAGGAGAAATTTAAATGTATCATTTATAGTCCATATATTTTATAGGACAAATCTGTTGCACTTTTAATCATGAGGAATGTCAGTTCAGTGTTTACACTGAAAATGGTCTTCATGAAGTATGAGTTTGATGTTGAGATGATCTGATATATGTATGTACTGTATATATATACATATATATATATATATACACACACACACAAAATGTATCATTCATTAAAAAAATTGTGGTGGAAATATATATCACAAAACACTTATAAATTCAACTTGTATTATACATTCAACATGTATAATACAGTGACATTAATGAGTCTCCATGTTATATAAGCATTATACTATCCATTTCTAAAGTATTCCATTAACATAAGGGCAGTACTTTCAAAGCAAAAACTCTCCACCTTTTTGTTTTCCTTTCCATGCCTGGTAGTCAACAATAATCCTTAATTTCTGCATTCTTGCTTGTTTGATATAAGTGAAATCATACAGCATTTGTTCTTTAGTGAGTGAATTATTTCATTCAGCTTAGTATTTCCAAGGTTCATCTACACAGCCACGCATGCATTAGGACATTTCTTTTTATGGTGAATTAGCATCAGAGAGCATGCATGCATTCATTCATCTTCTGATGGTTATTTGGGGTACTTGTGCACCTTTGACTACTGAGAAAACTTCTACAACGGACACTGGTATACAAGTTTTTTGTGTCCTTGATTTCACTTCTTCTGGGTATATACTTAGAATTGGGATTGTTTGGTCAACTTTGTGTGGAGCCATCAAACTGTTTTATATAACAGCTTGGGCTCATTTCACATTCTCACTGTTCTGGTGTTTCCACAAATTCAACAGTACCTATCGTCTCGTCTCCCCCCTCCGATTCCTGCCCCACAGTCATGCTACTGTGGGTAAAATGGTTTCTTTCTCATGGTGAGTTCTTATTTCCCTCATGGTGAATGACACTGAGTATCTTTTCATGTATTTGCGGGACATATGAAAAGCATCATTCATGAAAAGTCTGTTCAAGGCACATATCCGCACCTGTAGCAATACATTTTATAAGCATCTGTTGTCTGGCCTGGAAGATGTCCAGTGGACAATGACTACCTAGGATAATCAAAATGCCTGGGTGACAATACTTTCACACTCGGATCCAGAGAACAAATTTATAAGCACAGCCCAAGATAAAACATTAAATATTTGGAGTTCAAATTCTGTTTTGAGAAATTAAGTCTCTTATGTTCAAAGGAATATTTGTGGAGAACCTGACTCCAGAAATAATTTGTATAAAACACCTTAAAATTTTTATGTTCAACCTCCTCACCCCATTTTATACAAATAATACCATTCTATAGACATTACTCTATCGACATGTTGTCAGAAGAGACCAGGCCCTGGAGAACGAGATCATGCTTGGTAAAGTAGGGAGGCAGTGCAAATGGAGGCCTTCGACAACATGAATGGACAGAGTGGCTCAACAATGGGCTCAAACGTAAGAACAATTGTGGGGGGGGTGCAGGACTGGGCAATGTTCCGCTCGGTTGCACGAGGTTGCGATGAGTCGGAAGGGACTCTGATACCTCACAACAATCACACAGACGTCGTTCAGGCCTAGTTTAGCAGTAACT
>NW_022103926.1:6781450-6807791 GCF_000313985.2 Echinops telfairi
GAATGTACAAATGTGCTTTATACAATTGATGGGTGTATGGATTGTGATAAAAGATGTATGAGCCCCCAATAAAATGATTTAAAAAAAAAAAGACTCGTTAAAGTGTTGAGAAGCAAGGAGGTTATTTGGGGACTGGGTACAAGGCCCAAACCATGGTATCTTCAGTTGCATCACATGCATGTGAAAGTCGGACACTGAATAAAAAAGAGCAAAGAAGAATCGATGCATTTGAACCATGGTGCTGAAGTAACATGGACTGCCAGAAGAACAATCTCTCTTGGAAGTAGTTCTTACAATGATTTTCTTTTAAACGTCAAAGTATATCTTAACATTTCAGTGACACAAGTTTGGATTACAAAATAATTGCTTCATAGCTAACATTTTAGACAACAGAGTTAAAACTGGGTTACATACATAACTCACGACATTATCTCAATTTGTTAAATAAGCCAAGGTGAAGATAGAATTAGTAGCTCTGCTTTTACTACCCAAACTATCACAGAATCTCTTCAAATTAGAAAGAAGTCTGTTATTTGTCATGTCATGCAATTTATTTTTAATTTTGGGGGGCAATTTTTTAAATGTAAACAAAAATAAAAAGAAAGGTAATCCTTTACAATCCATTAGCGGGAACAAGGAGAAAGCAAACGACGATGACTCCTCGGGTACAACTTGGTGGGCTCCTTCGGTGTGCTACATGTTCTCACTTACTTCAAGGGGCGACAGTTCTTCCGTGGTGGCAGTGGTGGTAGCGGCAGTAGAGTATCTTCATTGATTCTGAGACTAAATTTGAGTCTGCTACCATTTGTTTGGGGATCTTGTAAACGAGCCGTAAGACAACACTGCAGTTTCATATGAGCAAGATGAGAAGTTCTTCATTTTCATGTAATATTTTTCTATCTTCGTCTTATGGGTTCTAGAGTTTTGTGTTAGGCACTCCAGCCAGTAAACAAATTTCTGCTGTTTCTTTCAAGTACTCTTATGGTTTTGTTAAACACTTAAATTTCATTCTGTTGGAATTTATTTTAGTGTTAAGTACAAGGTATACACCCAACTTAATTTTCTTGAAATGTCTACCTGGCTATCCCAAGTGAGTTTACTAAATGGTATATTTTTACCACTGATTTGAGAGCCAACTCCTACTATATATTAAGCCACTCAACATATTTGTGTATCTTTCTAGATTCTGTATTTTTTAATTGATGTTTGTTTATGCTCTAACATCACTGTTTTAATTAGACTTCATATGCTAGTAGTTCTTAGAACTAGCAGTCTCATTTATTTTCAGAATTTTCATGATTCTACTATGATTCTTCATTTTCCCATATGAACTGTGTCTGTGCTAAATATTTGCCTTTTCACTTACTCAAATGTGTTTTTGAAAGAACAGGTTTTGATCAAGTGAATAACACATTTGCACTTTTGATTACTGGAATATAAACCAATTACCAATTTATTGTCTCTCTGTTCAAAATGCTTGCTCTATGATAATGAACTGGGAACAAAAGACCAGCACAAAGACAACTTTAAAATATTATTACAAGGAAATAAAAGTGACCCACGCAAATGGAACAGTATCCTGTGATCATGGAAAGAAACAACTAATATTGTGGAAATGTCAATACTACCTAAGGCAATCTAAAATAAAACTAAATTTTGATCCAAATCCTAACTTCATTTTTTAAAGGATGGAATAATGAATGATCAATTTTATATGGAGAGGGAAGAGGCCCCGCCAAAAGCAAAAAACTTCCCCCAAAGAAGAGGGCCGTTCCTCTACTTAACCTTAAAACCTATTAGAAAGCCACAGTAGTCAAAACATCCTTGTACTGGTAGAGATACACCGATCAATGGAACAGGGTGGGAAATCAGAAATAAAAGCATCCACCTAAAGGCAACTGATTTTTGACAAAAGGGCCCAAACACACTAAAATTCTTCAATAAATAGTACTGGAAAAGTTGGATCTCTAGCTGTAGAAGAATCAAATAGGACCCATCCTCACCCCTTTACCCATACCTCACCTCTTTATGTGCCATCGAGCCTGCGACTCTGTGAACAACGGAACACTGCCCAGTCCTACACCAGCCTCATCATCCTGTCAGTGTACATCCATCAATGCAGCCACTCTGTCAACCCATCTTGTCAAGAGTCTTTTTTGTTGACTCGCTTCTTTATCAAGCATGATGTCCTTCTCCAAAGTCTATCAGACGAAGTTGTGTCATCCTTGCCTCTAAGGCGCATTCTGGTTGTACTTCTGAGACAGATTTGTTTTTTCTTTTGGCAGTCCGTGGTAGCGTCAATATTCTTTGCTAGAACCATAATCTAAATGCATCAATTCTTCTTTGGTCTTTCATTTTCGATGTTTATTTTAACATGCTACGAGGTGGTTGAAAATATCCCGTCTTGAGTCAGGTGTACCTTAGTCCTCAATGTGACATCCGTGATTTTCATACATGATGAGTCAGGCGTCCTTTAGTACTCAATGTGACTCCTTGACTTTCAACTTTAACGAGGTCTTTTGTAGTAGACATGACCGATGCAATATGTCCTCTGGTTTCTTAACTGCTGCTTCCAATAGCATTGACTGTGGATCTAAGCAAGATAAAATTCTTGACAACGTAGCACTTTCTCCATTTATCATGTTATCTACCAGTCCAGTCTGAGGATTTTGTTCTTGATTGACTTGTAATTCATATCGAAGGCTGCAGGCCATGACGGCTGCATTTCACCATCAAGAGCTTTAAATCCTCACTTTCAGCAAGCAAGGTGGGGTCATTTTCACACTGGTGGTTGGTTAATAAACCTTCATCCAATCCGGATGTCACATTCTTCATACAAGTCAGATTCTCTGATTATATGCTCAGCATACAGACTGAATAAGTATGGTGAGAGGATACAACCCTGACACACACTTTTCTTGATTTTAAATCATGCACTATGTTCTTGTTCTGTTCACACATCTACCTTTTGATCCATGTACAAGTTCTGCATGAGCACAATGTAGTGTTCTGGGATTCCCATTCTTTTCGAGGTTCAATGACACATAGTTCACTATGGTCCACACAATCGAATACCATAGTATAGCCAATAAAACACAAGTAAACATTTTTTTGGCATCGTCTGACATAAGCAATGCTATCTATCATTTATTCCATGTCCTTTCCCTGAATCTTTTGTCAGTTCTCTTGTCAATGTACTGTTGCAATTGTGATTGGATGATCTGCAACAAAATTTTACTTGCATTTGATGTTAATGCTATTGTTCAATAATTTGAGCATTCTGTTGGGTCACTTTTCTTTTGAATGGGTATAAATATAGACCTCTTCCAATCAGTTGGCTAAGTAGCTCTCTTCTAAATTTCCTGGCATAAATAAGTGTATGCTTCTAGTGCTTCATCAGCTTGTTCAAACATTTCAATTAGTTTTTTATCAATTCTTGGAGTCTTGTTTTTAGCTAATGTTTTCAGTGCAACTTGAACTTCTTCCTGCAGTACCACTGGTTCTTGCTCATATGCCATCCCTTGAAACTGTGGAATGTCAATTAGCTCTTTTTGATACAGTAACTCTGTGTGTAATCTTGCCATCTTCTTTTGATACTTCCTAGATCATTCAATACTATGCCAATAGAATTTTTCAATATTGTAATTTGAGGCTAGAATTTTTTTCTTGAATTCTTTGTTTATATATGCTAAGCATGTTGTGTTGGCTTTCTCATTTTTTTATTTAACGATTACAAAAGTTAATTTAATAAAAACATTTAACATGTGAAATACTCAGTCTCATTTTCACACTGTAGTAAACAGGTCCTTTGGAGAGCAGGGTCTATGGAAATAACTGAGGTCTCTGTTGAACAGAGCTATTACTTAATCTCGCTTCAAGGCTTCCAACATGATACTCTTGCCTCTTATTAACTACCATTTCAAGATTGTTCTGTTGTCCACTAGTTATCATCTCCCCAAATTCATCTGCCACAAGACTCACTGAGATCAAATCCTTGAAGTATCCCTTGGACATGCCTGCTACCATTTAATTTCAAAGACAACTTCTTGTCCAGAGATTTTTAGAATGCAGCAGATGAGCTTTGCTCATTAAGCCTTCTCTGAAGGCTTCGCACGGCCTTACCTTGTCTTCTCCAGGTGCCCTTTGAAATGTTCTGTTCAGCTCTTTGACCCACCCTTTCTTCCATGAGTATTACCTACTCTAAGATTAAGAGCAAATTTCAGAATCTCTTCTGACATCCATGTTAATCTTTTCTTTCTTTGTCTTTTTAATGACCTTTTGCTTTCCTCCTGGATGCCATCCTTTAGCTCATTGGGTCTAAAGTGATTAGTGCTCAATGTCAAATCTATTCTTGTGATATTTGCAAAATTCACGTGATAAGCTAGAGGCTGTATTTTGGCTTGCGTAGATTTGTTTTAATTTTCTTCAGCTTCATTTTGAACTTGCATATGAGCAATTGTCCCACAGTCAGCCCATTATATTTTAGCTGATATTCGACTTCTACCCATAGATGGCTGATGATTCCAGTGTATTCAATCTGGTGAGGTGCATAGGTATATTCGATTATCATGATATTGAAAAGGGTATTTGCTATGAAGAAGTTATTGATCTTGCAAAATTCTATCATGTGATCTCTGGCTTCATTTTTTATCATCAAAACCTATTTCTCAATTACTCTTCATTTTTCTTGATTCCAACTTCTGGATTCCAATCTCCAAAAATTATCAATGCCATCTTGATTGCAAATTTGAGTAATATGAGACTGAGATCACTGGTGCAATTCTTCCATTTCTTTATAACCAGCTTTGGTGATTGATGGATACATCTGAATAATAGTTCTATTGATTGGATTCCCTTGAAGGCGGGCAGATAGAATTCTATCACAGAAAACACTGTATTTCAACGTAGCCCTTGAAATGTCCTTTTTGATGATGAATCCTATTCTCGATTGTTTCATTCCCAGCATAGTAAACAATGATTTTCTGATTCAAAGTAGTCAATGCCAGTCGATTTTAGCACACTAATTCCAAGAAAGTCGATTTTTATGAGTTCCATTTCATTTTTGACTTCCAATTTTCATATATTCAAACCTCCTCTATTCCATGTTCTAATTATTAATTGATGCTTGCAGCTGTTTCTTCTCATTCTGGGTCATGCCTCATCAGCGTTACTTCCACAGGCCTTACCCCATTCAAGTCATTAGGGCTGACTCTACTTTAATAGGGCTGCTCTTCCTCGGTCATATTTTGAGTGCCTTCCTACTTGAGGGCTCATCTTCTGGCACTATTTCTGACAATGGTGCTTCTTTTCATGAGGTTTTCAGTGTCTGATAGTTTTTTCGATTCTGTCAATAAGGTTTTAAGTGGCCAATTTCTCAGCAGTGGATAGCCTAGTCCTTCTTTGTACTCAGTTGTCTGCACGCTTTGCTGAATCCTGTTCACGTTGAGTGACCTTGCTGGCATTTGAAATACTGGTAACATGGCTTCAAGAATTACAGCAACCACAGCTACCATAGTACAACAAAATGTCAGAGAAGATGGATTAGAGACCTGCATATCTACTCCAGAGTTATTAGGATCAGCAATGAGAAAACTGGGACAAACTTATGGGTCTTAACTGCAGGGCATACATAGACTATCAAATATAATAAAGAAGGCACACACAGTGGAAGACACAATAGATTAATGGGTCCCATTAGAAATAAGTCACTTATGCACGTCAACAAGAGTAACAATGACACAGCGGACAAGGGATTGCGTAATTGCTAAAACCTATAAAACTGCAACACATCAATTAAAACAAATAATGCAACAAAAAGGAAGGCACAAGAAACAATTTATAAGCAATGACACAAAAGCCTGAGATGAGGATTTTCTCACAAACAACGAGGTGCTCATGCTGGTAAGCATGGCTCTGCCTTTGTGAGTGCGTGCTACTGAAAGGTTTGCCCTATCATCACCCCCATTGTTCGTGTGCATAGTGTCTAATCATTTAAAGAGTTTAATCTGTACAGGCCCATAATTCATGTATTGCAGTCTAAAGCTGGCATATACTTGTGTAATTTTCTTTTCTCAATTGTCTTATATGCTGTACCATTGGTTACATGAATGACACCATGAATACAATTACTTTGTGGCCCAAGGGATTAATTTATAATATTCTCTAACATAAAATGAACCAAAGATACATATAAAGCAAATGATTGGATTTTGGGCTTGCACCTAATTCCACCCCTCATCTAAGAACATTAGTTCTTATTAGGCCTTACTTAATACTCGCCCTCATGACGAGATCACTGAAGATCTGAGTGCTACAGCAAAGTGTGGTGAAGAAATCAAATGGTGTCCAGCTATCAGAAAGAAAAGCATCCCGGGTCTTACAAGGCTTGTGCTCTGACAAGCAGCTA
Organism: Echinops telfairi; assembly: GCF_000313985.2. Taxonomy (NCBI): domain Eukaryota; kingdom Metazoa; phylum Chordata; class Mammalia; order Afrosoricida; family Tenrecidae; genus Echinops; species Echinops telfairi. The sequence goes on from NW_022103926.1 coordinate 6,787,857, forward strand.
TCTAAGTGAGGTATCAACTAGGTTCTCATGGAATGAACACACCAACCTGTGTGATCCAAGGGCTACAAATAATAAAATCCAAATCAAAGGTGAGGATGGTATCAGTACTTAGACTGTGAATACCTGGTTTGCAAAAGGTTATGGATGACAGTGGAAACCCAAAACTCATTTGTAGGGTATACACATGGATTCATCTTCTGATGAATGCCTTCTTAACATAAGTGACGGATGTGAAGATCCTCACTTTCAGATGAGAGCAATGTAAAGTTGATTATGGCATATGAAGTTAACATATACCTTATCAACTGTTTTCCCTTTGGACCCATTTTAATATTCTAGTTTTTTTGTTGTTTTCTTTTCCACGGAGGGTTTTCTAGCCATTATTGTAGATTTTTGTTTGAATTATTTAATAATTCATGTTTGTGTTTTATATCACTTTTCTTTTTTTTTTATATTACTTTTCTATATGAAATCCAAGATAGGTAAATTAACAGAGATAGTAACTGGAACTCGATTAATAATTACACAGGGGCATGGCAGAGAAGGATGGGAGAGAATGGGGAGCTAATGAGTCCAACTAGAAAATGTTGTGAAATTAGTATAAGATATGATAAAATAATAATAATTTATAAATTATCAAGGGTTCATGAGGGAGGGGGGAGGGGGGAGGAAGGGGGAAAAATGAGGAGCTGATATCAAGGGCTCAAGTAGAAAGCAAATGTTTTGAGACTGATGATGGCAACAAATGTACAAAGGTGCTTGAAACAATGGATGTATGTATGGATTGTGATAAGAGTTGTATGAGCCCCCAATAAAATGATTTAAATAAAAAAGGAAAGGTGAAATTACAACAGATGCAGATAGCCCTGTGATTAAAGTTATTTTCTCCACAGCCCAGCCCCACTCCCGTATGCCTTTTAGGACCACAGAGGGGTGGGAGAAGAAAAATGAAGGCAACAGGGCGTCAGGGCACTAAGCAACCCAGGTGGAGGGTATTGTCTGTATCTCTATAGGAAAGGGAGAGCAGGAGTGGACTTCATTCTCATGTGCTAATCTACGAGGGTAATGTTCCTGAGCTGTGTTAGTCCGGGTAGACTAAAGAAAAAAATTCATAAACACACATATGTGTATAAGAAAGAGGTTTATATACAAGAGCAATTGAACATTGAGAAAACATCCCAGTCCAGTCCAGATCAAGCCCTTAAGTCTGTTGTTAGCCCCTATGTCCGATATCAATCTATAAAGTCCTCTTCAGACTCATGAAACACATGGCAATGATGCTGAATGCAGGAAGATCACAGGCCAGTGGGTAGGAAGTTTTGTGAATCCAGTGGCGTTGTAAGCATCTCAGCACTAGCATGGGTCTCCACGGGGGAGCTTCTCCAGCTCCCAGGGCTGCATCAGGGTAGGTCCATGTGGCTTATCCTCAAGGAGGTCTCGCAGGGAGTCAGCCTTGTCAGTAGAAAGTCTCTAAGGGAGTGAACCGAGAGTGTTTTCTGCCACCAAGGAGGAAATACAGGAGTTTCCAGAATCCTCGGGAGAAGGCTATGCCCATAGAGAGGCCTCATAGGCTATGACCTGATTGACAGACTATATTCCACCCCTTCACTCTTAATCTGGCCCAAGTCCCAATTGGCACCAGATTAGGTAACTAGCACATGAGCTGAGCAGCTCCTTCCCAGAGATGACTGTGGGGCCCACGTGGGGGCAGACTAGGAGGGAGTACAACAGAACAGTGATGGGATAAGCCCCCGAGCAACTCTGATTGTGGACTTCTGACTCAGGGGGCAGCACTTGGCACCCCACCTGGACTGGCTGGGGGTTACTTACTCACAAGGGGGCCATAGAGAAAGTCTATGGCAAAGATGGTGGCGGTGGGGGTGCATGAGGCCCCTGCATCCAGACTGCGGGAATAGCAATGTGGACCTATGGGACACTCGCCTTTTGGACACGAATGTGGCTCTCTGTCTTGATCCCCGTTAGTTTGGTGGCTATCTGTATGTTGTTTTTCTTTTATTATTATTATTATTTTTGGTGCAGATCTATACCAGAAATGCAGGATGGGCAGTCTTATGGAGACCGCTGCTGGACTGACATTTCCTGGGGAGGCATGGGAGGGCAGAAAAGGGAGAAGAGAGCGGGGCGCCAACAAGGATGAGTACAGGAGAATAGTAAGTGTTCTAAAATATACTGCGAGGAAGGTGTAGCTTTTCTGGGCATATTTGATCAATCAAATTATACCTGAGAGGAATTACTGAAAGATATATATATGAAAACTATATATGTGTATATATATATATATATAAATGAAAACTATATATACACACATACATACATACATACATACACACACATATATAAATGCAACAAGGAAGCAGATGGAACTTGGGCCTTTACTTAAATTTTACCTCTGTACAGGAATGGTTTGTTGTAATAATGTGGCACTGTATGATACACACCTCCCTGACACGATCGCTTAAGGCAAAATGGGTGCATAAGCAAAGGTGCTGAAGAAGGATGATGGTGACCGGCTATCAAAAGCTATAGCATCTGGGGTCTTAAAGGCTTGGAGTTAAACATGTGGCCATCCAGCAGGGAAGCAACAAAACCCACATGGAAGCAGCACACCAGGCTGTATGATCATGAGGTGTCGATGGGAAGAGGTATCAGAAGTTCAAAAAACACGCATCCAAACTGATATGAAGGGGACTGGATGTAGTGGAGATCCAAAGTCTACCAGCAAGACATTGGACAGTTCCTCTCAGAAGGGCCTCACAGAATGGAGGATAAATTCAGGGTGCCTTGTGGCACTGATGAACCACATCCTCCAGTTCTGTTAAGATTTCCCCCTTTACTATTATGCTCTGTACGTGATACACCTCATCGGTCATGTTAGACTTGCGTATATTCATTTGTACATTTAAGATCACTCAGTACATGGCAGTCAAGATAGATGACCCCTCAGAGACACTAACAGGAGTGAGGGTTCCCTGAGGGAGCGAGGGGTGGTGGTGGAGGAAGGATAGGGGGGAAGGGGAGTTGATAGCATTGATGAATGTACAGCTTCACCAGATGGGATTGAACAGAACTGTATGGGAAGGGATATACTGGAATGAGTAAGATGTCAATAAAAATATTATTCAGAAAAAGAGAAAATGTTGTGAAATTACTTGTGGAGGTGCATAACTCTTGATAGGACTGAATGCATAGACTGTATGACATGTGAGGCGTATGCCAATAAAGCTACAAATAGCAGTGAGCACTGAAGAGCTGCAAGGGGAAGGGGCTTCTTTTCCTTCTTGCTCTAGTGCTTATTTTATGCTTCTGTGTGGTCCACTGGCCAATGTTCAGTGTATGGTCCAGTGTGTGTGTGGTGAGGGCATCTTGAGGTGCTGTGCAGCTACAGCATACAGTCCCTGAGCATGCCAGCCATTCCAAATGACCTTCTTGCCACAGGCCTTGTGACACAGACCTTGCACGCGACACCTCAAGCCCACAGTGGCACTCTAACTCCCTGCAGGTTGTTTCCATGGCCCTCCCAAAGTGAGTAACAGATGTTCCAGGCCACCCATTGCCACCCAGGTAGCATTTCCTCCTCCTCCTGTGCGCATGCCAACCTGCCAAACCTCACCTGTACCCAGAGGCTGTTGTTTTCTGCTTGTCCAGTTTTGAAATAATTCTGGCCTAAGCAACACAGCCATCCAACACTCTTCATATCTTTTCAACTAAGTCTAAACCACAACCTTGGGCATGAGAGCTTTCTTTCAAGTTTGTTCTTCCTTAGGTAGTAACATTCAATCCTCAGGTTGTCTTCGAATTAAAAAACAAAATTTATCCCTTCTATCATAGTTTTATAGAGCTTTAATAATAACTTCCTTCATTTAGAATACTGTGTGATTTGTTTCCACATCGAACACAGGAGGAATGAAATAAAGTTAATAAATACTCTAGACTAGTGGGCTTCATACTAACATACCAAATGACTTTCCAGGGAAAGGGTTTTAGATAAACTAGCATCTGATTTTTAATTTCCAAAAACTGCTGTCTGAGTAGTGGCCTAAACTCTCCTCCTGGTTTTTTCATTCTCACAGATTCTATCAGAACAGCTCCAATTCATCCTGAATTCTACTTTGATATATCAATCAAACCAGTGATCTTCCTAAGCCCTTTGTAATTAATGCAATCACTGGAAATCTGTCTGGGACTAGCCATTCTCATTTTACATATATCCTTGTTAACAGAAAGGGGTGGCTTTAGAAAAGAGCATTTTCACTGGTGTTAGATTTTGTGATTTCAAATATAAATCCTAAGTTATTTTACTAAATGTAGTTAGAAAAATCCCTCTTACAAAATGCTGTTAGCTTAAAGTACTTTATTAAATGCAGTCTCTATGGAGTTTTATAACTCACTACATTGCTCAAAAGCAGATCGGCTGCATGTAGATGTCACCTGAGAAGTGCCGGATAATGCTGAGTCTTCGCTTATGTACCTTTCTGGTAGAGATGAAAAGCCAGGCTAGTTAGTCAATAAAAGCATCTTGAGACTGGCTCAAGGTTCTACTTGCTTGCCAAGGGTCAACAGTTGTTTCTGGTGGCAACCCTGAAACCCGAGTTCATGCAAAACATCGATATTTGCCTCCCCAAAGTGCAAATTCCCAAGGGACAGTATATACTGTATATGTTTCCTAATTTCAAACAGGACACCCCAAACCGTCTGTTTTGCACTGCTGGGATCTTTCCACGGCTATACCTTCTGGATGAAGCCTTTCCTGCCTCTGCTTTGGAGCGGCTAAACTAGCCACACCACTTCAGGGGAAATGTCTGCACTTCAAGCGGCAGATAGGGAGATGAAACTGTCAGACGGATTTTGTCTGGTTCCTCCCATAATTATCATTAAATAATGTTTACTTAAGAGTGAGATCTCACAATAAAGTCTTCAAACACTAAAATATAGCTTATTCAGGTATTAAACTGAATGTAGCAGTTGTAACTGCTGAATTAGAACAATGTAGTATTAAACTGAGCCTGCTCTCAATTCTTAGTAACATGAAGTCTTTAAATCCACAGCAAACAATTATAAGCAATTTCCTTTAGTTAAGATATGAACTTTTATTAATTCATATAATGTAATTTTTAATTTAATTACAGTAAATTCTCACCTTATTTTATATTATTTCTATCCTATTAATAACAAATTATATGGTGAGCTGCCTAAGGCAGTTAATTTGTAGTAATACATTCTTCTTCTACATTAAATATAGCAGCAATCATGAGGTTTAAGTAAACTGATTTCTGAATTTTATACATTTTAATTTTTCCCTAAAAGCTTAATAAGTTTCAATGATACATGCATATACACTTATCATGCTACATATCACATTCCTCACTTCATAATTTCACCTATACATTTTATCACTTTATTGTAAATTAAACAATGTGAAATAGCTTTAGATTATCTTAGTAATTTATAACAGTACATTCTTATTATTTGTACATGTTTTTAATTTTGATTTTTGACTTATAGAAAGCTACCAAAGAAGATGGTTTCCAAGATTTATTTCTAAGTGGTTTGTATAATTTCCCTCAAAATGAAAATTAACACAATTTTTTTTTTTAATTAACACAATTGGAAAGGAAAGTCAGACCTTTTCTGATAGCAAGTAAAAATGATTAGGCCTACACAGGCTTAAATAAAGATTATTTGCCAATAAGTTATATATTAAATATTTTCCATAAATTTATTGCAGCAAATCTGCAATATCAAGGTTTTCATAAATATATATTTTACATAAAAATGAATTCTAGTAAATATACAAGCAAACAAATTTATTGAAATTCTTACTTTTCAACCGTCGTTCAGCATATCAAATGAAAAGTCAAAAATTGTTGTTACAAAATCTTTATTAAACAAAAATATCAAAATGTGAAGCTATTATGTCTCCATATATATCATCTATCTAGGTCTATACACATCTACAGGCAGCGTCTCCATCTCACTAACTCCTCCTTGAGTAATTCTGAGCTCTTCAATTGGCTGCTGTTCAGTACTGTCCAGTCAGTTCCAACTCATAGATGACCCTTTGTTTAACAGAAAGAAAACACACCCGGTGCTGTGCCATCCTCACAATTGTTCTTATGTTTGAGCCCATAGTTGCAGCCACTGGGTCAGTCCATCTCGTTGAAGGCCTTCGTATTTTATGCTGCCCGCCCCCCCCACTTTACCAAGCATGTTGCCTCCTTCTCTGAGCAATTCTATTTACATCACATCAAAATGGCAATGGACATCTTTCAGGGACCCAATCTGTATGCTTGTATTCTTTGAATTGGGGAAACAAAAATAAATCTAAAAGGGTAAAATCAGGTGGTAAGACAGAAGGGGTAAGGTTTTCCAAAGAAATTCTTATAGGACAGCTTTTACTGTCCACAAAGAATGATGATAGAGCCACCATAAAGGAAAATAATTCTGTGCAACTTTATTGGCACTTTATTCTCACCAATGTCACTTTCTTTTTTTCTCCCCAGAAACATTTTATTGGGATTAATACAGAGATCATATCATTCAATCACATCAACCAGTATCGTATAATTGCGACCACAATCAGTTTTTTTTTTGTCACCAATACCACTCTCATGTTCTTAAAACATCTTTTTAGTAAGTCTTTGAGATTTATCTTCTGTTTTTAAGAAAAACCTGCTAGTCACGTGACCCCTTGGGAATTCCAAGGTGCACTTGCTATAAAATTGAGCTGACTTCTATGCTTTTAATATAAATTGGTCCAGCAGATTCCCATGAAAGGAACTATTTATACTGAACCTTTTTTTAAGGCATCCTAAGCAGGCTAAGACCAGTGTGTTACTATGAGAATTTGCCTGCAACATTCCATTGACTGTAGAAAATATGTTTAACCACATTTGTATACTTTGTTTTACTTGCTCTCATACATCTATCGGCATCTGACATTCATTTGCATAACTTTTTGGGTGCACTTCCCAAACACGGTCACTGTAAGTGCTACTAACACCAGGGTACCATAATAGTTTCTCAAGGCAAATGCTTTTCAATCCTTTACTCTCAGAGAAATTAGGTGATAGATCAAGAATTATAACTTGGTGGAATATTCTGTGAATTTGGGGGCATATAACTTTGGGGGAAAAAATGGAAGAACTGAATAACACTGCTATATTCTATTAAAACCCTTTCAATTCCTACTTATTCCTAGAAACCAGGTCTTTCAAGTTACACATCTGCACAGGTGTAGGATGGAATACAGTTGACCCTGACTCCGAGTTCCTTTTATGTGCCATTCCACCTTGGAGAGTGACACAATTGTAATCATCTTTTGAAGAGACTTATGATAGGTGAACAAAAACACAATTACAAGATAGAACACACCGTATTAGAAACATTCAAGTGGAAAAAGGAAAGCATCAATCACCACCATAATGAACTAGTTCTTTGCATTTCTGTGCTGTGTGGACACACATTAACGGATCTGGCATACATTTTTCTAATCAACTGAACTGTAGAGCAACCTTAAGTTTGGGGAAATTTTTATTCACATTTTACACATAGGCTCATGAAACTCATAAAAGTTAAATAATTTACCCAGGGTTTCTTAACAGACTATTGTTAGGGTTCATCTAACCTATGAGAAATGAAGGATGGATCAAAGTGTGGAGATATTTAAAATTTTTATTTTTATGGTGTGTCTATGTAACAGATAACATAAAATTGCAAAACTGGAATAGTCACACCACATAAATAATCTGATAGTCTTTTTTTCCCTTTCTACTTTATATCATAGTTAGCAATTCCTTATGTCATAAAAAAAAAAAAAATCACTGAAAATTTAGTTTTTAATAGCAGATCTGGAATTTTCCCAGAAAACTAGAATTCTCTCCCTAATGGCATTTAGAGCCTTCCCCAATTTTGTGTGCATAATGTTGGGGCCGTGGGCAGAGGAATTGGGTGAAGCTTGACCTAACGCTAAGCCTCAGTATCTTCCCCTACACGTGGGGGTAATATTACTTACCTTACAACACTGTTGGAGGATGAATTAAGATTACACGTGCAAAGGGATAGCACAAAACCAGGCACATAAACAGTGCAGGAAAATTTACGGATAAATTTAAATATACTTGTACATAAATCTTTTGACCACATTAACAATTGTTTCTTTGAGATAACTTCCAAGATATGAAATAAATGACTCTAAATATATGCCCATTATCTTTAGCCCAACTATGTTCCATCAAAGTGAAATTAATTTGTATTAGAGAAGGAGCTCACCTTTTGGGTCGAGGTAGGCCCATGGGGGTAAGATTAGGATCTGGTTTAGGAATGGTTTTCCGGATGCGAATCTGTGACACTTTCTTTGGCCTCTTCTCTGGTTCAGCCTATTTTGAAGGGTTCACAAGAAGATTTACAAGTTATAAGACATTTTGAATATGCAAAGTCACCTTCCTTGACACTCAAAGCATCCTTTGAGTTTACAGATGATCAATTAAGTAAAATAAGATAGTTCCCCACCCTCCTGCTAATTGTTTTCAGCAACAACTGTGCAGATAATGAGATTATCAATGTGAAAGTCTACAATTGCTGGAGGTGCAGATGCTGCAAATTAAAATACCATCGTTTCACTCATCTCAATGCTTAAAGCAGCTTTCTGATCCAATTATCTATGCAGAGTTATGACACTAGTGAATACAGAAGGCTATGAAGCATAATGTAGTTGAAGAGACCCTGAGTACCTTGAGTGGCCAAGCAGGAACATCTCTTGCTTGGAAATCTCCAGTACTCAGCTTAACAGCGGGTTTGTGCCTATCAAAGACAGCATCAGTACAACAGCCACATTACCCCTCCTGCATTGCACAGTTACCTCTTTCTGTTCTGGAGGACTGCTCTGGGGTCGGGGGCACACTGCTGTCATACCATCCAGCTCATCGAATCCAGAGACCTGGAACGCAGAGGCTGAAAGCAGTAGGTTGCTGACAGCTGTCTCTGTTACCACGCAAGGCTTTGGTACCAAGGCAGAGAAGGAAGGCTCTAGCCTAGCACCATGGAGAGAAAGACAGAAGAGATATATGAGATATGTCCATTTACTGTCTGGCTCCTTTAACTTCTTTCTACATCCAGCCGAAGGCTAAGGAATGGAATTCCCAGTCACTCTGCTTTCTATTCACTTCTGGAGATAGCCTGAGTTTGCAAGTGTACACATTTGTACAATTCTTTACATATAAAACAGAAAAAATCTTGTCAACCCCTTGTACAATTTTATAAGGAGAAGACAGTTATTTGGGAGGGGGGATCCAACATTTTATGAACAGAACAAATGAACACTGCTCAGAGAATGTGTCAATCCCATTTGGAAATGCAGCTAATGACCAATATGCAAGGGACCTCCTGTAGGAACTTCTGGATCAACATGTGTGGACGGATATTTTGACTTTAAAAAAAAAAATCATATTGATGACATAGCTTACATGCTAGTAGTAATGAACACATAGGAAACTTAGAGATGTTTACCTTAGCGATGTGGAGACTTTGAAGGAGGACAAGAGGCCAGTGTTGTGCCATCTCTGACCCACACTACCTACTCTCCCTCTGACGCATAAACATTTGACGAGCCTTTATGTGCCAAGCACTATAGGAGGCTTACCTTATCGGGTTGCTTCTGGTGCTACATGCAGCTTCTATGCCTGGAAGAGGCACATATGGTAACAGGGTGTGGCTGAGGTAAATCAAAAGTATGAAAGCAAAAAGTTAGCGCAAAAAAAAAAAAGTTAGCGCAATATAACAATGGGAAAGGCTTTGATGGCCACTGGGGGTACTTAGCATCTGTCACTTAATTAGAAAGAACCCTAAGAAGATAGGAAATTTCAGCCCAGAAAGTTAAAAACCTCCCAGACATGAAAATTATATGCCCAACAATGGAATGAAATCATATTAACAATAAATTGCTTTCTTATTTAAATGGAGGCGGGGGTGGGTGGGACAGATAGGAAGAGTAGCATAAGAAAGAAAGTGAACAGGAATGATTTTGAACCTTGTCCTTTAAATTGAGTGAGTATATTAAGGGTTTTTAAAATATATACCGTATATATATTATTTTCATATGAGTGAGTATAAGCCAACCCGAACATCAGTCGAAGCAGAGTAGCATAAGAAAGGAAGTGAACAGGAATGATTTTGAACCTTGTCCTTTAAATTGAGTGAGTATATTAAGGGTTTTTAAAATATATACCGTATATATATTATTTTCATATGAGTGAGTATAAGCCAACCCGAACATCAGTCGAAGCACCTATTTCACCACAAAAACTGCACTAAAAATGTGCTGAAACACTTGGCTTATACACGAGTATACATGGTAATTTAAAAATAAAATACACTGCTCAGCTCTATATTACATAATTCTATTAAAATAAAACTTGCTAATTTCTACAGCCTTATAAAAATAGCAGTGAAAACTTAAAAAAAAAGAAAGAAAGAAAGAAAGAAAAGGTGCACCTTGAAATTGCCCTCAGGGCTGGCTCCCTAATCATTAAGCTGTGATTTCATAACTAAATGCTGGAGTGCTGGTGTGCCTTTGTTGTTGTTGAAGGGGGCTGTCAGCCGCACCTTACACTCCCGGTCCTTGGGCAGCTTGAGCTTGGGGATCTTTGAGGAGTCCAAGTACAGCCCATAGTATTTGTTCAAAACTTTTTGCTCCGACATCTCGGCCTCTTTCTGCGCTCACAAGCCTTGTGCCTTTCAAAGTAACACCTTCATCAATTTCTACTGATCCTGAAACAGGATAGGTTTAACTAAAAAGACAATACAATCTACTTCCTCTAAAATATGACTTGTTTAATGACTAGAAAAGAATAGATCATCTTGATATCTAGAATAATGCTCTATGTCAATGGCAGAATTCCCTGAAGAGTACTGAGAAAAGAGAGAGAGGCAAAATGAACCCTGAAAAGGAAAGTGATTGAGTCAGGAATGACGAGATATTGGCTCTAGCTATAACTCAACTCAAATGCTAGTCTTTTGATATTTAGATTAGAGGGGGAGAAATTCAGGTGCCTTGTCTTATCTTCTTATAAAAAGCATGTGACGCTTTCTGGCATTATCCAATTTACCATCCTAGAAAATACTCCATAGTGTGTTTTGAAAAAGAGTACACTTTCTAAATTCTAAGACCATACTATGATGCCATAGCACCTTTAGAGTCAAATGGGAATCAATGGCAATCACCTTCTGCCCTTCCATTTGAGAGGCAATGAGAACAGAATCATTACTTAAAACAATGATTTATTATAAGGCATTTTTATGGCTGGGTTATATGGAGTGATTATTTTCTTAGTGACTATAAAGCTAAACATTGTACTAACAATTATTTTTTCAATTGTAATTAGCAAATCTTCAGGCTCTGCATTGTGCTCCAACATGCCTTTCATTTATTTATTTATTTTTGCCTAAATGCTCAGGGAACTACATTAGCAGCTGTTTATTGTCAGAATTACTCTACTGTATAAGAGAGTGCAAGGTCTCACCTGGGCTATTTGAAATTCTAATGTTGTTTAATTTTTATACAGCAGCAATAGAAAGTAGAATTTTAAGGTTTTTTTAAAATTTGTCTATCTAATGAATAACAGCATTTATCTATAAAGTCCAACTCTTTTTCTTCGTATATGTTTAAGAAGGAGGTAGTAGGGTATTGGTGAAATTATTCTCAGTGGCCGTATCACAACTCCTTACCAGTTCACTTTGATGTTTGTAAATCCTAAAACTATGGTAAGTATCAGTATTTGACGACTTTGTAATTTGAAAAAACAAACAAATGCAGAGATCCAACTAGATTTGGTGATACCTACATAATTCAATCATTTATTAATAAGTATTCATTCTGCATCTTTTACAAGCTAAGCAACGATCTAGGTGCTACCTTGTTTACATCTTGTAAATAAGATATGGTTATGAACCATTATTTTTCACTCTTTACAGAGCCTTAGAGCTTGTACTGGGTGTCCGTGCTTTGCTAAGTGGAAGCAACATAAGATACAGGACTCAAAAGATTTGGTGGTTTGAAGAAGAATATAAATAAAAGAATTGTATAAATACAGGAGTAGATATTGCAAGAAAACTAAAGAAATCTACACTTATACTTAAGAACTAATGCGGCATTTTTCCAGCAGAGATGTGGCAAGGTAAATAAAAAATGGAGATATGCAGGGACTCCATATAACCTCGTATTTCTGGGCCTGCTCAATCCCCCTTTTCTTCTCCAAAGTGACAGGCGACAGACACAAGACATTTGCAAAGATGAGGGGACAGATTTACCTGCTTGCAGGGCCCAGACTTGGCTGCCACTTGCTGTAATTAGAATGAAGAGCAGAGATTTCCAGGGGGCAGGCAGAAGGGCCATGCTGGCTCCAAATGGACAGCACCCTGCCCACTGAGTAGGGCAGGGAACAGAAGACTTTGTCTGCTATGGATGCAGGAGACCTTAACCCCTTCAAGCCCTGTGTAAACTGTGTCATGAAGAACCTTTGTATGGTAGGCATGTGGCTGGAGAAGTTCCGTTTTTTTGTCCAGATCCGGTAACATCCAGGGGAACAAAGTGCTAACAGTGTATGAAGGCCAAAGACTGAGAAACCTGCTCTGGTCTGGACAATGGCAGTGCCACCAGAGTCTTGGAGCGGAGCTGGAGGAGCCTGGGAGCAGGCCTGACTCTGGAGGCCAGGGTCTTCCCTGAATGTGGCCGTCCCAGAACCACCGTGGGAGAAGAAGAAAGAGAAGGTCCACTTGGGAGGTTGAGATGGGCACCTGGGGGCCTCTCCTAAGGCAAGCCTTGTTGGGGCACAGTGCTCAGGGAAAGTCCTGGCGGCCTCGGCCACGCAATCCGAACCTGAGTTCACATGGAAGTATATCGGAAGGATTTCGGCACCACCCAACAGGGACGGCATCTTGTTGCTCAGATCTATGAAGCTCATTTTGATGGCTTCAAGAGAGTAAAGTGCCATAGGCTTACTGTTAGGCTTCTTATCCCATCTATTAGCTGCCATATATGGATTCACCTGCATTGTATTATATGAAAATCCATCCAGGAACCTTTTATATCTCAGCCGCTTGTAGCTTTTCGCCACTGGAAGTAGTTCGGAGGAACAATGCCAGTATCTCACTTTCTGGGTTTTCGTGGCTGGGACCAGTTTACGGGCAAGGATGGACAGCTTGCTTAGTAAGGCTGATTCTTTGGTAGGCTTCCTGAAGTTCAGGCTCCTCAAGAGATGGCAGCGAGTAGCCCTCTGCTTTGGTATGTGGTCAAGTAAGCTCTTGGACATTACTGTTTCAGGTAATTGTGCAGGTACAGACCTAGCACATGAGCTGAGCAGTCTGTGTTCTTTTGGGATGGTTTCTGAGGAACTCTTTAACAAGGCGGGATTTCTGGTGTTATTTCGTTTTCTTGCCACTTGGACTTGATCCTGACAAGAAACTCTTTTACATGATCGATGGGGCTGCTTCTTTATAGGAAACGCTCCTTTCTGCTGTGAAGTGTTCCCAAAGGCACCAGGGATCACATCATACCCCACAGGACGGGGGTCTTGTGCTTTCTGGTGGGTGCCAGGAAGGCAAGAGCCTGCAGACATCTCGATGATCTTGCTCAATGGACAATACACGCTTTCCACCTTTGGGTCTTTCAACTTCTGAGACCATGCAGCCGTGTTGGCCTTGGTCATCTTTGCTACAGGGATTTTTTTCATCAGTGTGGCCTCATCTTTGTAATCCTTGGGTGGGCTCTTGTTTTGCACCTTATCAGACAACCTATTAGATTGTGTGCACTGTTCCGGAACAGCATGTGTTTCTGTGTGATGCACACATTCCTCTTCTTTTTGCAACTGCTTGTCTGAAACCTTCCTGTGTTGTTCTTCAGCATCACCAAGCGTTCTGTTGCATTTAAAGTGGATATGAGACATCGGGTTCATATTATCAATATCACCATCTTCTCTAGCCATCCTCTCTTCAGATGGATCCCCCACAGTTTTATGTCCCATTGGCTCACACTTAACTTTCTCCTTTTTCACGTTAGCTTCTGTTTCCAATGTTAACGGCAAGGGTCTATCATCAGGGTGACAAACTTTTGACATACCCTTTTTTACCCTGATGTGTGTAGTGGCTCCTTCACTAGGTCTACTCATATCCCTTGAGGGTCTTTCCTTCTTCTCAGACAGGATTGTGGGGTCTTTTAAGTCTGTTTTCCCACCTGGATTATTTACATTACTTTCAGAAACGTCTTGGGAAGACAGAGATGAAGGCATTCTATGAATGGAGCATAGATTGCCCTGGGGGGTAGAGGTCTCATCTTGGCATCTAGAATACATCAAATCCTTCGAAGAAATCCCAAAGGAATTGTCTTTGTCAAACACAGAATTAATTTCTAGTCTTGATCCTTTGTCCGTGACGTGCATTTCTTCCAGAGATGCTTCTTTAACGTTCTCTTCAGGATGAACACAATTTAAAGACACATTCACTCTATCCAATACCCCGGTAGTTGGCTCATGAGCACAAGAGTCGATACATAATTTCATTTCACAACCTTGAAAAGATAGGCCTACTTTCTCTTCACGTGATTTTTTTATTGCAAGAGAGTCCACTGGAGACGAAGTAGCACAGTGGGTATCTGAAGTCTGGTCATGCTTTCCTGTATGTGCAACATGGAGCGCTCCTTGCGGAGACAAAGCACATCTTGAGGTTTTACTGAATGCTGGTTTATCTTGCCTTGCACTGTTGTCGTCAAGTGTAACAGCTGCCTTTCCACCCAGCATGCCTTCTGCAGGCTTATTAATCAAGTCTTTGTAGATAGGGTCTACCATGCTGTCTGTGAAGTCTTTACAAGCAGGATTATTTTCAAAGTCACCTTTAGAATCAACTTTCTTTGGAGTACTAAAAGAGGGCGAGCTATTTTTGCCTGAACCCGTCATCAGAGCCTTTTGATTGTGGCTTCCCTCGCTGCTAGGCTCTGTGGCAGTCTCTTTCTGCTCACCATCCGGGGTATTCTTAGCTGGTTTCTCTTCCTTTCTCCATGCATCTGGTCTGCTTTGGTTCCTCTGGCAGTCAAGGACTTCACCTTCCTTCTGGCCTGGAGGTCCTTCTGGTTGTGTCATGCTCTTAAAACTGGGCAATAAATTAGGGGACTGGTCCAACAGTTTTTCAGGATTTGGAATGTCTACAGATTGGTTGAGTCCTTGTATAACACAATCAGAAATGCTATGCTTACAAAAGACAGCCGAATCGGGTGGCTTCTGCCTCTTTCCTTCCATTACTTCCTCGTCGTGTTTGATGTAACTGGTTGCACAAATGGTTTTGTTTAGGGCTCCATTATTTAATGTGCCTGCTGTAATTTCCTTTCCGACTTTGTCTTCTTCAATGTTACCTTTAGCTTCTCGCCCTCCCAGTTCCCTTTCCTCTGTGTAACTCACTTTATGAGCACTACTTGCCATGGAATTCTCTGGCTCCTTCACTTGGGAGTGATGAACACTGGGCTGAAGTGCATTTTCACATTTTGTCATCGAAGAACCTTCGGCATTCGGGATGATTTTGCTGGGCTCCAAAGTAGGGCAAGTGGAACACATGGCCGCCTCTGGCACATTTTCACTTGCACACCCACTGCTGTTTTTCTCCTGGGATGGAGCGTTTTGGCATTCCCTGACCACGACCTCTTTCAGGAACACAGTCACTTCTTGCTTCTTTGAGAGAAGCCTGGAATTTCTTCCTGCATTGGTCATTCCTTTTTTCCTTTCTCGGTTTCCTGGCTTCCTGTTGAAGTTGGAATTGTTTGAAGAGGAGGCACCACAGGTTTTGTCACCTAGTAGAGAGATGTCTTTCATTCTAGTCTTAATGGGAATGGTTTGGGTATCAGTGATGGCATGTGCTCTGTCCTCTAATGGACGAAGATGGGTCTGATAGAAATCCTCACCCATTGCTCTAGGAATCTCTTTGTTTTTATTTAGTATGCAGTCAGTTGGCAGCTTCACATGGTCTCCAGAATTAAGGGACACTTGTTGATTTAATACACATTCACGTTCTGTGCTTACAGCTAGTTCATCAGTACAGGAAAGTCCATTCACTGCGCAAGCACGGCTCTGCTCATCTGAATGTGGACTACCCTCGGAGGTCGGAGCAGTTTTTTCTGACTCAGGCCTGTTATCAAAATCTAGGAGTGTTGGTAACTGAATAGTATCATTCTTGAGTTTTGATAGCTCATTTAGAGGACGTAACTGGTTCACAAGGGTTTTTCTTTTAAAGTGAAATTCACTACACAATGTTTCATTTAAATGCGCGCTACTGTCCAGATTCTGCTGGATACTGACTAAAGAGTTCGTGTCTTTACTATCACGCTTTCCACTTAACATTTTGGGATCTATAGTGGTTGGCTGCTCTGGCTCTTCAATCTGTATCAATGGGGCAAAATTGCTTTCTTGGTACTGTTTGCCCGGATGGCTAATATTAGCAAAAGTTTCTCTATGGTTCTCATGGTTTGTCAAGCTTCCTTGAATGTCTGTAGTGATACTCAAATCACTTTCTTTTAATGTTACTTTTGTGGCTTCAGTGACAGAGTTGACCATTAAAGAACTAGCGCTTTCTTTATGGACACTACCTTGAATGTGATAGTTATTGATGTTTTTTGGGGGGGGCTCAACAGTCTCTTTTTCATCAGAACAATGACCACTAGCATCCTTCTCTGGTTGCTTAGGGTTATTAAGAGAACATAGCTCCATTTCACTCCTGGAGCTCAAAAGCTGTTCTTCATGTTCCTTTCTGGAAGCCAAGTCTGTGCTAAGATCATCCTGATTAAAATGAGAAGTGTTAGTCTTTTTAGCAGATCCCTTCATTAAAATATCACTTTCTGAACCAAAGTCTTCTAGGGATATTGTTCCAGATTCTAGATCAGACGAGTGTGATGGCAAATATGAAACTTTAGAACCTTCTTTCAAGGGCTCTACAACTACACTGCTCATGGCCATGGGGCTTT
Organism: Echinops telfairi; assembly: GCF_000313985.2. Classification (NCBI taxonomy): domain Eukaryota; kingdom Metazoa; phylum Chordata; class Mammalia; order Afrosoricida; family Tenrecidae; genus Echinops; species Echinops telfairi. Next base: position 6,804,871 of record NW_022103926.1, read on the forward strand.
CATGGGTAGAACTTCGTTTGTCACTATGGTGGTCAAGAATCTGCTGGTGATTGTCATCTGCTTCACAGTCATGGTTTAATTTGTACAACTTTTCCTTCCCATGGTCTACTTTGGAAATGGCACTGTTCTCTGGCAATGACAATGAAGAAGAACAAGGTTTTAATTCTTCACATTCTTCTTCTTTAGAAGTTGCTTCTGTTAATCGAGGGTCCACAAAGGTTAAAGAATCTGGGGAAACTAACGTGCTGGTTTCTGAAACTTCATCACTGGTCATGATTTTGTTTGGTTCTGGGTATTGGCTGCATCCAGCTGTGAGACCGTCACTCTCATTGCCATGCTTGTGTCCTTCATTATCATCCTTCTTCGTCTCCTTGACCTTCATACCTTGCACTTTTTCCATGGATTTTAGCAGAGTTTTAGTTATAATCTGTACATTTCCTAGTGCACAAGAGAAATAAACCAAATCAGTATGCACAGCATAAGAAAATAATTTGCTCTATCTCTTGAAAAATTTAATCATGCAACCAACAGCATCAGCAGCAAAAACAACACAAAAAGAGAATTGCAGAGTTAGTGTGCTTTAATCCTTGGCTGTGCTCTTTGTTGCAAAATAGGACAGAAGGCCAAAAACAGCACTGGAAGCAACGGATAATCTTAAACAAACAGGTAATTTTAAACAAACACCATTCTCTAAAGGTTTCTTACTTACCATTCATAAATAAATGCTGGGCAATTAAATAGAACTTGGAGACCCGTGCCTAACTCCAAGTCATAGGAAGCGTCCATGCTAAAATAGAGTAGAATTGCAACACAGCAGTTTATATTATTAGATGATGGTGATTATTTGAACTTATGTAAGTCACTAGTAACTTGATGGAAAATAATAATTATCCTTAAATCTGATTATTGTCTTGAAGCCAATTAGTTACCTGCAATAATCATAATACTGGTCATAATCTAAAACTGTCATTGAATGTTAAGTATAAAGAGGCTTAATATATTCTTTTCTCAGTTTTAAATAAGTCTGAAAATCTCCATAAGAAAGTATTATAAAACCAAACTAAGGAAAAAGAAAAAAAAAAAAACCAAACTAAGGCTCCCTTCTCTTCTTTGGTGCCACCTATGGAGGAAACAGCCATCTCCCACTGGCATCATGGCTGCCCTCAGACCCCTGGTGAAGTCTAAACTTGTCAAAAAGAAGACCAAGAAGTTCATCCGGCACCAATGCGACCGCTACGTCAAGATTAAGTGCAACTGGTGCCAAGCCCAGAGGCATTGACAACAGGGTGAGGAGAAGATTCAAGGGCCAGCTCTTGATGCCCAACATTGGTTACAGGAGCAGCAAGAAAACCAAGCACATGCTGCCCAGTGGCTTCCACAAGTTCCTGGTCCACGACGTCAAGGAGCTGGAAGTGTTGTTGATGTGCAACAAATCTTACTGTGCAACGATTGTTCACAACGTTTCCTCCAAGAATCGCAAAGCCATCGTAGAAAGAGCAGCTCAACTGGCCGTCAGAGTGACCAACCCCAATGCCAGGCTGCGCAGCGAAGAAAATGAACAGATGGCCCATTTGCCAGTTTTATTTGTGCTAAATAAAACCATAAATGAAAAACAAACACCAACTAAGCCAAATAAAAATGCAATTGATAAAGGGGTTTTCTGTATAGCTTCTCTAAAATTCTAGGCACAGACACAGTATAAAGAGGTTCATCTCTGCAGTAATAAAGCATTTCCACCCTTTCTCCCTTTTCTGGAACTGCTCTACTCTGCACTTCAGAGGTCACCAAAAGTTGGAATCAACTCACCAATGACTAATAAGTATGTAACAGGATATCTGAACTAAACAGATAAGCTATCAAAAAATAACTGGTACCAATTTCTTTATACTTCATCCATTCTGTATAACTCAGTCCATAAAGTTTTTGGTCTCAAGAAAATATGCAAGTAGCACACTTTTATGAAACGACTGCATCTCGGTTGTAGCTTTTCATTATATCTGCTTTGGGAAACTGTGAGACTCTTCATCCATCACCACATTATTTAGTGTGGATTTACTCTATGAATGGCAAGACTTTTGCTCAGATTGCAAATTCTCTACTTCAATAAAAGTCTTAAGACAGTTAAAGACAATTCACAAGTGGCAGAACAATGAGTGGAGAAAAGGGGTCCCATACAGCTTGAAACCACATAGTTACTGATGACTCTTTTTACTGGTTTCACTAATCAGCTGCATTCATTGTTCAGAATCCTGATCCAAAGGGAAAACATGCAATACAGAATTTCAAATTCCCTGAGAAGCCAAACTTTCTGGAACCATAGAGGCTGGATAAACTATTTCTACAGGATGTCCTTTAAACCTTAAACCAAAAATATCTTCTAAAGTCTTCTTAAAACCAAATGCTAGGGTGTGAGGGGAAACAAACAAAAAAATCCCAAATGATAGAATAAGAACCAGTAAAGTTAGGAGGACTTGAAATATTTGCTGATAAAAATGAAAACATCAGTTTCAGTATGGGTTTCAATTCAATTTAAAAAGAAAATGAAAATTCTCCCAAATGGACCAGTAGGTAACATCCTGATAAAGGGAGAAAAGATCAAAGTTGTCAAGAATCTCGTTGTGCAGAAACAGCAGTCTGGAATCAAATCATAGCAGACACATAACAAAAACATATTGTTGAGAACAAGGGGGGCTGGAGCTGAGACCCAAAGCCCATCTGTGGATAGTGGAATAATATCCCCACTGAGGGTCCATAGGGAGGGGATTAGTCACCAGGGCGTAGTAAAGCATCAATGAAGCACACTATACTCCTCTGGCTCCTTGAGGCTTCCTCACCCCCCACTACCATGACCCCAGTGCTGCTTCCCAGTTCAGACTAGACCGGAACATATACAGGCATAGAAAGGGATGGGAGCTCACGAA
>NW_022103926.1:6817340-6818292 GCF_000313985.2 Echinops telfairi
GGTAACAGAAATTGGTAACATTTTAAAATTTCTTCATCAGTAGCTTCAGTGGTGAGTGTATAAATTTGAATAGCTGTGTTAACTGATCTTCACTGTAGGCATAATAGATATTGTCCTATCACATATAGCATTGTTTTTTGATGATAAACCCAGAAATATGCACACTTAATGACCCAGGTGAAATGACAATCATATCCATATGAAAAATGGTACACAAATGTTTACAAGCAGCTGTATGTGTAATTAGTAAACCTGGAAACAATCCCAATTTCCATCAAATGGAACAGAGACAAAAACTGGTATATCCTGACAATGAAATATAATTCAGCAATAAAAAGGACGGGAATACTGATACAACATGGATGAATTACAAATCCACTTTGCTAAGCAAAGGAATGCAGACTCAAAGGTTTCTTCTGTATTTATATGAAATTTAAGTTCACATAATAAATTCCATTTATATGAAATTCTGGAAAAGGTAAAACGATAAAGACAGAAAGAGACCAACAGTTGCTAAACTTTACCCTAAATTTAGCAGCTTAAAAATGAAGATAAGAGAAGCTGAATATAAAAGGAGCCATTGCCAAAACTCTTAGCCCTGTATATCCACAAAAAAGGGCAAATTTTACTCTATATAAATTTTTCGTGAGTGTGGGGGGAAAAACCTCTTAAATTTCTAAATCTCCCCATATGCTGAGGCTTCTTCCGTGATACTTGCTAGAATGTGAGCTAGTTGATTTTTCATCTTTCTTTTCATGCCATTTAAAATTTTTAATATTTACTGATAATTCAGTAAATATCTTACAATTCAGTGGCTTAAATATATTAAAAGAGAGCTATGCAACTATCACCACAATCAATTTTAGAATATTTTCTAAATTCTTGTGCTCATTATTATTAGCTCCCTGTTTTCCCCTAGCCTCCTGGGGCTAACCCTAAAAAACTATCAATC
>NW_022103926.1:6819776-6821442 GCF_000313985.2 Echinops telfairi
TACCTCAAAAACCAAGAATGTAATTGAGTCGTGGTGGTGTTAAACTATACGGGGTACATTCTGCCCCATCCAGATTAATTCTTTCAAACCAGCAGCTTCATTTTATAAGATCAAAGGTTTTACATCCACAGTAAATGTCTAACACACTGTCATAAAACAAACAAATAAACAAACAAACAAAAACTACCCTTGAGCCAATTCCAACTCACAGCAGGCCTCTTGGTTAGATTAGAACTGCCCCTGTGCGTTTCTGAGACTGTACATTTTTACAAAAGTTGAAAGCCTCATTTTTCTTCTTTGGAGCAGCTGGTGGTTTCAAACTGCTGACCTTATGTTTAGTAGCTTAATTCATAGCTCACTACTTCATGGGGGCTCTTTACACTCTCAACAGAAACTCATTAAAGAAAAAGTAACTGGAGATAAAGCACTATAAAAAAAATAAGGTCGTGTTCTATTATTATATAAGTACATCTATGGACAATAGCAATACTTATTAAGCCTATCTTGTCAAACAGCGCTTTACATTTCCAAAATAGAAGCTGTGAACCAAAGTCATGTATGTAATAAGTGGGAAAAGGAAAATATTTGAAAGATACAAATACCTTTGCTCCTTAGAAAGTCTTCAGGGAGGTCCGTGCATAAAACTTTTCTTGATTGCACCAAGAATTCTTCCTACAGTAAGAAAACCCAAGTGTCAGCAGGATTCACAGTAACCCGAACTCATGTTCATTATTCTCTAAGATGTCTCTATTGACTTCAGGGAACTCTTGTTGCCTCCAGGGACTTACTAGCAATCACACATATTAAGAACTGAAAAATAGCTCAAATCTTAAGTCAGTATAATCAATAAAAGTATCTATTTCTCTAGAATTTGAACTTGTGAAGGCAAGTTGTACAAGTTTTGGACAATAGAGGTTTTAAATATCAACCAACAGATGCACACAAGACCATATAACCATTTTCTGGATCATGAAACAATCTCTGCAGTGTGATTTTACTTATTTGACAGGGGGAAAAAACACACCATGAAACTGATGTAACTAGCCCCTACTCGAGAGAAAGAGGACGCTTTCTACTTCTGTACAGAGTGACGGTTTCAGAAATGTACAGGGATAGTTCTACCTTGTCCTACAGGGTGACTATGAGTCAGAATCCATTTTGGAGTAACAAACTGCTGTAGAAAAATGAATTTATCACACAATCATTTTTTTTATTCAACCTTCTTAAAAGGACTGCTTCTCCTCCCCATCCTACTTCTACTCTCTTTTTATCGGTCTGGGGAGAAGACACCATCATCAATCACAACCACTTTCCTCCTCCAGAGGAAGGTTGAAAATGGGAAGCAACAGTGACAGAATGGACATGTTGTATAACAAATGCTTGGGGATCCTAAGGTAAACATTCTACCAGGTTTACAAGCTGGGAGCCTCTGACAGACCCAAGACTGCTGCTTTTCTTTCTCAACTTTTCTTGACTCACCACTTTTCCCATGCCCCTGCTCAAAAACAACAACACTGATTTTAATTGGTAAGTAAGTACAAGGTTCTATCTTACGTAATTTCTATATGCCTTTTCTTTACTTTTACATGCTTGCTTTAAAACAAGGAAAAGTCTGCAATGAAAGCAGAATGTCGGAAGGGTTGAGGACAGAAGATAGACGCGATGG
>NW_022103926.1:6823611-6854216 GCF_000313985.2 Echinops telfairi
AGTAGTTGTCTGTTTCATTGTATGAGACACCAGAGAGATCACACCCGCCCAAGGATGAATTGTACTGCCCCTTTCTGTGACAGTGATTCTGTAATCATATCCCCCTAACGTGATACAATGTGTGGTTAGCAAGAAAGGAGGGCCTCCCTGGTTCTCGGGCAGAGGAGGCTCCCTGGTTCTCCTGCCGTGGCTGCTCCTGCCCTGGTGGCTGGGTTCCCCCCACGAGGACCATCAAGCAGGGCTGAGGTGAGCAATGCTACCATGAATTGTGTCTGACTCTATTTATTCCAACCTCTCCTCTAATTCTCATGCTCTCTATGACTTTACTATAATCCCTACTTATTATCGCTGTACAATTGCGCCTACCGGACCTGTGATGATTTGTGGAGTCCCCTCTCCCCCTTAACCCCACAGGGAAGAAATGGGGAGCTGGTATAAGGGGCTCAAGTGGGAAGCGAATGCTTTGAAAATGATGGCAGCATATGTGCAAATGTGCATGACACATTGGAGGAATGTATGGATTGTGTTAAGAGATGTAAAAACCCCTAACAAAAGTAAAAAAGAAAAAAAAAATGTTTTGAAAATGATGGCAACAAAAGTACAAATGTGCTTGACACAATGGATGGATGGTGATGAGAGTTGTATGAGCCCCCAATAAAATGATTTAAATAAAAAGAAAGAAAAACAAATACTGATATGGTTTCCAAGTATTTCCCTACAAGACACTTATTAATCACAAAATGGAAAAAAGACATTTAGCAACAAGGAAAACTTGGCAGATTCTTCCTTAACTTGTGAGCTCACTTCACGTTCCCGGAGTGAGGCATTCTGACACCCCAGCCTCCTAACAGGATGCATCCAGAATAGCAGCATCACGTCTTTGCTACGCCTGCCCCCAAAATGCATACTCGGAGTTTAAGCAAGAAAAAACACTAGGCAAAGCCAAATTGATAGATGTTCTATAAAATATGCTCCAATACAGCTTCAATGCTTCAAGCCATGGACTGAAATACTAACTTATGGATTAAAGAAGACAAGACAAGACAACTGAATGCCACAAGTGATCCTGAATTTATTACGGACCAATTTTTTTCTTTTATTTTGCTATAAAGAACATCAGTGATTTATATATTGTGATCATGTAACATGTTGGTTAGGAAATACACATCCAATTATTGAGGCATGCAAAGAGCTAATGTATAGTAATCTTTAGGTTTGTGTTATGTCAGAATCTTTCACTTAGCAATGAAATAATTGTTTTTTTTAAACCTTGAAGCACTGAAAAAGACTGACTATATTTTCAAGTTCTTCAGAAACAAAACAAAAACAGACAAGCAAATGTAGTAAAATGTTAACACGTAAGAAATCTGCATGATGGGTATGAGACTTTGCACTATTTTTGCAACTTTTCCTAACGATTTATTTTGAAAATTTTCAAACTTCTCTTTATTTCAAAATAAATAGTAAAGAAATCAACTGTGTTGGTAGTTAACATTGGATCCTTTCTCCAAAACACTGAGACTTTTCACTTTTCTAGTTCTCAAACTAAACGTTTGATATGTAAGATTAGATATTGTTTAGAATATAAAAAGGCAGGGTACTGCAGCAAAAGACTTTAAGGTTAGAAGTCCGTTAAAGCTGGGTTCCAGCCCAAACTCTCCTGTTGGCTACAGAGAACTGAAAGCAATCTTATAGATGATTCTAAGAACACACAGGGACCACATAAAATACCTAGCAAGATACCATGTGAGAAGTGACGCTCCGTGAGTAGAAGCTTCTATCACGCATAAACCTTTAGACACTTCGAGCTTTCTGTAAAGCTAAAAAACCAGCAGGATCATCATCAACAGATTCCCTGTCATCTGGTGTGCCTAACCTGTTTTCCTGGAGCTAGGTGAGACCGAGCTCAAGTCGGCAATATTCAGGCTCTGAAAGTTTCTGCAACTAACCTTGATCGATAATACCTTTTTTACTCCTGTTACTATTTTAATCAATTACACATTCTTGGAGTACTAGAAGAATCATAAAACACTTTTCTCTGCTATCTAAATTTTTTTAAATCTAGGTATCTGATCATTCTTGTACGAAAATTTACTGGAAAATTTATATCGAGCACATCAAATTTGTAGATAAAAATACACAAGGATCCCTTTTTTCATCATTAAATGAGATGACAACTATAGTTCATTGCCTTCTATAAACTATCAGACCTAAGAAACACCATATAACAATGTAATTTGCTTACCAAAGTGACAACACATTATTTTGCACATCCTCTGATTTTTATCCATTTTACTAGAATTAAAATCAAATTAAAATATTTCTCCAACGCTTTAGAAGATTTTAGAAGGATTTTAAAAACCATTCTTATTGTTTATCTCTGGTCTACTACTTTTTAGAAGTTGGGTGTGTGACTTGGAAAAGATGCATTTCTCTGATACATTTCTACCAGACTGGGTTAGTAAGGAAGGGGGAAAATCATAAAGATTTTCAGGAGGAAAATGAATGTGCATGGAGCTCTTTAGCTGTTATAAACAGGATAAGCTACATGTTCCTCTAGCCCTGATGCACTTCTACTAACCTGAGCTTCCTGAGCTGCAGGCTCGTCAGGAGAGGGAAGCAGTAGCCACATTTACAGATGGCACTGTGATACACAGAACTATGCAATTAAAGTGGCAAGATATATAGCAACTTGGCTACTTCCTACTTTCTGGCATTTTTGGAAATAGCCATGATTACATGCATAGCTAAGAACATTGAAAACTTTCATGTCTAGATGAGTTTTTTTGTTTCTCACATTTGCCTATCTATAAAGGAACAACTGTAAAACAGTAACTTTAAATTTACTTTGTCTAATTTTAAAAAGAATTTTCTGTTGTTGTTTTTTTCCCCCCAAGAGTGCATCCGATTTTAGGGGAAGGGTACCTCTCAGTAAGACATTCATTGTGTTAGATGGGTAAGGTACTTCACATTTCTGCACCACCACCCCACACACACAAAAGCTAAGAAAACTGCTGAAATAATTAGGATAAAATTGTCACTTAATTCTCAGCAATGTGCTGCCCAGTGCTGTGGGTACTTACTTGTCTATCACACATTTAATCTGCATTGAGAACGACCTACTAACAATTAATGTGGGTGCAAGAATGCCATGGTTGACTCAGAGAACAACTTATAGCCACCAGTGTTATTTCTGAAACCTTGGAATACAGCTTTTTTTTTTAACCTTTAAATTATGAAAATAGAATACTCTCTGTAAAGACAGCAGGAGGGTAGCACATGACCTCTTCTGGTTTCACAAGGAATAAGGAAAATCAAATTCAGCCAAAGGTCAATTCCTATGAAGCTGAGAGCAGCTATGTGTACAGCCTCCAAACCTTCCTTACCAAGCCTACATGTTTAAAAAACCCTCCACATTGAGTTAAATTCTGTTTCCCTCTAGCAAAGAGTTCTATTAGTACCTCAATTTTAAAGATTTTTTTAAACACTTGACTTAGAAATATGACTTGAAAAAACAGAAGCAAAAATCTTACCCAGAATACAATTATTAATACATGAATTAATAAGTTAACATTATCACCTTGTTAGGTGGCATGGAATCAGTTCCAACCCATGGCAACCACAGGTATAACAGAATAAAATACTACTTAGTCCTGTGCCATTCTCACTTATTACTATATTTATTGTATTTTTAAAATTCATTTAATTGGGGGCTCGTACAACTCTTACCACAATCCATACATACATCCATTGTGTCAAGCACATTTGTACATTTGTTGCCATCATCATCCTCAAAGCATGTGCTTTTTACTTGAGCCCTTGATCTCAGCTCATCCCCCCCCTCTATCCTTGCCCTCCCCCAAGAACCCTTGATTATTTCTAAATTATTATTATTTTGTCATGTCTTACTCTGTCTGCCGTCTCCCTTCACCCACTTTTCTGTTGTCCTTCCCCTGGGAGGGGGTTATATGTAGATCCTTGTGATCGGATCCCCCTTTCTACCCCACCTTCCCTCCACCCTCCCGGTATCGCCATTCTCACCACTGGTCCTGAAGGGTTCATCTGTCCTGGATTTCCTGTGTTTCCAGTTCCTATCTGTACCAGTGTACATCCTCTGGGCTAGCCGGATTTTTAAGGTAGAATTGGGATCATGATAAGGGGGGTGGGGAGCATTTAAGAACTACAGGGGAAAAAAAAAAAAGAACTACAGAAAATTGTATGTTTCATCATTGCTACACTGCACCCTAACTAGCTCATCTCCTCCCCACGACCCTTCTGTAAGATTTCCAGTTGCCTACAGATGGGCTTTGGGTCCCCACTCTGCACTACCCCTCATTCACAATGGTATTATTTTTTTCTTTGATGCCTGATACCTGATCCCATCGACAACTCGGGATCACACAGGGTTGTATGCTTCTTCCATGTGGGCTTTGTTGCTTCTCAGCTAGATGGCTGCTTGTTTACCTTCAAGTCTTTAAGACCCCAGATGCTCTTATCTTTTGACAGCTGGGTACCATCAGCTCTCTTTACCACATTTGCTTATGCAACCACTTTGTCTTCAGCGATTGTGTTGGGAAGGTGAGCATCATGGAATGCCAGTTTAATAGAACAAAGTGTTCTTGCATTGAGGGAGTACTTGAGTGGAGGTCCAATATCCATCTGCTACCTTAATATTAAACCTATAAATATACACACATAGATCTATTTCCCCACCATGATATTATTACTATATTTATGTCCACTATTGAAGCCACTAGGCCAGCCCATCTTATTGAAAGTCTTCCTCTTTTTCCGTGCTGACCCTCTACTTTACCCAGCATGATGTCCTTCTCCTGGGACCGGTCCCTTCTGATAACATTTCTAAAGAATGTGAATTGAATTATCAACATTCTCACTTCTAAGGAACATTCTGGCTCTTTTCATCTAACGCAGGTTTCAGTCCATGGTGTTATTTCAACACTTTTCAATCATCCTTATTCCCTGTTCAGCTTTTACATGTGTATGAGGTGACTTTATCAGGGCTTGGGTCAGGCATATCTCAGCCCTCAATGTGACTGTTATCTTTACTCTGACACTTTTAAAGAAGGCTTTGACCAAATCCAATTGTTTGGTTTCTTGGACGCTTATTTAATGGGTGTCAATTATGTATCCATGTAAACTGAAATTCTGATAACTTCAATTTTTTTATCATGATGTTGTTTATTGGTGTCATTGTGAACAAAGTTTTTGTTTTTTCTGTGAAGGTGTAATCCTTACTGAAGGCGGTAGTCTTGGATATTCAACAGCAAATGTTTCCAGTCAAATTCACGTTCAACAAGTAAGGTTGCCCTATCTATCACAAATTGTTAACGCGTCTTGATCAATCCTGCTGCTTTATTCTTCATATAGTCAAACTTCTCAGATTATTTGCCTAGCATTCAGAATGAATAATGGATGAAAGGATACAACATTGACACAAACACAGTATACCACTGTTCTATTTGAACTACTGCTTCTGGGACTACGAACAGGTTTCTAGTGAGTGCAATTAAGTGTCCTAGAATTACCATTCCCAGAAATGTTACCAATAATTCGTTGTGATTCATACAAATACCTTTGCATAGTAATTCAAAAAAACAAAAACAAAACACCTCACTGCCATCAAGTGGATGCTGATTCATAGGGACCCTACATGACAAGGTAGAACTGTCCCTATTGAATTTCTGCGACTGCAACTCTTTACAGGAGTAGAAAAAGATCAGTCTTTCTTCCAAATAGTCAATAAGGCACAGGTAAACATCTTTCTGGCATTCTCTGCTTTCTGACTGAAAGATCCATCTGACATCAGTCATGTCCCTTGTTCTGGGTTTTCTCCTAAATATGGCTTGAATTTCTGGATGCTCCCTGATTACCTTCAGCAAAATTTACTTGTTCATGATATTGTTTGATAATTTCCAAATTCTGTCAAATCAACTTTCTTTGGAATGGGCATAAATATGGATCTCTCCCAGTCTGCTGAGACAGCTGAGGGAGTTTCCAGTAGCATATTGGTTTGTGGAACACCTCAATTGGTTTTGCCAATTCCAGAAGACTTATTTTCCGCCAATGTCTTATGTGTAGCTTAGATTCTCCCTTCAATAACATCAGTTCTTGATTATATACTACCTCCTGAAATGGTTAAATGCTGACCAGTTATTTTACCACAATGACTGTGTGTTTCTTCCACTTCTTTTGATGCTTTCTGCATAGTTCAATGTGCTACTCAAAGAATCCTGTAATATTGTAACTTGAGGCTTGAATTTATTTTTCTTTCCAGTGCTTTCAGTTTGAAACATGCTGAGCATGTTCTGCTTTTCAGGCTTCCTAACTTCAAGTCATGGTATTTTCAATTGTCTCATATGCATGTGAAGCTTGGATATTGAATAAAGAAGATGAGAGAGTCTATGCATTTGACTGTGGTGGTGGTGAAGAATACTGCAATTCCCATGGGGCAGATCTGTCTTGCAAGAAGTATGGCCAAAGTGCCTCGTAAAGGGAAGGTTGGTGAAACTTTGTCTTACATACTTAGGAAGTATTGTCAAGAGACACCAGTCCCTGGAGAAGGACATCATGTTTGGTAAAAGAGAGGCATTGGAAAAGAGGAAGGCCCTCAAGAAGATGGATTGACACTGTGCCTGCAACAAGGAGTTCAAACTTAGAAACAGCTGGGAGGATGAAACAGGACTGGGTTCTATTTTGCATAAGATCGCCATGGGTCGGAATCCATTCAATGGCACCAACCACTCCAAGTCTTTGCATATTTCATAATAATATTTTACTTTTTTCTCTCAAGCCGCCCTCTTCTGTTTAGTTTCTACTTCCTTACTTCTCCAGTTCGTTTTAACTACTCTATGTTCAAGAACAACTTTCAGAATCTCTTCTGATAGACGTTTTTTCTTTCCTGTCATTTTAATGACCTCTGCTTTCCTCTAGATGTCATCCCACAACTTTTCCAGTCTCCAGTGATTAGTGTTCAATGGGTCAAATCTATTCTTCAGAGGGTCTCTAAATACAGGTGAGCTACACTCAAAGAGTACTTTGGCGATCACGGACTTGTTTTCACTGCAGTGCCTCTCATAGGACATTTTGGTGCAGTATACTGGCTTGCATGTTGCTATAATGCTGGGGATACTGACATTTCACATGGCAGCAGGGTCACCCATGGTTGGTAAGTTTCAGCAGTGCTTCCAGAGTAAGACAGGCTCGGAAGAACCAAGAGGATTTACGTCAGTGAAAACCTTACTGATACTGGGATGTACAACACGTCTGTCATGTTGGAAGGCACTCAAGTAAGACTTGGGAAGAGCTGCCTCCTCCAAACAGAGGCCACCTTAATGGTGTAGATTGAGTAAAGCTTTTGGATCTTCATTAGCTAATTTAACAACTGCAAACATAAAGACATGAACTATACAAAGTATGACTCCAGGAAAATTAGAAGTTGTCAAAAGTGAAATGAGACTTGAAAATCGATATCCTAGACATCAGTGAGATAAAACAGGCTGGCGTGGGTCACTTTGAATTAGACAATCAAATGACCTAGGAATAATAAAGAAGAATGATGTTGGATTCACTGTCAGAAAGAATACGTCAAGATCTATTCTGAAGCAATAGGATATTATCTATACAAAGAAGACCAATTACTATAACTGTGATGAAAGAAATTCCTGTTAAGTTAGTTAGGGTCATCCATTGTGGTATTTGTGGTATAGCAGCATTAAGAACTAAGACACACCTGGAACAATGTATGGTGACAGATAGTCAGAAAATTCCCCCCCAAAAGGAAGGAAGAAAACAGATCATAGGAGCTTGTCAGAAGAATAAAGGACTTAACTTGAAGGCGTACTCAATGAGAAAGTCTGGGATAAGTGGAATTTAAACTAAAAAACAACAGCAATGAATTACAATCTATAGAATAAAATATATATCCACAAATTCTATGCTGATAGAAAAAATTTTTAAATGAATAAATTGTAAAAAGAGGTCTTACAGAATCCTAATAAATATATTTTCATTAACACATTGTTAATAAAAATGAGTAATGGGAATATGAAAAATCATCATTTGACAGCCAATGCTGTTAGGGTTGCTTTGGGCAAATTCATCAACGGATGTTAAAATTAATAGCTACAAGTTTGAAGGAGAAACAAATAGTCTCAAAGTATCTCTCCACAAGTTAGTTACTCATTTCAAAAACTAGCTTGTTAATTAAAAATAATACTTTAGCAGCTTTGGTTGCTACGTAACATGCATTGTCCTTGTTTTCTAAGACAGACTGCGTTTCTAGCAGGGCATCAATCAGTACCTTTTCCCCCTCGTTCCAGCTTTTCTTTCCCGTAGACCACATTTTACAAATCTGAGTCCATTCTGGTTTTGCTTTGTCAGCCATGACAGAACAGGGACAAGCTAGTCTGAAGCACTGATTTACATAGTTCCTTTTAGCCTTGAGTCTTACAGCATATAGACCAAAATACTATTTCCCGATGTTAGTTATTCTTCTTCCTCACTGTGATTTGATTACTCGTTGGTCATACAGTTAGGAAGGAGTCTTTATGGTACAGATGCCTGTAAACCCCGGGGTCAGCACTTGAAACCCACCAGCCTCTCCTCAGGAGAAAGATGAGGCTTTTTACTTGCATAAACATTCAGTCTTGGAAATCCAGAGGCAGCTTTACTCTGTCCAACAGTGTGGGGTAGTGGGTAACATGATGGGCTGCTAACTGCAGAGTCTGCAGTGCAGACGAGGCTCTCTACTCCAGTGGAGAGTTATAGTCTTGGAAAATCATAGGGACAGTTCACCACTGTCCTATAGGATTGCTGAGTCAAAATCAACTCGACAACAGTTGAGTTTGATTTTGATTTTTATAGTGTTGCTATGAGGAGGAATTGCCTAGATGGCAGTAAAGGAAAATACAGTTCATTTGTTATGATTTGTATTCAGTTTGGGGTTACCTCCATCTTGGTTGTTTCATTATTTTGAGTAGAGAGAAGTCAGCATAGTTCTTGGTGTCACAAGTATACGAAAAGGCATTTTCAGAGATGAGTTACTCTCCCATCCTTCTATTTTGATCCCATTTCCTTATTCTTTGCAGACTGCTCTCTGTAAGTAACCACACTCATTGGTTCTGGCTGATCTTATCTATGCATGTGGGTGAGTCATGTACAAGTGAGCAGCTATTTCCAAGCTTGCTTATGTTCTCTTCTTTCTTACAGGAAGAAGAGGATATTACAAGAATTCCTTTGCACGTTGCTCTAACAGCATGTCCTGGCGTGCAAAAAAAAGAAAAGAAAAAGATTTAACCAGCAGGTCTGAGACTATCCTAAGAAAATACTTGCTTGGCCCTTGGGTGGCATTTGGGAACTTGGATTTTAGGAGGATTCCCACCATCCTCTAATGATGAAAGTAGCTCACTATGCCTAGACTACACAAACCATTTGGCTTATGCCTGCTTTCCTCCTGAGAGTCTGGAATTCTGGTACATGCAGAGGGTACCTACATGACCAGCCACCCAATACAGACTCGGGTGCTGAGTGTCTAATGAGTTTCCCTGGTCCATAACAGTTCACACATCCTGTAACAAATTCCTTGCTGGAAGAATTAAGCATGGTGGCTCCGTAGGGATAGATTCTTAGAAAGTCTTGCCTGGTTTCCTCTGCACTTCAACCCATGCATCTCTTCCCTTAACTGATTTTGCTTCATATCCTTTCTCTGTAAAGGATGTCTTTTCACTGAATATATTAACTGAGTAGACTATGTACCGAGTCTTGTCTTGACAATCCCAACACACCAGAAAACCAGTGTGTATTACAGCTGCAGAGCATTTCATACTCCACTGTATGAATGTGTCATAACTTAAAGAACCTACCTCCCATATATGAATCTTTAGGTTGCTTTTAATACTTTGTGATTATAAACATGAGAGTTTCTGAGTGGCATAAGTGGTTAAGCATTGGACTACAAACTGAAAAGCACTAATGACGTGAGTCCTTGGCAACCTGTTTCTTTTCAGGTTTAATGTAGCATGTTAACAGCAAGCTGATTCAGTAAGCCTTAAAAAATCCTACAGTGTACTCTATTCTGCATACATGGGGGTAACGTAAGTCAGACTTTCTCCATTCCTCTCTCATGTAGGACACAAAGGGTAGAGCACTATACTCTAGCAGCTAGTCTAGCTACAGGTGAACCAGCACAAAACAGAGCTTAAATGTCACCCCTCAGCTCAGCTAACACCTTTCTCTTAATGTAGCATGTATAATAAGGCGACCAGATTTTAACATTGGTAAACCGGGACAAAAGTGGGACACCATTGATAAAACTCATATCCTGGCAGCCGAAAACCATATACCCTAGCTTGTTGTGGATTCTTTCCAAAAATTGGGACTTTTTAAAAATGCGGCGGGATGTGGGAAAAATTGTTAAAAAGCGGGACTGTCCCGCCAAAAGCGGGACGTCTGGTCACCTTAATGTGTAACAGTAAGGTGGTTCTTAGCAGCTGTACCAAACTCAAGGGCAACTATAAACACTAACATAAACATGATGCAAAGACTAATCATGTGGATGTAAGTGTGTAAATTCATTGACATCCAGTGGTTTCAACTCACAACAACCTTATAGGACAGAGTAGAACTGGCCCTGTGCGTTTCTGGGGTGAACTCTTAGAAACTCTCATCTTTCTCCCATGGTGAGCAAAGCACAATGAAAGTAAAAGCACACATCTTATTTTGAAGTAAAAAAACAAACGGGGCAAAAACAGCCCATGGGCCAGATAAATGTCCTCGGCGGGCCCCATGTGGCCTGCAGGCCGTAGTTTGAGGACGCCTGATCTATGGGATCAAATTAACATTAGTAATACTAAAGCCACGATGAGTAGTTCATAGGGTAGTGAGCTTAAGTCAGTGGGGGTAAAATAATACAGGGAGGGGTAGCAAGATCTTCGCACAATGTGGAAAAGTGTAGCCAATGGTATTGAATTGCACATATAGAAAATATGCTGGGCATATTTTCATCAAAAAACAAAAAAAGAAACAAAATATTTGCCCACCTTTGTTGTAGCAAAAAAAAATTCAGGGATGAGAATGCATTTATTTGCTCACTGGACAAAATCTATTTTTTTGGAGTGAGGGAAGGCAGATAAATCAATGGAAGGGATTTGGGCCCACTAGACTAGCATGACTCACTAAACATTAGTTTCACTTTTCTAACTCCGTTTACTCTCATTTGAGTCAGCTCACTGACAGAAATGAGCTTTTCCATGTATGCATGTTTACAGGGCAAAAGCATGCTAACAAGCCAATGTGACCATTTCTACCCTTCAGTTTTCATTTCATTATGTACAGTGCCACTGGCTTTTGGATGAATACCAGTGGCTCATGAGGTAGGTTAGCATGGGTTAACTTCAGGAGACTATCCCCTCTAGTACACGGAAATATATTAATCAAGTTTCTGGAGCAACAAAAATAAGTAAGAATCAGCTTCTAAAATATGGTGATTCCTCTAAGGCAGTGGTTCTCAACTTTCCTAATGCTGCGACCCTTTAATACAGATCCTCATGTTGTGGTGACCCCCCAACCATAAAACTATTTTCGTTGCTACATCCTAACTGTCACTTTGCTACTGTTATAAATCAGGAAACCCCTGTGAAAGGGTCATTAGACCCGCAAAGGGGTCACGACCCACAAGTTGAGAACCGCTGGTCTAATGTATTGATCTCTGAAGACCACCCTTAAAGACATCTCGGTGACATCCAGCTCTACTCTTAATTATATGACTCTCAAAACTCAGGGATGGACACACATCATTTAGCATCCAATGCTGACCCACCAATGGACTATCCTAACTGAACTCAACATTCCATGTACTGTAGCGGCTTCTGCAAAGACACTCTCGTTAGATCCACAACTGCTCTCTGCCCGTGTCTGTGCCACAAATATGTGAAAGACCAGAGAAAGCATCGGAATCCATGACTTTGGAAAGGCTTTAGGAATAAATTTAAGCTCCCCGTGAGCATCTGGATTTTATACTACGGAGTACTGCTTTGGAAAGCTGTCATTCATGCTCCATTCATCTGAATCATGTTCTCATTTCTTACCTGACTTGTGATCTTTTCTTCGTCGGTTGCTGAAGGTTGACTTGGGTCTTCCTTTGCTCCCTCACAGATGTTTCTTATCATTTCATCCTGGTTCCCTGGATTTCTGAAGACCTTTAGCTCCATGTTCTTGGTTTTCGCTTCCCTATCCAAGATCACAGACGCCATAGCACCTCCTGCTGTGGAGTCCACCATCCCACACCTCCCAGGCTCACCCCCATCATCCAAGGTCTCAGAGTTTTCTTCACAACTTTTCACACGAGTCCTCTGCTGTTCCAGAGGTAATGTCCTACTCTGACTCAAACGAGCCCTCGAGGCTCTGGGTTTTACATGTGGAATCCCATTTGGCTCAGAATCAGCATGAAGCTCTTTGGAGACACTTACTGGGAGTTCAGAGTCTAATTCCTGTACCACAGCAGACATGGAGGAATCAAGTGGAACTGGCTGAATCTCTACTCCGGATGACAGCATTGGGGCAGATGCAGATTATGGAGGCAAGTCTTTTACATCAAACGGTTCAGCCTGACACAAATCAAAGGAAGGGATAAAAGTTTAAAACCTTCACAGCGTAGACAAAAGCTCTCTAAGCTCTAAATGATTAGCGTAAAGGAAATTCTACCTCAATTATCAGGTATTGAGTATTTCCCCTTAGTAAGCTGAATTGGTGGGGAAAAAGCTTAAGCTTTTAATAGATATCTGTTTGATCTCAATTCAAATGATGCCTTCTAAATACTTCTCAATTCAAGTCTAAAGGAATAGCAAATGTAAATAAGATCTATCAAAACATGCAAGGATGGACCCGACATAAAACAAAGGTGATTTTCTATTTGTTTTCAGGGCATGACTTTTTCTGTTTTGTTCACTGCTGTATGCCCAATACCTAGCTGTGGGCATTATAGGCATGTACTTGACATGTGGTAGGTACTCAGTAAACACTTGTTGGATGAATATACACCAAGGAACTCTAAAGAATCAGAGACACCGACTTTTCCTCAGGAAGCATTCTCTCTCTGGAGGAGGACGTGAAGAAAATCGCCATCTCTTCACCGCTGACCAATCACTGGAGTGATAGCTACCCAACCTAGTGCAAGACAGGACTACACCAGCTCTTTACAGAATCATTCCTTTTTCTCCAACACCTTGGGATTTTTTCCAAGCATTTTCATTAGGAAACCTTGAATATGATGCTCACGACAACCTCCTAAGTTAAATAGGGCCGTTATCACCCTCCCAATAAGAGGTAAAAAGCAATCTACCTAAAATGTTACATGGCCATTTGGGGGAAATGAGGGGGTGGGGGCTAAAAAAACTTCTACTATATTAGTACTGTTTAAGTTCTTCGATTGGGTGGTGGGAATACAGATTATTTCCTGAAATGTATACATTAAGTAGTTCATAAGAATACATTTAAATCTACCAAATGTGTGTAATTTCTAGAACAAAATCCACTTTTAAGCTATCAGAGATCGAAACTGGCTAACCAAAGAAACTGTTTGCTTTGATTCTTGATGCTTTCCCTAACCCTAACCCTAACAAGGAAGAGAATGAGAAATAATTGGCAACTCAAGAATTCAAAACAAGGATTTATCAGAGATATTGATTCCAAATTCCTTTGGCCAAAATGCACACAGAAATAAATTTTTAAAAAGCCAGTCAATTTAAAAGCTAGTTCTCTTTAAAAAAAAGTATATACAAGTATAACCCATTTCTTTTTAAATAGTTTTATTGGGATATTCTCTACATAACACACAATTTAATCATTCAATCCTATTTAGAAGAATTATGCAATCACACCCAAATCAATTTCAGAATATTTCTTCTCACACTTGTTAGCTCCCCATTTTCCTGCTAATACTCACTTCTAAGTAGCAGATGTTCTCATCTTTTTTACCAGTGATTACCTTCACATTTTGAAGAGCCAGAGCAGGAGAACTTCTCACACACACCACATGATAGAAATCAACAACTCAGGTCCCTCAGTCCCCTCTTGAACAGCGGAGGGAGCCCTCAGTTGTTGCTTGCGCAAATGGTACGTGCTCTGCTCCCAAACCCTCCTTAAATAGTCCTGAATTACTCAGCTTTCTTCCTTACACGCTCACTATGCTATCTGGACCGACGTTTGGGGCAGAGGAAGGGGAAGATGGCAAGTCCTTTCATTTTGGACTGTGAGGCCTTTCTCCTGGTTTTCCACTCTCTGTTGGACCTTACATCAATGAGTTCCTATGCTTACATGCACTGGGTGTCCCCGACACTTTTGTTTTTAAGGAATACTTTCCCAAAAGGTAAAAGGATGTAAAGCTACACTGTAACTTAATAATTATAAACTATAGGAGATCAGATTGCTGACCTGCAAAACTTAGGAATGTCAGGAGGGTTCACAAATTAAATCCAAAATTGTAGCAAAGAAAGATAAAACGTTATATACAGAGCACTGTGAGGCTCAAGTGAGACTCTAGGCTAGGGGAAGGCCTTTCGTAAGCAGCACCGTGCTCCAGGTTCAAGAAAAGAGGAGAAATGTGTCTTTTTTTAGAGCTGCCATCCTTGAACTCCCCTCTCATTCCTGGAACACTTCTGGGGACACTTCTGATTTCAAGCAATTTTTTGGGGGGTGGTGGTGGTGTATGTAGCAGGTAGCAGAAGTAAGGTAGAATTGCTTTTGGAATTAAAAAAAAAGGAGAAATGACCTATTTTAATCTGGTTCAGCTTGTGTTTTCCAGTAACATAACATACCACAATCCAGTTTTGGGTCTCTGTACCACAAATAGATGGAAGAGCGTATGTACAGGAAAGGTTACTGTAGCTCTCCTATGGAGATTGGCTCTCTGGGCTCTAGGCCACCTGTGCTCAGCCCTTCTTCCTCTGCCTACCACAGTGGGACAGGTGTCTCCAGTTTAGTCCTAGGCACTCCTCCCTCTTCAGGCTTCACTTTTTTGATGCCTTCACCGCCTCTTGCACTCTCTCTGCTATGAGACTGACTGAAACTGTCCCTTTCAGCAGAATAACGTACCACCCAGGAATTACTGGTTGCTAGAGACGTAACAGAGATGAGAGCTTGGGTTCACTGAAACGTGGACACAAATGTTGTCAATAGCATTATTTGCAATAGCCAGAGCGGAAACAACCCTACAGACCATCAGCTGATAAACAGATACATAAAGCAAACGTGGTATATTCATACAAGGGAATACTGGTTGGCATTTTAAAAAGTACGGATTCATGCTACAACATAGATGACCTTTGAAAACGTTACGCTATGTCAAAGACGCTAGTTGCAAACGGTCGCGTGATTCGTTATTGCATTTGTATAAAATATCCAGGATGGGCAAGGAGCCCTGGTAGTGCAATGGTTAATTGGGTTAGCTTGGCTGCTATCCCACTGATTGGTAGTTCAAACCCACTAGTGACGGAGTAAAGACCTGCCGACCAATTCCCAAGAAGACCACAGTCTCAAAAATCTATTGTCACATGGGGCCGCTGTGAGGCAAAATCCACTCAAAGGCAATTGGCATACTTTGATGAGTAGCCATTGGTCTTCAAAGCTTACCAGTGGCCATCTAAGATGCAATTCTTGGTCTCTATCCAGAGGAAAAGAGTAAGGAAAACTGAAGGCACATGGAAAGAATTAGTCCAATGGCCTAATGGACCACCCAAATACCAGTTTCTACCACCCTGAAAGCAGAAGAGTGTTCCGCTACCACTACCAATTGCTCTCAAGGGGAGTGCATTAGAAGGTCTTGGATAGAGTAAGACAAAAAGGTGGGACAAAACTTAAAGTTAAAAACCAAAACAAAAAAAAACTTAAAGTTATAAAAAAGATCAAACTTATTGGTCAAATATAGGATGGTGGGAACTCTGAGACTATTGCCGTCAGGTCGGGAACTGAACACCCTGGTGCCACAAATTTCAGCCAAACAAGAGACACAAGGCTGTAAGGCGAACAGCAACACTGGGGAGGTATGCACATCTTAGAATCAGCCACTTACGATCCAACGGGCAGCACTGACCCGTTCAGAGGATTCAGAAAGAAGGAAGAATCGAATTAGGAAACACAGGGAGGAAGGAGGGTAAATGATGCAACACTGTCAGGATTGCAATGAATGATATGAAACAAACTGTACATGCGGATTTGATTGGTAAACCTTGTAACACAATACACAATAAAAAAGTTTACCGTATTTTAAAACTCCAATGAAAACAGTGCCCCCACCCCCACCCCCACCCCCACCCCGTGGCTTCCAGGGAAACCAACTCAGGCACCTAACAACACAGAAACGAAAAGCAAATACGTGGCTGTCTGAAGCTGGAACAGGCACCCTGGTGGCACAGTGAGTTACATATTGGGGTGCTAAGCACCAGGTCGGCAGTTCAAATTTGCCAGCCACTCCAAGGGAGAAAGATGTGGCTTTCTACGCCGGTAAATAAACCCTTGGAAACGCACAGGGCGGTTCTAACTGAACTGAACTGCCCTGTAGGGCTGCTACATGCTGCAATTGGCTAATGGTAGTGTTTTGGGTTTTCTTGGAAACAGAGAGCTAGAACTAGGACAAAGATGAGGCTTTCTGCTCTTAAAGAGACTTGCAACCTCAGAAACCCTATACATGGTCCCTATGTGTCAGAATTAACTTGATGGATGGCAGTGGGTTTGTTCTTTGTTAGGCTGAAATCGGGAGTGGCTGCTAACAGGCACCAGGGCACTAAAAATGTACAACTCAATGACTATAGGAAAAGCCATTGAAATTGCACAACTTAAATCGATGAATTGTAGGGTATATGAATTATGTCTTTTTAAATTATTGTTGAAAATATACACATTAAAGCATATGCAAAATTCACATGTATAACTGACACGTTGGCCATGTTCTCATCCTCATTGCTTGAATTGGTCTTCCTCTAGTAACATAAACTGGCTGGTCCCAAGCTTCCAACCAGATCTTTTTTTTTTTTTTTCTCCAACCGGATCTTTTGAGTTGCTCAACAATTTAATCCCAAGGAGATAGTTCTCCGAAAGGGGATAGTTCTCCGAAAGGAAATGATTCAAAGCAAATATTCCTTACCAAATAAATTAACTTATTGCTTAGCTTAAAGATTTCAGGAGATGCTTTTGGTTTAAGGTTTAAAAATTATCTCAGGACAACAAGTTCAAGGGTTCATTCAGTCTTGATAGCTCTATAATTCTGGATTGTTAATTCTCTCTTAATAAAGTTGTTAAACACTAAAACTATTTTTTAAAAAGAAAAAGTTAAAAGCAAAACAAAAAGCCCTACTCCCAACCTTTCTCTCAAACACCTGTTTCTGACCTATATTTCACCCATAAGAGTGGCACTCACAAAATTTAACATGTCTAAACTAGAACCTACTTAAACCAATGAGTCATCTCACGACATGCTAAAAGAACTGTGAGGAACAAAGATGAGTACCCTGCCCTCAGTAAAATAACCCTTTATCCTGTTGCCACTCTTAGTAACAGCATGGCCTTTACCTACAGATTAGACTTGAACCCGATAGAACCATACTTGACCTTCCACTTAGTATTCAAGTAGAACTTTAAGCCTATAATGTCTGTAAATAAATATCACTCCTTTCCACCCCCCTATCATAGCTCAAGATGCTGCTCAACATAGGACCATAAACAAATAGATATTTGCTAAACATTTTTATAGAAGAGTCAATATTGATAGTCCCCAGGAAAAAACTGCCCTGTGATTTGCCCTGTGTTTGCCCCTGCACTGTAAACTGGCCTTGACCAAATGGGATGTTACAGTTTTGGTCACTGACAGTTAATTTTCACTTTACAAAAGCCAACCACTAAAAGGCTATCATCTCTTGACACTCTTTTGAGTAGAGATAAAATTCTATGAATTTTCAGCCTGTGAAGCAGCTAGGCGCCTTGGCTGGGGAAGAAAACCAGAGAATTCTTCCTTTTTCTCTTAGGCCAATTCTGGATCCTCACATTTCTCAGTGGGTCTGCAGGTGAGTTATAGAGAACAGTTGAATGTCAGAGCCCTGAGATATAGTGATATTTAGATGCAAACTCCAGAAGGGCAAATAATTATCATCAGTTCACTAGCCCACATTACCATACTCTTCTGTCTCCCAACTGACTAGTCATGTATCAAAATGTTAGTAATGCCACATAATTGCAGAAACAACACATTTTAACAGGACATTAAAGTGCTATAAAACAAAATTTTGCATAATCTACAAAACTCGCTGCTGGTGAGTTGATGCCTAATAGCATCCCTATATGTAGGGTTTCCAGGACTGTAATTCTCTGTAGAAGCAGTCAGTCTCATCTCCTCCCATGAAGCTGCTGACACTTTGAACTGAAGACCTCCTGCTGCCACCAGTACCACCAGAGCTCCTCAAATTCTGGATACCACGGAACAACTGACAAATGGTGGAGTAGAAATATCTAATTTAAAGCTGCCTGAGATGTCTAATTAAACTTAAATATATATATATATGGCTATTTTTTTGAAAAACAGTATGCAGTTAAGAAATCATAAGAAACACGTTTGCAAAAATACAAATCTGTCTTACCCTGGGTAATGAATGGGATCATAAGTGCCTAATCTGTATGTTGTACTTTTTTAAAAAACAATGAGCATATATTAGTGGAAAAAGAAAAAGAAACATTATTTCCCACTATCCAAATGTATAGTATTAAATAATAACCAGTAACAACGTTATCCTTTTATCTGGTCTTTCCAAATGTCAGCACTTTCTCTGCCTCAATCATAAAAGTTTTTACATTAAAGTGTTAAATTACCTTGAAGTCAGAGGAAGAGTGAGCACACATGCTTCTGCTTACACACTACAGTCAGGGATTTATAGCTTAGTCCTCAATAGTGATTTATCACTAGTCTATTGGGTTAGGACACTGAACAATTACTAGTTCAAAGTATAAGCAAAAAAGAAACCACAGATTTATGAACCATTCTTGACAGCTGCTAATGTCTTGTCATTTTCACCATAACATAGTTATGTAGTAGCTTTTATACAACATGCGTTTAGTATTTGGGGTGGGGGGGGAGGACAGGGAGACAAATACTGATAGGGAATAGATAGTAAAAATCCTTCCAATGAAGGAAGAGAATCTTTTAATTGAGAGTACTTGTCTTACAATCTTTCTCTCTCAAATGCAGCAGCAGCACAGTTTAGTTGCTGGGCTTCAGGAGCTAGAGACCAGGGTCCTGTTTAGTCGCTTCAGAGCCTTGACATTGTCCCTAACTTTCCTGGGCCTGTTTCTCACAGACAAAACGAATAGTAGTTAAGACAGTCTCAAAGGCTCCTGCCACTCATAAGAATTCTATGAATCAATGTTATAACTTCCCTATTTCTTTCTGTCTCAGCAAAGCACACCTACTGGCACCAACAAAGGGGGGTCAGTGCAAAGACCACCCCCCCACACTGCATGTATTCAAGGGCATTTGAGGTAACTGAAGAACACTTCACACCCCAAAAATGTGGGAAGTTTTCTTTTCCTGTGTTACTTTAGCAGTACTGATTCCAATCCCACAACATAACAAAACACGCAGAAAAAACACAGTGGAACATAAAGTACTGCAAGCCTTGATTTCATTATATTTCATAGTCAAGAATTTGAAAAGTGGCAGGTTTTCCTTTAATGGTCCAAACACAATTCAAATCATGAGTTCTGGAGGCACATTTATAGCAACAAGCAACCAAAAGATAGAAAAACTGAAAATCAAGGAAAGAAAACCACACACCCCAATGACCTCAAGACTCAAGGTCTCCTTTCCCTTAAATTCCAAAGCAGAGGGCCTGCTCGTAAAAAGAGAGAGTGACAGTTACACAACATTGCGTAATGTGCTTGCTTGCTTGTGTCAAGAACAATACCCACAATAATGATCAGGCACTCTACACATTATTAGTACTCCCTTGAAAGGGGGCGCTTTCCAAAGGTTCAGATACTATCATCAGATCCTCATGAAGTAATAGGTGAAGAGGTCTCTTCTGGAAGGATAAAGAAAGCAGCCTCGTGTGAACAAGATCTCCGGTCTTCCCATTCAAGGACAACAGATAACCTATGCCAACATCAGGAGACACATTTGGAAAAGGAAGAAAGCAAAGAAGAGATTGGCTGAGGCCATTTAGGTAGATCGGCTGGCCACTGAGGCAGGGATAGCAACGTGTCAAGAAGGATGTCCTGATCCCCTTACAGAAGAGTCACAAGGAAGAGACCAGTCAGGGTGCAGTACAGCACCAATGAAACACAACTTTCCTCTAGTTCTTGAATGGTCCCCACCCCCACTACCATGACCCCAATTCTACCTTACAAATACAGCTAGAAAAAAAAATACAGCTAGACCACAGCATGTACCACAGGTACAGATAAGACCTGGAAACACAGGGAATCTAGGACAGATAACCCCCTCAGGGCCGATTATGACAGTAGCGATACCAGAAGGGTAAGGAGAAGGTTGGGGGAGAAAGGGGGAACTGATCACAATGATCTACATATGACCCCCTTCCTGGGGTACGGACAACAGAAAAGTGGGTGAAGGAAGACATCAGTCAGTGTAACACATAAAAAAATACAGTTACAACTTATAAATTATCAAGGGTTCATGGGGGAGGGAGGGAAAAAATATGAGGAGCTGATACCAAGGGCCCAAGTAGAAAAAGGGTGTTTTGGAAATGATGGCAACAAACGTATGAATGTGCCTGACACAATGGATGGATGTATGGATTGTGATAAGAGCTGTAGGAGCCCCCAATAAAATCTTTTTTTTTTTTTTTTTTTAAAGGAGACCTAGATAAAGAATGGGACCGGAGTGCGGGAGAACTTGACCTCTGCAACCACTCAGTAGTCCCAAAGTCTACTGGCATCTCACCTTAAGGCCGATCTTGCCTTCTTATTCTCAGCTATGCCATCCTGTGTTACAGCCAAATCGCTGTTCATTAACCCCCTTTCAGTCACACACAAAAATGAAAGTGAGCCAGGGAAGCCTAACAGCATCCAGCTCTTCAACATGGAGTGTGCAGAAAGTCACCAAAGCATCAAGTGAGTAGTGTGTCTTTACCTTCGTTAGCATGCAGAAATGGGGAGCTGAAGAGGAAGACAGTGGAACGCTCCAGAGACCTGGCAAAGATGCTCCATAAACCATCGCTAACATTCTGCACACACAGGAGGAAAGAGTCCTCTTTCAGAGGGATTGGGGGGGGGGGGGGGGGGGGGAGTAAGTCCTGTGTTTTCTTCAAGAGAAAGGAAGATGGCACCTCTCACTTTTGAGTGGCTGTGCAGATACG
The DNA here is from genome assembly GCF_000313985.2 of Echinops telfairi. NCBI lineage: Eukaryota > Metazoa > Chordata > Mammalia > Afrosoricida > Tenrecidae > Echinops > Echinops telfairi. Next base: position 6,844,986 of record NW_022103926.1, read on the forward strand.
CAGTTAGCCCTTGTCCTGTCACTGTGTGTACTGTGGTGGCTTGTGTGTGGCTGTTGATGCTGGAAACAGATAAGCGGGTGCCTTCTTCTCACTGAAGCAAAGGGAGGGAAGTGAAGACTTCCCTCGCCACTCAAAATGATGGCTTCTGACCCAACAGGTCTCCCTCTAAGCGGTTTTCAAAGGCCAGGTCTGGTTTTGAGGGGTGAGGGGGATTCTGATTATTTTATGACGTTAGGCCACTTAATAAAATTTGGTGAGTGGCACAGGTTAGAATTTAAGGGAGGCAGAAGGGTCTATTAGTTCACCTAGAGGAACATCAGTCTAGTCTGTGCGAAAGGCTGGGTTGAACACCATTCATAGGGGTGGGGTGGAGACTGGAGTATGCACTACAAAGAAAAAAAAAAACGACTTCGTGTAACAACAAAGTAATAGTCCTGGCAACAACTTGGTAAAAGGTTACCATGTACTAAGCACTTACCCCTCAAGATTAATTAATCGGGGTCACCCCCCCTCAAAAAAAAACCAAGGGTACACTGAAGGCAACGGCGCACAAGCACCTCACTCCAAAAGCAATGCTCTGAACTGTGCTCATGTCAAGGAAAACCTGAGGGGGCAGAAGGGGAGACGAGGGGCTCCCAGATTGGACAGGCCCGAGGAAGGTTGAGAGGCTGCCTTCTAATCCCTTCATCCGCGTCTCGATCTTGGGGTAAAGATGTAAAAATAACGAATGGAAGTCTCTCTCTCTCTCACACACACAGGGCAGGAAGGGCCCTTTTAGGCAAGTGAAGACGCTCCATCTTCACAGCGGGGTGGGGTATGCGCACGGACGAGCAAAGGGAGGTTTGGTTTGGGGGGTATCTATCGCTTAGCCCTTCTTAAAACACAAGTTCGGAGTCCCCCTCTGGGCACTCTGGAAAGGTGTCTACCTCTGCTGACAAACCAACAACCACGGCAGGAGGCGTCGTCCTCCCCAAGGAGAAAAGTTGGGGGGCCCTTGGCCATACCGAGGCTCAAGAGGAGACTCTCTTCCCCGTTGGGGCCATGACCTGCAGAAGCCGTTTCCCCTTCGCGACGCGACGACTGGCCTCCGGCCTCTCCCCGGGGTCGCTCCGCTGCTCACAGCGCAGCCTCCGATGCCCCCGGTCTCGGAAGGCCAGGGGCCCAGGCTCCCCTTCCGCCAGCACTGCCGGGAGGAGAGTGCCCTCCAGGTGGGGTGGGGCAGCGGCTGCGCCCGAAAACGTCCACTCTCTCGGCCTCTTACCTGAAACCCGCTTCCCGGATGGCTCTCTCCCGGCAGCCGGGCCTCGGCAATCGGCGCAGGCAAGGCTACGAGAGCCTACGGAGCCGAGGGAGCCGGGGGCCGCTCTGGCCGCCGCTGCCGCTTCATCTCTATGGTGCCGGCACTTCCTCATCCGGGGCCCGAGCAAGCACGCGGGTTTGGCTAAGCCCCACCTCCCGGCGCGCGCGCGCTTCTCGCTCCGGCGGCCCGCCTCCCGCAGCGCGCGGTCTTAAAGGGAAACACCCCTGAGGACCCGGATCCTTTGAAACCCTATTCCGGTCAAGGACTTTTCGGACCTGGAGGCTGTGGCGATAGACTTCCTGTTTCCACTCTGACAGTCCGAGATCTTTTTTTTTTCCTCACCAGAACACGTTTTATTTACTTTTTTTATAAATCATTTTATTAGAGCTCTTACAGCTCTTATCACAATCCATATATCAAGTGTATCAAGCACATTTGTACATACTGTATGTTGCCATCATCATTTTTTCAAAACATTTTCCTTCTACTGGATCAGCTCCTCTTTTTTTCCCGTTCCTCCCCTACCCTCGTGACCCCTTGATAAATTATAAATTATTATTATTTTCATATCTTACACTGTCTGCTGTCTCCCTTCACCCACTTTTCTGCTGTTTGTCCCCAAGGTGAGGGGGAGTTATATATTGATCATTGTGATCAATTATCCCTTTCTCCACCTTTTTCCCCCATCTTCCCCCTACCCTATGATTAAAAATTTGGTCTATATAATTTTGCCGCCACTATAAAATATAAATAATACGAGTACTGTCTGCTAAATTCAAGAAAAATTATGTATTTATGAAATAAATAACCTGAATTATCTGAATAGCTGATTTGTTGACATCACTTGTTTAACTAGCAGTAGCATGCAGTACGATGTGTATCGTCTGAGAGACAGTCACAAAATGTTTTCGTTGTTGCCAATGCCAAAAAATGCCATTGTTCGTGAAGTCCAAACAATGGTGGTCGAATTCTAACAATTGATCAACAATACGAACTTTGATAAGCAGTTCTCTATAATCAGTTCTCAACGATTATTTGTTATTATTAAAGTTTAACATAAAATTAACAAAAATAATATAAAACTCATATCCTGGCAAAATAGCCACATGGCAGCCGAAAACCGCATACTGTATTCCCTTCCCGTTCTCCCGCTGTTCCCTAGCTTGTCGGGCATTCTTTCCAAAAATCGGGACTTTTTTATGCCGCCGCCGCAGCGGATGTGGGACAAATTGTTAAAAATTGGGACTGTCTCGCCCAAAGCGGGACGTCTGGTCACCTTACCCTACCCTCATGGTGTCTCCACTCCCATTGTTGTTCCAGAGGGGTTTCTCTGTCCTGGATTCAGTGTGTTGAGAGCTCTTATCTGTACCAGGTTACATGCTCCAGTCTAGCCAGATTTGTAAGGTAGAACTGAGGTCATGATAGTGGGGGAGAAGAAGCATTAAAGAATGAGAGGAATGTTGTGTGTTTACTAGGTGCTATACTGCACCCTGGCTGGCTCGTCCCTTCCTTGTGACCTTTCTGTGAGCGTATGGCCAATTGTCTACAGATGAGCTTTGGGTCTCCACTCTGACCCCCACCACCACCCCTCCTGCATTAGCATCGATATGATTGCTTGTTTTGGGTCTTCTGATGTCTGACACCTGATCCCATAGACACATAGGCTGGTGTGCTTCTTCCATGTGGGCTTTGTTGTTACCCTGCTAGATGGCTGTTTGTTTAACTTCAAGCCTTTAAGACCCCAGACTCTAAATATTCTAATAGCCAGGCACCATCAGCTTTCTTCACTACATTTGCTTATGTACCCATTTTGACTTTAGCGATCAAGGCAAAGGACATTTATAGAGGTATAAATATAGGCATGTATATTTTATGTAAATCTATTAATATATAATGATAGGGATATAGGTCTATGTACATATATTTAGAAGTTAAGTATCAAGGTAGCAGATGGACATTGGGCCTCTACTCAAGTCCTCCGTCAACACAAGAACACTTAGTTCTAATAACCTGGCATTCTGTGATGGTCACCTTGTCGAGATCTTTTTATAAATGGAAACAATGATTTAGCTTGTACCTGCTCCTTCTGCTCTGGTTAAACAATCTGAACAACACCCATGCTCCACTCTGTTACAGCACCTTGTTTTAATTTTGTCATAGCTTTCACACTGTAGTCCATTTCACTGCCTGTCTCTTTCCACCCTTCAGTATTTATTTCATCAGCTCAGTGGCTGCACAGTGGGAGACTTTTGAAGAAAGGAAACCCTATTTGCCAAGGAAGGAAGACAGGAGGAAGATGGGCTTTTCCACTCCTGTAAACAGCTATAGTCTCAGAAACTCATAGGTCAGTTCTGTCCTGTCCTGTAGGGTCGCTATGAGTCACCCTCGACTCAATGGCAGTGAGTTTTGGTTTTAAGGAGGGAAGGGAGGAAGTCCAGAGAACAGAAACTACTTGCTGGAAATCACAAAGCTTTGTGCTAATGAAATAGGTTCCTTCTTGGGGCTTCCCCTAGCCGACGAAGAGCCAGCGGGGTTGGAAGTTTGGGGCAGATTGAAATTCTCTTTCCTCAGCTCAAAATATCTTTGAGCCAGTCAGCAAACATGGGAGCCGTCATGACCGAAATAGTGGCTTTCTGAGCTGTAGTCAAAAACAAACAAACAAACAAAAAACAAAACAACCCACTGCCATCCAGTGCATTCAGACTTACTGACCCTACAGGGCCGAGTAGAAGTGCTGATTAGGGTTTGTAAGACTGGACATTGTGACAGAAGCAGACAGCCTCAGTCTCATCTCTCTCCTGAGAAGTGGTTGGTGGGTTTAAACTACGAACTTTTCAGTGAACTGCGCACTGCTTAACCCACTGTGTCACCAGGGCTCCCTGAGCTTTAGTTAAAGCTGAAGAAATGCAAGCCCTATTTCTACAGGCTGTGTGCATAGTGTAGGCTCAGCTCTCACTGCCATTGTGGCAACACTGACGCACAGAGATCCCCTGTGGGTTTCAGAGACTGTACTGTAAGGTGGGTAGATTTAGGGACAGGGGGTTGTCCCTCCATGCCTGCAAAGGCCCCTTAGAGGAGGTTGGAAGGAAATTAGCAACTAGTAGACGCCTATGAACCATGCCCTTATTCAAGCTCCAGTTGGAGGTACACCTGGACAGTCCAAACTAGGCCCAGCCTCATGACATCACCCAGGTGGGCTCAACTCAGCCAATGGGGTCAACCAATACCATCAACCACACCTCCCCAGCCAGGGAGTGGGCTAGAATAAAGCCAGGGAGCACTCTCTGGCTGGCTCTCTCACCCCTCTTACTCTCTTGCCACAGCCTCTTGCCCCACTGCTCTTACCTCCCCTTGCTGGTCTCCACACTCTCTGGCGGACTCCACCCCTTTCTGTCCTCCATGCCCTTTGGCCCCTTGCTCCATGAACTGTGTCCTGGGATTTCCCCCACCCACCCCCAGTTCCGCACTTGTGGGCGCTCTTTTCCAAGAGGTTGCTTGTGCCCAGTTGTGAACCCCTTGAGACTGTAAAACCTGAAACTTGTCCTTCATAAAAACCCACTTGGATTGCAAAACGGGCTTCGGCGTGAATTCTTTCATCGTGCGAAGCCAAGAACCCGAGGTATTACCCCCTCGAAAAACCTTACAGAACTATTTATGGAACTAGAAAGCCCAGTCGTTCTCTTGCAGAGATGCTGGTGATTTAGGGACAGGGGTTTTGAACTGCCTACCATGTGGCTCACAGCCCAGTGCCTAACCACTACACGACCTACCATTTCTAGTACAGATGCTGTTAGGATAGGTAAACGGGAAATTCGCTTTTAAAACATTATTAAATATACAGTACTCATGTCTTATTTTCTTTGGCAAAAACATCGAAAGATCCATCTTTCCTGATTTTTTTAAATTAAATAATCATTTTATTAGGGGCTCATACAACTCATCACAATCTGTACATGCGTCATCTGTGTCCAGCACATTAGTAATCTTTCCTGATTTTAAACCGTGTGTTATTCCCTTGTTCTACTGGTACAACTGCTTCTTGGTCTGTGAACAGGATCTGTCTGCAAAAGCAACCTCATGTTCTGGAATTCCCATTCTTCTCAATGTGATCCGTAGTTTATTATAATCCATGCAGTTGAATGCTTTCGTATAGTCAATAAAGCACACGTAAATATTTTTCTGATATTCTCTGCTTTCAGCCAAGATCCATCTGATAGTAGCAATGATATCCTGTAAGCCACATCCTCTTCTGAATCTGGTTTGAGTTCTGGCAGCTCCCTATCAATATATTTTGCAATCTTTTCTGAATAATCTTCAGCAACTTGTTACTGGCATGTGATAGTAGTGCTACTCTTGAATAATTTCCTCATTCTGTTGGGTCATTTTTCTTTGGAATAGGCCAAAATTGGCCAAAATATGAATCTCTTATTATAATTATGTCTTGTGTTTCTAATTGCCATAGCTAGCCTTTAAGGCATCATGTTTAGAAGAAAGTAATTTTGCCAAGGGGAATCAATCTGATTCTTAGATCAGACTTTTGGGGATGCCAAGTCATTCTTCGAAGGCGGCATTGTTTTTGACATTTTCCTCAGGAAAAGCCAACTCACTGAAGATAAGACCTGAAGACATCAGTGCCCAGACTCCTCTGTTGGAGAAATAGCATCTGAGGCCTTTAAGTCTCAAATAGAGCAACCACACTTGAATCACTAAACCCTTGGAGAAGATCTGACACTCTTTTGCAGGTGATCTGTGCCCACCAGAGCTGCTTCATCAAAAGGAGGAGAACGCCCTCTTTCTCCCTGGTGATCAGACCCGCGTGTTGCTGCCTGAGTTAGCTGCTCTGCCTTAATCATGTGCTGCATTACCTGGGGGCTGAACCAACCTCTGGATCCTGGCAGATTGGATCACCTTGCTATGCATCACTACACCTTGAGGCTTCATCTTTACCTGCTGTGATACTGGTCTCTGCTATGCCTCCACATCTCATTATCCTGCTGTTGCCACCCCACCTTGCCGTGACTGCTGTCTGTGGGCCCACTCTGCACCTCCCACCAGTCACTTTGCTGTCTGCTTCCTTGACCTTGGACCAGTGGTTCAACATGAGTCAGAAGGACTTTCAGTACATTAACTGAAAGTGAGTTGGACGGAGCCCTCTGTATATATATATTGCGGATTTGAATAAATGACAGCCACTATAATGTCTTGATAATTTAGAAGAGTCTTTATTAGGTTATAACTGGACTGCTAGAATCTTAAAGTGATTCTTTGCTTGTCCAAGTCCACATCTCAGTCTATCTTTAAGGCCGAAAAACTCATTTGTCACCTGTCTAGGGTTCAAGCTAGCATGAAAAGAAGCAGAAAGAAAAATGAATGGATTAATTGTAACTTCAAGAAGAGTAAGCATGTATTACAAGGTACATTTCTTATCATAAAAGAAACAAGACCAAAACTGATTGTAACATCCTGGTTACCATAAGAAAATTATATCGTAACATCCAAATCATCATGACAAAATTAACTACACCATTCGGATTACAACATCAAAGGGAACAATATCAAATCAGAACAATCTATTGAAGAACAGTCAAAATTAATTGTAGTGTCCAGAACCTGGGAACATGGGAGTACATTCTAAAATTAATCTCCCATAAGAGGAGCGAGAACGGGCAGGTCAACTAGCATTCAACGTTCTGAGATGGCAGGGAGGAACGGCAAGTTAGTTAGCAGTTTACAAAAATGGAGTTTCTTTAGCTAGTCTGCCTCATATATACATAAAGATATACATATACATATATGTGTGTGTGTATATATATATATATATATGTTTGTTTGTTTTTTAAGGAGAATGCATGAGCCAACCCCAAACTCAGGCATGTGGCATTGCTAAATAGCTGCCCGACATCTAAATAAAATTCCACTTTGTATCAAACTACAGCATCTGCAATTCTAAAGAGACAATTTAACCTCTTTGAATAATTTTACTCTTTATGAACCAAAAGGAACAAAGGTCAAGATTTTAGATTTTTTGGAGGAATACGTTGATAAGATATGTTTGTCGAGAGTATTTACTTCATTTATCCAATAATGCCTTGACCAACATGTTCTAGGCCAGCGGTTCTCAACCTTCCTGATGCCGCGACCCTTGAATACAGTTCCTCATGTTGTGGTGACCCCCAACCATAAAATTATTTTCGTTGCTACTTCATAACTGGAATTTTGCTACATGTTATGAATCATCATGTAAATACCTGATACTCAGGATGTATTTTCAATGTTATAAATTGAACATAATTAAAGCATAGTGATTCACAAAAATAATATGTAATTATTTACTGTGAAATATTTATTTCTAATGACAAATCAATTAAATTTTGTCTTGAAGCATGGTCGGTGTAGCATGAGTAACAATCTTCACTCCGGTTACTCAGATGTGGGCATAGCTGCACGTGGGTGGACCTGTTAGGAGACAGATATAGGAGCAGTGTCTTGGTTCCTAAGACCATCGGAAATATGTTTTCTGATGGTCTTAGGCAACCCCTGTGAAAGGGTCATTTGACCCCCAAAGGGGTCGCGACCTATATACATAGCCTGAGAACCACCGTTCTAGGAGCTTAGGGAATAGGCATGATAAAGTTAAGAAGGGTTGTAGCTTAATAACCCCTTGTAACTTTTTGTCATGCATCCCATTACGCCTGTGACCACGTATTCCTTTGTTTATTCCATGAAATAAAAGCCTATCTTCTTGCAATTTGGAACACAACAATATCCTGCCTTGCGCTATTAATGTGTTTCCTGATTCACAAATCTCTGTCTTTCCATTGAGTTTTCTTTCACTTCCCAAAAGAGCCCCGTTTGTGCTATGGGCACAAACCGGAAGTTTAGACCCACTAGCTGCTCCCTAGGAAGAAAGATTAGACTGTCGATATTTACCGTTTCAGAATCCCTGAGCTGTTCTACTCTGTGCTCTCGGGTTGCTATGAGTCAGAATGTACAGCCGTGGGTTTGATTTCTCATTTCCCACTAAGATTAAGCCTGCTGCTTCACTAGGTTGCCTCCTGTGTTAGCCTGGGTTCTCTAGAGAAACAAAACCCGTGTTTTAAATGTATACCAAGAAATATTGGCTCATGCAGCTATAGAAGTTGACAAGAGAAGTCTAGTTCAAGTCCGTGGGTTGCATGTTAAGCTGGAAGCTTTTCCTGACTCATGCATCCACTGGGGCTAATGAAGCTGGAAGCAGCAAGCGCACAGACTGGTGAAGGCAAGGTGGACAAATCCAAGGTCAGAAGGCCAGGCTCATGGTTGCAGAGATAAGTGAATCCAAGGTCAGCGGGCACTAGAGCAGACTGCTGATAACTCCTGGAGTCAGCAGGCAACATGGTACTCCACTGACTCAAGTCCAGAGAATCACAAGATATACACCAGCAAGAACAGACAACCTTTCCCACATGCCCTCAGACACTTCCTTTCAACTGCATCAGGGTTGTGACTTGAGTAAAGAGGTTGAAACCCTCCCTAATTCTTTTACAATTGCCATGCTGCCCACGGGAGATCCCATCATGGAGTTGATGACATTGTTAGGTCACATTATAGGGGAGGCTTCAACTACCAAAGTTCTGAGACTACAGGCCCAGTCGCGTTGACACAAACCCTAACTATGTCATCTCCTCTGATGCTAAATTATCATGTAAGGATATAAGAAAACACTTTTTTACCCCAATTTGAGGGAGCGGGAATTTGGAAAAAGAGAAATTAAGTATCCTATGTAAGGCTACACAGCAGGTGTTTGTACTACATATAGTTGTAAAAGCAAAGCTGTCTTTGGCTCACCAGTCTGGCGGGCGTCCCCCCAACCTTAACCTACAGTATTGTTTTCATTAGGTACCACTGAATCTGTTCTGACCCATAGCAGCCCTGTGCCCAACAGAACGACA
>NW_022103926.1:6855681-6872351 GCF_000313985.2 Echinops telfairi
CCCCTGGGGTTCCCCTGGAAAAAGGTCCGCATAAACAGGAAAGACGGTGCCTTTGACAGAAACCAGCGAACCAAGGACAGTGAACGATGACGACGGAAAATAACTATGTGGCGCTCTCATGACGCCAATCGATCAATAAAGACCCCAGCCTGCACGTTCCACCCCAGAGGGGCCAAGCCCATTGCTCATCTCTGTACAGTGTGTCAGGGCACTCGTCCCCCAGCTCCGGGCTGATGCACTCACTGTTCTGCCTCAGCCCGTCTGCACCCAGGCGAAAAATAAACGTGGCTGCTTGTAACCCACCTGGCCTCGTGACTTGAGTCTCTTCTCGAGAGACCTGACATATAAGACGGAGTCTTGCCGTTCTTGCCTCTAAGGTAAGGTGACCAGACGTCCCGATTTTTGGAAAGAATGCATGGCAAGCTAGGGAACGGCCTATTTGGTCCATATAGACCAAAATTTTAATCAAGGCCCCCCCGCCCCACCTCCGTCAATGGCGTCCCGCTTTAAATCTGGTCACCTTAAACTAAGAAGCACTCGAGCCCTGGTCCTTTTTTAGCAGTCCATGGTGCTTCCCAAGGGCCTCATAGGCACGGGAAAACCGGACAGGAAAGGGAGTCCGGAGAATTCCTTTGACATACGCTATTGACAAAGAACATTGAAAGTGCCATGGACGACCAGAAGAATGAGCAAATCCCTCTGGGAAGAAGTACAGCCAGGATTAAGTGTCTGGGAAAGGTCGTCCGACTCCGTAGAGGCTCAGCCCCCCAAAAAAAACAAAAGGAAGAGGACGACTCAATAAATTGACACAGCGTGGCTGCCACAATGAGCTCAAACAAAACCACAATTGTGAGGAGGTCACAGGAAAAAGGGGCGGGAGGGGTGGTGCTGGTGCTGGTGCTGGTGGCGGAGGTGTGTGTGTATAGGTTTGATCTGAGCAAGAGGTCGTGCGCAACGTGTGCGCGTGCGTGCGTGCGCGCGTGCGCGCGTGTGCGATCTGGGCACCAGGTCCCGCCCCGCGTGAGCCCCGGATGAGGAAGCGGCGCGGTCACCGAGACGAAGCGGAGGCCTAGCCAGAGAGGCTCGTGGTGGGTGGGAGGGAAGGGGGCCGGGCCTCGGGGCGGAGCCTCCGGAGCGGCGCGGTTCTCAGGTGAGCCTTCAGTGGCCGGGGCCGGCTGGCCAGCGCTTTGGGCAGCGGGACAGAGCCACGCGGGACTTGGGGGTGTGGGCCGGGCGCCCCGAGGAGGCGCCCGGGACCCGGCGACTGTCTGGCTCGCGAGGACCTGGAACTGCGGGTGAGTGGAGCTGCCCACTCGGGGAGTGTCTCCCGGGCCGGGCGGGAGGGGCCGAGGCCGGGGTTTGAGCCAGTCCCTCTCTGCGCCTCGGCGACCTCGGCTCTGAAATCGGGGTGGGGGGAGGGCGGGGGAGGGTCCGCGTCGAGAGCGGACAAATGGAGGTTTGGAGAACGCAGCCCTGCCTACCTCCTGGTCCAGGACGGTGCCGGCCAAACGTGGACAGTGGACGTGCCTCCTAGTCTCTGCGTGACCTTGGGCAAGTCCCTGGCCCTTGTGGCTCACACTTGCCCCATCCACAGAATGCGTGGAATAGCCTCTTTTACATTCGTAATTACGGTTCCCTATCGTAGGTTTACGTGGCCCCCCCTTACTGCAGGTCTTCCCTGGGGGGTGGGGGGGTGTTAAGGAATGGAGGTGGGACTACACACTGGCACGAATCAATCGCCTTTACTCCCCAGACCCAGGCTGCCGTTTGTTCTCCGCCCCTCCTCCTAAATGAAGGTGTGCTTTTTATCCAAGGGTTGGTACCCGCCCCCCCCACCCCCCCCGCCGTGATCAGGGCCTCAAATCAGAGCAGTTGCAAGGAAGTCTGAATTCCAGCCTTTTGGGTTTGTGTATCCATGCTAGGGAGGGAAGATGACTTCTGTCTCCCTGGATTGGAAGAGCTGAAGACCAGGACGCTCCAGAATGAGAACAGCAAAGGTCTACAAACTCGTCATCCACAAGAAGGGCTTTGGGGGCAGTGGTCAGTATCCAGTCATCTTTGAAGGTTGTGTAAACTGGCTGGGGTTCGGGTGTTCTCAGTGTCTTGAAAACTACTCGCTGTCCCCACCCCTGTGAGTGACAATGGAGGCAGCCCTTTTACTGAGGGAAACAGCCAACCTGCTATATTGGGAGAATAGTCGGACTAGAGAATACAGGCCCTTCTAAAAACATTCACATTTCCGTCTTTGTTGGAGCGCTCCATGTTTCCAGGTTACCACCATTCACTTTTTAAATTCTTTGTTACTATATACTCACTGCACATGTTATGTGAATGTTCAGCCCACCCACGGTTTGGAAGGTAAGAGAAAGTAAAATGGCATTTACATTTTCACACTTAGAGAGAATTGGTGTAGGGGCACATAAGATGGGCCAGATTACAGTATGGGTCTCTTCTTGGCCCCCAGGCAGGATAGGAAGGGGCAGATGCAACACGTTGTCTTGCACGAATCTTTGAGTTGGGAAACCAGGACTCAAGCACCAGTTCTACTTCTACCTTCCCTGACATTTATTGACCTTAGTTGTAGATTTATAGCTGAAAATTCAGTTCTTTGTTACTCTTAGCAGTGGGAAAGGGGCTTTGTACAAAACCCAAACCAAATCCATTACCACCAAATCATTTGGGCTGGCATCTGCATTGTTGGCCGATCAAAGTCACCACCATTAGCTCTGAGGGAGAAAGACGGGGTTTCTATTTCTGTAAATAGTTACAGTCTTGGAAACCTACAGGAGGCCACCCCGAGTCAGCATTGACTCCATGGCATTGAGTTTGTTTGTTTGTTTTTTAATCTTCATGGAAGCAGACTGGTACACATCTTTCTTCTGTGGAGCAGCTAGTGGGTTTGAACTGCTGACTTAGTGGTTACCAGCCAAATGCTTCACTACCATATCAGTGGAGTGCCTTTGTTGCCAGTGTTAAGTGTCATCAAGTTGGTTTCAACGTATAGCACCCTGTGTCCAACAGAACGAAACGCTGCCTGGTCCTGTGCCATCCTCATGATATAGGGACTTAGTAAGACGATGTAACTTTCCCTTCTCTCTCAACAACCTTCTTTGCTTCAGAAGTCAACTCTCAACATGCTATAGTAGTTTCTAGATCATAAGTATTGTGAGGATTAAGTAAGGTGATGTATATTAAAGCATTTAGGAGAGTGCCGGACTAGCTTATTAAAAATATAGCTATCATAATTACTGGGATAAAGATAAATCAGTAGTATTGTATTTAAAACCTAATTCTGGATAAAACTAGTCTGTTGTTAACACTATAGTTTATATGCTGCTGATGTTGCTGAGGATCTGGGACTTAGAATTGAAAAGGCAGAAATAATTTCTAGCAGAGTGAGGGAGAAAAAAGAAACAGTGTCTGTTTCAATGCGCACAATTGAACAGTGTCTGTTTCATCCAGCACATAGCTGGATACTGTGCCTTCTGTGGGAATATGTATAACAGCCAATACGTATATATTAGGCTCATATCTGTGCCCCAAATAAAGATGATTATAAGGTTCCTTATCCTTCAAGGAGTTCTTAAATTGATGAAAGAGACAGGCCTGCAACAAGGAAATGATATAATGGAGCAGATTAAAATCGTTCCTCATGGAGTTTAACTCAGACTCTAGGGGTTAAAGGAAGACTGTACAGAAGGTGTGAGATAAACTGTCCATGGAAACAATATGTGAAATCAAATTTGGAGCTAACACATGCTTGGCTTTTACGAAGCTGAATTTTTGATGGGTATCGATTGATAAGATGGACTGACTCCGTGGCTACAGCAATGGTCTCCAACAGCATTTGTGAAGATGATGGCACAGGACTGGGCAGTTGTGGCAAACTAACAAATGCCATTCCCTCAGATTCTCCCCAAACAGCTTTGGTGCCTTAAAGTGAGCACATGGTTGATTTTATCTCCCTGTAGAGGCAGATATTCACTGATTATCTCTTCCCACCGCAGCACCCATCCCCCCTCATGTCTTCCCCCAGTGCAGGTATTAGGTTTCCTCACCTGTGAGCTTAGGGACTTTACTGTGATTACCACCCACCTTGTGATGTAGGTAACTACTGAATATGTATGTCTTATGGCTACCTACAAATAGCCCCAAAACAATAGACACTCTCCTCTGGTCCTCTCTCCTCCAGTTGCTCTCCCTGCTCCTCTGGTCCCCTCTCCTCCCGTCCTCCCCTACTCCCTCTCCCTCATTCTCCTCCTTCAGCACCTCCAGGTGGACCATCAAGAGAGGCTGAGGTTAGCATGCTACCATGAAACGTGTCTGACTTTTTTTACTGTCCTATCTCTCTTATTCTCTATGACTTTACTGTAATTTTTAGATATTATAGTTGTACAATTGCACTTGCTGGACCCCTGATTATTTGTTAGGGGCTGGTTCCCCTCACAGGCAGTGTTTCATTCTGTTGTAATTTGGGTCCAGTTCGTAGTACGTAGCAATGACAACCACATTGTAGGAGCCATAGTGGTTAAGTGCTTAGCTACTAACAAAAAGGTCAGTGCTTTGAACCCACCAGCCATGCTTTGGGAGAACGATGAGGCTGTCTCTAAAGATTTACAACCTTGGGAACCCTGTGGATCAGTTCTAATCCGTCTTGTGGGATCACTATGGGTTGGAATTGACTTGACAGCAACTTACTTTTTAAAACTTGATTGTATTAAACATTAAACCATGTCTTCTGTATATTTGGTTAAGAGTCTCATTGAACTCTGACATAAACTGATAGCTTAAGATTTCCCTTGAGTTGGTGCTGCCTTACAAAGAGCTAATGTAATGTTATTTGGCTTGATTTTTACGACAAGAGAGAGGTAGTGGGTTTCAGGTGAATAAGCCTGACTGAACTAGTTCTTTGATCCATTTCTGCTTGTGTTTTCACTAGCTGTCTATCCACGGGCAACAAGTCACTTTATCTCCTATGAAATCTAAAGGTTTATTATGAGAGCCATCTGAAAACAGTATTTTGGGAAGTTCTTAGAACACTGTACTTATGCAAGGGCTTGTTCTCTGATATGATTGTGGGTCTCAGACCACGTTGTTGGTATTTGTCAGGAGCACAGGATTTGAGGAAGTAAAAGGCTCTAGACCCAGGCCTGCTTTTTCACTGGAAAGCAGTGGGGAAATGGAAGACCACAGGCTCTGGAGATCAGATATCTGAGTGGCACCCCCCCTTAGCTTCTCATTAGCTTTGCAGTCCTCGTCTTGTAGTCCTTCCCTTTAATTGCTCGGTAGAAAATGGATGCTCATAAAGTCAGTAATTCCAACCCAGCAGGATTGTGGGGAGCTGATGTGAGAATGTATCCAGCTTCCCTGCCACCCATGTAACCGTGTTTCCTGTTTGAGATCTCTGACTTACCTTTTAGATGATGAGCTGGTTGTAAACCCCAAAGTGTTTCCTCACATCAAGCTGGGAGACATCGTGGAGATTGCTCACCCCAACGATGAGTACAGGTGAGTGCCTTACTAGGAGCAAGGGAAGTATGTAGCACACTGCTTCCAATGTATTTACCTAGGGGGCTTGAAGGGCAGGATAATTTCTTGCCTTTGGAAAAGCACGCCTATAGATGCTTTCCAATAGTCCCCATCTCATGCTTGAACCCATGATAGGTTGCAGTTTAGACTTTGTGATACAAGTTTTATTGACATATAATTCACCATAGGGTTTATATTAAGAGCTGGAAGTAGATTTTAAAGCCTTCTTACTAATCTGAGTCAGGAAACTGCTGAAATGTATCCAGTGTCATAGAACCTGGAAGCCTCCACTGACTGACAAGTGGTAACGGGGCAAGAGGTGCATTGGGTAGGAGCTGAGTCTGGGTTTCCCACTTGGAAAACAAAAATTCTATTCTGGACTCACCATTGCCCCATTCATGCCTTCAAGGATTTGGTAAAGCGATACATTTAAAATGGGCAAGTCTTTCTATTTTTAAAACATGACTCTGAAACTGTTCCGCAGCATCTCTCCCTTTCCTTCAGTGCCAGCATAGGGTTCATCTCCGAGGCATTGTTCTTGTGTGGTTGCAAGTTGCAACCTGTCAGGAAGGAGCTGTTGGTTGGTCTGCTCCTGACAACATGCCCTTCTTTGTTGCTTTCTTTTCCAGCCCTCTGCTACTGCAGGTCAAGTCACTTAAGGAAGATTTACAAAAAGGTAAGGTTCTCGTCTTTTTTTTTTTTTTTATCACTTTATTGGGGCTCATACAAGTCATCACAATACATAGATCAATTGTGTAAAGCACACTTATACACTGTTGCCCTCATCATTCTCAAAATTCACTTTCCTCTTGGGTTCCTGGAATTAGCTCATTTTCCTTTTCCCCCCCCCCCCCCCATGAACCCTTAATAATTTATAAGTTATGATTATATCTTATCTTACACTGCCCGGTGTCTCCCTTCACCCACCCTTCTGTTGCCCATCTCCCAGAGGGGTCTCGTCTTTCCTTGGAGATTTTTATTCTTCATTTCCCCAGACATTGCAAGAAACCTGTCTGTAGTCTCGGCATTCCTCTGTTCAGTCTTTTCCCTCTTTAAAAAGTGCCACGTGTCTGTCAGCCTCTTGAGGACTCTGAAGAAAGAATCTCTACTTAGAGTGCTTAGAAAATTATTTGAATATAGGAAGCCTCATGACCAAGTGCAGCAAATCAACAAACAAACAAACAGAAAAACTATCGACAAAGCAGGCTTTCCAAAATATTATCATTTTCATGAAATATTTATTGTCTAATTTGGGTGGGATGGGTGCAGTGGAGGGGGGCTAGGGGAAGAAGATTCAGACAGAAACATATGAGAGTAAGTAAAGAAGTATTGCTACTGGGGTCCCAACTAACCCATGCACTAGTTTATTTTTAAAAAAATGTCTTTAAACATGTAGGTGGCTACAAAACTTTTTATAATGGCTAAGAAGACCTTAAAGATGAATCAAGAGATAATTGTCAGCCTCAGTGAATGAAGACATTGGGGCTGAAGTCCAAAAACCAGTTGAGGAAGACCATAGACTTATTTTGATGCAGTAGCTACTGAATTTGGGAATTCACGTGGTTTAGCATGTTCAATTTTAAGTGAATATCTTGATCTGAGCAAATTTTCGGCTTAATGACTGTCATAAGTGTTGCTCAGAGATCAGCTAACCTAATAAACTTATCTTTCCATCAGTATTTGAAGCACGATCAAAACTAAGGAAGATTTGTGGGGCAAATTGTCAGGGTGAATCTTGGATTTATCATTGTGCCCCAGAGAGCAAGACCCAATCATGTCAGTGACTTCTGAGGGACCTGCTGGGCCAGTTGGGTTAAAGGCAGAGAGGTCAGCCCAGAAAGTTGTGCCGCCTGTCTTTTGGCAGGACAAAGATGCAATCTTGATAGCTTTTTTGTTTTGAAGGACCCAGGAGGATCACGGGGATTCATTCCCAGGAAGTGTTAAGGAAATTGAAAACTGCATTGGTGAGAGAGAAAAGTGGTACTGGGGAATTTTCCCCACCATCACAGCCATGTAACTTCTCATCTCTGAAGGTAGCAAGAGCTGCCCTATGAGAAGTTTGTTGAGAAACCTGACTCCATCCACCGTGCAGCACTGAATCAGCCCTGTCAGACTTCTTGTTGTTCCTCAAGCTCAAAGAACATTTCACAGGTGCAGGCTACAGTCCCTGAAGATGTCGACATGGCTGTTTTGATCGGGTACAAAAGGAAGAGGCCGGTTCTGGACTGCCTGCTTTCAAGAAGTGAACAGATCTAGTTGGAGGATGTCTTAGGGAACGATCGCCTCAGCTTTTGATATGTTTGTTTAATCAAAGTTTGTCTGATTTTGCTGCATTCCCTTTGGGCTCACGTTCACATCCTGATGATTACCTACCCAGTGGGTGAGGCCCTTTCTGTCTCCAATAACTGTTAAACAAGGAAACTGTCTGTTTGCCCTAAGTCAGTGGAGGAGCCAGGGTGGCAAGTCTGCTTGAACATTCGGGAACCAGATTATTTTTCCCTCTGATGACTATAGCATGCTGATAAGGAACTAAAAATTTAGTTGATAATAAGTAAATCCTCAAATAGTAATGAAGAGGGGGGAAGCCCCTAAAATTTTGACTTAAATTGTGGGCCCTTGATGTCTACTTTGATCTTACATTTTGATGAGAAAACATTCTAGAAACCCAAATCCTAACAGTTAAGATTGCTGTAATGCAGCGGTTTTCAACCTGTGGGTTGCGATCCCTTTGGGGGTCAAATGACCCTTTCACAGGGGTTGCCTAAGACCATTGGAAAATGTATTTTCAATGGTCTTAGGAACTGAGACACGGCTCCTCTATCGGTCTCCTGACGGGTCCGCCCACATGCAGATACGCCCAGATATGAGTACCTGGCGTGAAGACTGTTATCCATGCTACACGACAAAATTTCATGTATTTGTCATTAGAAATAAATATTTCTCAATATATAATTACATGTTGTTTTTGTGATTAGTTACTATGCTTTAATTATGTTCAATTTGTAACAATGAAAATACATCCTGCATATCACATATGTACATGACCATTCATAACAGTACCAAAATTATAGTTATGAAGTAGCAAAGAAAATAATTTTATGGTTGGGAGTCATCACAGCATGAGGAACTGTATTAAAGGGTCGAGGCATTAAGAAGGTTGAGAACCACTGCTATAATGCAAATCTTTTACGTTTCCGTTTTATCTTCACCTCATCTCCTGTTTTGTATTTTTTTACTTTGACTCCAAAATTATTATAACTCAGTTCCGGAGCAGGCCAGTGTCCAAGCCCAAGCTCCTGACCTCCCTGCTTAGGAGCTCTTCTTCTTCCTCTGGGCCCCGCAGACTTCCTTGGTCAGGTCTTTCAGATACTGGATCTCCTTAGCCAGGCTATTGCCCCTCTCCTTCAGAGCCTCGTTCTTTTCTCCAGTTCCCTGCACGCACCGACTATGGCTTCCTGTTCTACCCGCTTCTCCCGGTGGTACTTGGCGGGTGCAGTCTTGTGCTGCTCCATCTTTTTCAGCTTCTTTTTTTTTTTTTTTCCTTTTTCAGCTTCTTACCCGGTTTCTCTCCTTTAACCTTTGCTGCTGCTACCTTCTCTCCAGAGGGGAATTCCAAGGCTTGGGACTAGCAGAGCCACCGAGGGCGGGTGGAGGCAGCAGGCTGCTACGTAGGAAATCCCCAGAGTTGCTGGGGCTGTACTGAGGAGACCCCAGGTAGGGCTCCGGGCTCATGCAGATGTCACTGTCATTACTGAGGGGGCATCCTCCTCCTTGACCACTGTGCTGTAAGGCCTTTCTGTGCCCCTCGGAGATGTCCACTTCACTGCCGAGCTCTAGACTAAACAGTGGCCTGGACTGGAAGCCCGGGCCCCTGGGGACTCGGGAAGAGACCAGAGGAGGATGTGGGGCAACGTGGGGCAAACTTTCTTGGAGGTGGCCAACTGGGTTCGCTGCTTGGGGGGCTCTTCATCATTAGTCTCCTGGGCTAATGGGGGTCAAGGAGATCACAGGCATCGTCCAGCGTGGTCAGAAGTTCATCCGGCATGGCTTCCAGGTCACCCCGATTCAACAGGGCATCGAAGTCAAACTCTTTCAGGTCCATCTTCTCCACCCTTCATTCTGTCTCGGAGAAGGCACCTTCTGTGAGGAGACAAGAGATTGGCTGCTGAGTTCCCCGGAAATGCCACCAGGAGGGAGCCCAGACCACTGAGCAGGTGAAGGATGGCTACTCACCCTGGCCGAAGTCTGAGGCATCCACCCAGCCATCTACTGGCAGCCATTCGGAGGAGCCTGCCTTAGCTTTTGTCCCTGGTGACACGCCCATGTGGGCTGAAGTGCTGGGCCACCTCGAGGTCGTCATCCAGGAGGACCTAGGTTTTCTTCAGCTCTCAGACCCGACTGGTTGAAGGGGGACATCAAGTCCCTCTGCCAGCACCTCGCTGGGAAGGAGGCTCATCTGAGCCGTGTCATGGGGCTAGGCTGGAATCTATGATTGTGTGAGATTCAAAGGTATCTTTTCCTGTTACAGTGATGCTACTACTGCTGGTGCCTTAAGAAGCACCATGACTTAAGCTGCTATGGGTTGCCGCTGTAGAGCCTGGTGCTGCTGCCGCCACCGCCACTGCCAGGGCCTACGCTGCACTCCCTCACCCTGTGGGAGGGAGCAGGAGAGCTGAGAGTTCGTTCTGCATCAAAGAGCCGGCCTCCTGCCCTGTTTTATGTTGTTTGCTGCTTAACAGACTTAAGGACTTATTAAAAACGTTGTTTCTTCCCTGACTACCCATGCTCCCATCATTCCAAACAAGGACTCTCTTTCCTCTTTCAAATGTTCACAGCTCTTTGAGCACTCTAATGTTGCTTTAAACCTTTTTTTCCCTTTTCTCTTCTGTAATTGATTAGGCTCAGGTGTCTCTTTATTTGCTTCTTTCACCTGAAAAGTACTGAACTAGCTGAACTGTACGATCGGTTTGCAAAGTGTGTCTTGCCTGTGGCATATGTCAAACCGTGTTGCCTGTGGAATGCTCTGAGTATTTAGATTAGAATGCACGTACTTGCTTTCTCAGAATGTGCTGCCTGATCAGAATGTCTTCTCTTTCAGAAACTGTCAGTGTGGACCAGACAGTGACTCAAGTGTTCCGGTTAAGACCTTACCAAGATGTCTATGTGAATGTTCTAGACCCGAAGGTGTGCCTTTGTCCTAGACTTGTTTATTTTGGGGTACCTGATTTATATTTGATCAGGACCTTTCTTAAGATTAGATCAGTAAGGAAATAATGAATTGCTACTTAAGTATATAGTGTTAGTACCTTTTGCCATTCTGTTGATGGCAAATCATGGTGACCCCATTTATGACAGTGTAATGGTACTATGGGGGTTTCTTGACTAATTTTCATGCCTGTAGATTGCCAGGCCTCTCTTTCATAGAATCACTGCATGGGTTGAAGCAGCTGGCCTTTAGGTTAGTAGCACAAACTATTGCTCTCCAGGAGTCTTAAGTATCGTGTTAAGATGATAGACATAAAGATGCTTCCAAGGTCATTGCAGAAGAGAGATGAGGCTTTCTGGTCCTGCAAAGATCCACAGTTTTGCAAACCCTAGTTGGCAGTTTCCACTCTAATTTATCCTGTAATTGTAGCTATGTGTCAGAATTGACTAGATGACTCAAACCCAAATCAGATTCACTGCCATGAAGTCAATGGTTACTCGTAGAGACTGTTTCTGAGACTGTAAATCTTCACTGACGGTGAAAGCCTTGTCTTTCTCCTGCAGAGTAGCTTCTTGTTTTGAACTGTTAGCCTCACAGTTCGCAGCCCAAAGCGTAACCTACAGGCACCGCTGCTCCGTGACTAGATGACAGTGAGGGTTATTTTGTTTATAGGTAGTACGTACGCTGCATTGGAATCTCCTTCTTTGTTTTAGAGTTCATCCTAATACATGTTTATGAAACTGTCAACATTTCTGTTAAAACCTAGACACCAAACCTGTCGCTGTAGAGTTGCTTCCAACTCCTAGTGACCTTGCAGGACAGAGTAGAACTGCCCTAATAGGGTTTTCAAGGTTGTTTTCTTTGTAAAAGCAGGCTGCTGCATTCCTGGGTTCAAACAACTGACCTTTTATTGGCTGCCAAGTGCTGAATTGTGGTGCCATCAGGGCTTCTTAAATTTTCCATTGGGATCCTAGTCATTAAAAAAGACATTTTCATTGATCTTCTAGAAACAATGCTGTAATCGCTAAAATCATACCCAGAGGGAATTATCGAGGTGATACCACAAATCTCAGTGTTGTTTTTCTTTGTCATATTCAAGTCTGTAATAGAGGATTAGTACTAATACTTTTTGTTTGTTTTTTTAAGTTCTATAATACTCTTGGCTCCAAACTGTGGTCGTAGTACTGTAGCAGCTGTCATAAGTCATAGATTTACTCATCTCTGCTAGATTGTCCCCGGTGGACGCAGTTCCACTCACAGTTACAAGTTGCGCTGCAGTCTGCAAGGTTGGCAGTCGGAGACCACCTGCAGCTCCTTGGGAGAAAGACTGGGCTTTCAACTCCTGTAAACAGTTATAGTTTTGGAAACCCACAGGGGCGTAGCTACGAGTCACCATTGACTCGAAGGCAAAATAATGGAGAGTGTGTTTGATGATCTCTTTCAGGATGTGACCCTTGACCTAGTGGAATTGACCTTTAAGGATCAGTATATAGGCCGTGGGGATATGTGGCGCCTAAAGAAAAGTTTGGTAAGATGATTCTTCAAACATCTACTTTTTCCCCGGTGTGCTTACTGTAAAGATTGACAAGGCCTAGTAGGAAGCGTATACATCAAGCATCTACAGGTAATTATTGTAAATGGTTTTGTTATGTGCATTTTTTTCCATTCTCATTTACTTTTGTGGTTTTTTTGAACTTTGTTATAGAGCTTTAGTTTGGGGTTGGAGAGGATAATCCTTTCCATTTGAACGGCACTTTATTGTTTCCATAGATACAGACCTCATTTACTCCTCCTACCCCCTTTTTGTGGACAGGTAATATTAAGTCAAATTCACAGATGCCCAAACTGAGATTGAGGAAGTTAAATGACTGCCGGAGGCTGCCCAGCTGGCAAGCAGCTGGCCCTGGGCTGTGAACGCAGCGCGCTGTGTGCCTGGCTCTGAGGTTGCACTGCCTCTCACTGTAGCCTTCTGCCCGTTTCCTTATATTCACACAAGATCATCTGGTCATCATTCAGCCACTGCTAAGAATTCTTCTTATTTACAGTATTGTGAAGCAATAACACCTTATAAGTAGAATCTCCATGCAGTGTATGTTTGTTTTAATTGGTGGGAAGGGTTCACTATTCTAAAATGAGAAAGAAAATGTACTATATGCAAATGATTGTAGATAATATATTTGTGATGCTGCCCACATATCATCCTCCTGGTAGTCAGTGTTGTTTATACTTGCCAAACCTGAAGACCTTATTATTACCACCTGCCCCAACAAGTTTTCCATTGAGGTCAATCTGTTACTCCAGTGTTAATTGAGCTCTCTGGGTTGTTAAAGGAGACCAGAAAGCACGGAGATCTTGTGTGTGACTTTTCATGGCTTTGATGTGTGGGGAATCTCAGTCTCTTTCTTCCCTTAGGTCAGCACATGCGCTTATATCACCCAGAAGGTGGAATTTGCTGGTATCAGGTAGGTATTACATTACTCCTATCAGAAGGAGCCCTTGTGGTCTAGTTGGTTACCAGTTGGGCTACTGACACAAGGTTAGCAGTTCAAATCCACCAGCTACTTCACAGAAGAAAGATGAGGCCTTCTATTCCCATAAGGAGGTACAGTCTCAGACACCAAGTGTCGTGATTCTACTCTGTCATTGTGAGTTGGGATCCATTTGGTGGCTGCAAGTTTGGTTTGGTTGACTTAGTGCTAGTAAACAAGCCTAGAATTTAGTGCTGTAACTGGGCTACTCTCATATTTCAAGAGGTAACACATAAAAATGATCATGTAATAAAATATTAGCTTAAAAAGTTAGATTATTGTAGCTAAAGCTAACCAAATTTGAGTTATTTTTAAGATTTATGGAAGAGGTTGCTGAAGCCACTTGGTATTCTGTAACAAAGAAGGTGGTGTAAAGCCATAGACAGGAAAATGTAAATGAAGATATTTAATTAAACCTTATTGGATTTCAGATTAGGTGAAAGATTTGGAGACATAAAATTACTAGAACAGTATGTAATTTGCTGCTTTGAAACTGTTGCAAGTTGATGGTCTGAAATATAACTCACTCCCAATCTAATTCACAATAAATTCATTAAATTAAAATAAAAACTTGTGTAGATTTCAGTTTGTGAAGAAAAGTGAAAAGGGGACTTTTGGAAAGCCCTTTTAACTAAAAAGGTATATAGTGAAGCATTCAAACAGTATAAAATGGTAAACAATGAAATATAAATTCCTTTCTTCAGAAGCAGCTTTTTCTGAAATTGCCTATATATGTACAAACACATTTATGTCTACCTGACTCACAGTGATGCTGAGATTGATTAGTGGAATTGGGTACCTTTCACTTAATTGTTTCAACTATTGATGATTGCTGCAAGATGGTGATTGTCTAGTTGAACCATCCCTTCTACATCTTTGATCTTAGTACATTCTAGGAAAGAAGAACATTTCATCAAGAATAATTATTTGATTAATTTAAAATGATGATCCAAAAAGAAAGCACTGGTGAAGCATACAACTTTCCTCCAGTTCTTTAATGCTCCCCCCCCCCCACTATCATGACCCCAATTCTACCTTACAAATCTGGCTAGAGCAGAGCATGTACACTGGTACAGATAGGAACTGGAAACACAGGGAATGCAGGACAGATAAATCCCTCAGGACCAATTATGAGAGTAACCATACCAGTAGGGCAAGGAGAAGGTGCCGGGAGAAAGGGGGAACTGATCACAATGATTGACATATAACCTCCTCCCAGGGGGACGGACAACAGTAAAGTGGGTGAAGGGAGACAGCGGTTGGTGTAAGACATGGAAAAAAATGATAAATTATCACCAGGGTTCATGAGGGAGGGAGGGGGGAAATGAGCTGATACCAAGGGCTCAAGTAGAAAAAAATGTTTTGCGATTGATGATGGCAACAAATGTACAAATGTGCTTGACACAATGGATGGATGTATGGATTGTGATAAGAGCTGTATGAACCGCCAATAAAATAAAATTAAAAAAAGGATTAATTCTATCTAAAAATTAATGTTTTCTGAACTATTAATCCAACCAAACTCACTGTTAACAAGTTGATGTCGACTCACGGCAAGCCTACTGGACAGGGTGAAACTCTCCCCTGTGGGTTTCCAAGACTATAATTTTCCAAACATAGTCCGTGCAGTGAGAAAGCTTTGTTAGAATAAGAAATGCACCTAGGTTTATGATGTCCAATACCAAACTTGTGTCCCTGTTTGGGAAGTGAGCCCGGAGGCAGGAACCCTGTATTCCAGTTTGGTGGTGTGTGTGATTAGCCAGGTTTTTGAGTCCTTTTGTCCTCGTGCAAAATGCAGTGGTCGGTTTAGAATCTCTCTCTGGATATTCTACATTGTGGTCCACAAAGACCTTTCATGAATATTCTTGTTGCTTTTTTTTCCTTTTCTTTTTCTTCTGTGAAAGCCATCTTTAGCTGTTTGCAGTACAAAACCAGAAAGTGGGCTGGATTTAGCCTGTGTACTGTAGTTTTTGAGAAACCCTCTCAGTTCCCGTTCAATCTTAAATTCTGATTCTCTAATAATAGTTCACGCTTATGTATGTAAATGTCATTAGACACATCATACTGGATGCACAAATGCATTTAGTTTTAGTTTTAGAACCTTATTTCAAACGTCAATTTTAAAGATAGCGTTTAATATTTGCTCATTTGTAGGTAAATGTATATCTTCTACCTTTTTCCCAGAAGACTTGGGTCAAAGGTCACTTTCTTTTGCTAACTGAAGACATGCAAATGAAAAAGAAAAAAAAAGATAATCTGCCTCATACTAGGAAATGAAAGTATAATTATTTATGTGAATAGTTACACATACCCATTGCCATTGAGACAAACTTGCATCATAGTGCTCCTATACGACAGAGCAGAACATTTATGGTGGCCTAGCTTCAAATACCAGCATGGTTATGGCTTTAGCAGGGCTTCAAAATAAGGACTAGCTAAGGACTAATTAAGAGAGACGACTACCATGAAGGACTTCTAAAAATAATTGGTCAGTGAAAACCTTTTGAATAGTGCAAACATTGTCTGATCTAGTGTCAGGAGATAAGCCCCTCATGTTAGAAGGCACTCAAAATACCACTGGGGGAAGAGCTGCCTCCTCAAAGGACAGTTAACTTCAATGACATGGCGAGAGGAAAACGTTGGGAACCTTCGTGTACTGTTGGGGCATGACTCAAAATGTGAAGAAACAGTTGCAAACGTCAGTTAATGATTTAAACATAGAGTGTATGATGTATGACTCTTGAAAATTTGGAAGTCGTGAAAAATGAAATGGGACACTTGAAGATCATTAGCTCCTTTATCTGTCTCTAGGCGAGTCTGCCCAAGTGAAGATATGCCCACACACAGGGTCACCACAACATGAGGAACTGTATTGAAGGATAGCGGCATTAGGAAGGTTGAGAGCCACTGCTTCAAACAAATCGATGCAAATGCTGGGGGTTGGAGTGGAGACCCAAAGCCCATCTGCAGATAATAGGACATTCATAAGGAAAGGTCATAGGAAAGAATGAGACAGACAGGGTGCAGCACGGCACTGATGGAACACACAACGTTCCTCTAGTTCTTTTTTTTATTTTAAATAACCGTTTTATTGGTTTTGTCAGGTATTTAATATTTTTTCATTAATATCTTGAAACCCATAGCATAATCTAGTTTGTGTACCCCCTTTATTGTTCTTATTTAAGTATTAACTGTATGAAATAATGTAAAACCTTTCAGTATATCTTTTTTCCCCTTTTTTTTAATCGTTTTATTAGGCGCTCATACAACTTTTATCACAATCCATACACACATCAATTGTGTAAAGCACATTTGTACATTCATTGCCTTCCTCATTCTCAAAACATCGCTCTCCACTCAAGCCTCTGGCATCTGCTCCTCATTTTTCCCCTCCGTTCCTGCTCCCT
>NW_022103926.1:6873339-6880272 GCF_000313985.2 Echinops telfairi
GCCATCCAGGACCTTCTGATGTGATCCTTTCCAGAGCAGTTAGTTCCCCACAATCTCCAAAGGCTTTATTTTATTGGTCAGTTTGCTTCCTACTGCTTCCAACCCTGGAAGAAGCGCTGTACACAGGACAGGCAGTGCCAATGCGACCCAGTCATAGACACAAGAGTTGTAGTTCACCAATCCTCCGGCTTAAACCAGAGGCTGATTTCTTTCTTGGTGCTTTTGACCGAATCAGTGCCATGAATGATGTTCCTGCCAATTTGAATAGAGAGAAGTCCCCTCGGACGGTGCCTGGCTTAGAGTCCTCTGGGTTGGTCTCCCAGCATCACCTGACCTGTCTTCTCCACATTTAGCCCCTGCCAGTCCATGGTCACAATGGGGGTCCCAAGTTCATGTATTTCACTAGCCTTGGGAAGAAGGGTCGGTCTTTCAGGTCAATGTAGTGCCGGTTCAGGTGTTCCTCAGAGGTCTAACTACCGTAACTTCATGGCCACCAGGTGGATTCCCTTCAGCTCAAAGCGCTTGATGATGTCGCCCACCAGGCCGCGTTGCATGCTGTCTGGCTTGATGGCAATGAAGATGTGCTCATTGTTGGCCATGGTGCAAATCAGGTGGCTGGGGAACAGGCTGGAACCCAGAACAGTTAGTTTTAACCATTTTTTTAAGTACAATTCAGAGACATTAATTTCATTTCCAAGATCCTGTTCGTATATTGTGTACCAGGAATTCTTTATGTTGTAGTTACTGCTCATGGACCTGTTTATGGGAATTCTTAGCTGGTTGGATCATTTGGATACGAGTGTGCTAATAGAGTGAATCACCCGAAATTTGCCCCTTTTTATTCTTGGTTTAATATAAGACTTGAAAGAACTTTTGTGTGTGGTTTCTTTCAGGGCACAGGCTGGTGAGCTGTGGGTCAAGAATGAGAAGGTCATGTGTGGATATATCAGTGAAGATACCAGGGTATGATTTCTAATTTTCTTTTTTTTAAATTTTATTGTATTTATTTATTTATGTTTAATCATTTTATTAGGGGCTCATACAACTCTTATCACATTCCATACATACATCAATTGTGTAAAGCGTATTTGTACATCATTTCTCAAAACATTTTCTCTCCATTTAAACCCCCGACATTAGGTCCTCATTTTTTCCCTTCCTTCCCCGCTCCCCCCTCCCACATGAGCCCTTGATAGTTTATAAATGGGTATTTTGTCATATCTTGCCCTGTCCGATGTCTCCCTTCACCCACTGTTTGGTTGTCTATCCCCCAGGGAGGAGGTCACATATAGTTCCTTGTAGTCAGTTCCCTCTTTCCAACCTACTCTCCCTCTACCCTCCCAGTATCGCCACTCACTCCACTGGTCCTGTAGGGATGCTTTATAATTTTCATTTTCTTCTAACCATTATGTCTAAATCCTGAAATTAAATTCAAGACAAATAAACATTTTACAATCTCATGATTGATCCTGTCTACCTGGTGGAACTGGTAATATTATGAAGGTCTTCTGAAGCTGTTTAGCATTTGGATCACTTTGGCTTGGGGTTGATCTTCATTTTCTTCTTAGGAAGAGGGATTGTTTAGTCTCATGTTGAGATAGATGGTGCCTGACCTGTGGGCTTCTTTGCCTACTAGTAGATCAAGCAAAAACTCAGTTATCGAGTTGATACTGACTCATAGCAACCCTTTAAGACAGGATAGAACTGCCATTGTGAGTTTCTGAAACTGTAACTGTTCATGGGAATAGAAAGCCCCATCTTTCTCCCTCAGAGCAGCTGGTGGTTTCGAACTACGAACCTTGCGAATTACATACCAATGCGTAACCATTCCGCCACCAGGGCTCCCTACTAATACATAGCAGAAGTGAAATTTAGTGGAAGAGCACATTGGCAAACATGAAGTGATTTGTTGATAAAATTGCTCAGAACCTTTGCAAAGAGATACCTCTCTTCTTGTTGGAAAATTCCACACTGAACACATATGAATATCACCCACGCTAGTGAAGCTATCCGTGTGCTCTCTTTCCGCCAGTGCAGTGGTTCTCAACCTTCCTCATGCCCCGACCCTGTCATACAGTTCCTCAGGTTGTGGTGACCCCAACCATAAGATGATTTAAATGGCTACTTCATCACTCTAATTTTGCTACTGTTATGAATTGTAATGTAAATATCTGATATGCAGGATGTATTTTCACTGCTACAAATTGAACATAATTAAAGCATAGTGAGAGGGAACCGATTACAAGGAACTATATGTGACCTCCTCCCTGGGGGACGGACAACAGAAAAGTGGGTGAAGGGAGATGTCAGACAGGGCAGGATATGACAAAATAAACAATTCATAAATGATCAAGGGCTCATGAGGGAGGGGGGAGGGGGGAGGGAGAGGAAAAAAAATGAGGACCTGATGCCAGGGGCTTAAGTGGAGAGCAAATGTTTTGAGAATGATGAGGTCAATGAATGTACAAATGTGCTTTACACAATTGATGTATGTATGGATTGTGATAAGAGTCGTATGAGCCCCTAATAAAACGATAAAAAAGCCACCATTATGTAATTATATATTGTGAAATATTTCTTAATTTGTTTTTTTGAAATATTTATTTCTAATGACAAACACATGAAATTTTGTCTTGAAGCATGGTGTAGCATGGGTAACAGTCTTCGTGCCAGGTACTTGTATGTGGGCATATTTGCATGTGGGCGGACCCGCCAGGAGACCAGTAGAGGAGCCGTGACTCGGTTCCTAAGACCATTGGAAATATGTGTTTTCTGATAGTCTTAGGCGACCCCTGTGAAAGGTTGAGAACCGCTGCCCTAGTGCCTTGAGACATAAAGGGAGTGCTTTTGATTCCCAGTGAACTTTTAGGAGTTACTGTTAGGTAAGCAATAGACTGCCAACCATAAGGTCGTTAGTTCAAATCCACCAGTCACTCTATGGGAGAAAGATAAGGCTGTCTGCTTCCATCAGAAGCTCTATGGAGGCCTCTGAATAAGACTTGACTTGATGGCAGTGGGCTTTGTTTGGGTTTCAGAGCTGTTTATGGCTGTCATGGCCTGCAGGTTGTGCCGCTAGCATCTAGTAGTGATGATGCTTAAACCGTGTGCAGTGTACAGAATCCTGTAACCCACTAGATTCCAATAGCAACCCCTCATCCCACCTTCTACAGTCATGACAATCAGAAATGTCTCTACACATTGTCAGGTAGCCTTTTGGGGAGTTTGGGGCAAAATTGCCCTTGGTTGAAAACCAGTGCCTTAGAGATAGCTGCTGAAGTTTATTTATTTTTAGAATTTTCGTATGTTTAATGATCGTGTGAAACATCTATTATCCCCCAAAAGCAAACAAACTCTGTGCCCTTGAGTGGATGCCGACTCACAGCAACCCTGTAGTACAAGATAGAACTGCCCCCTAAGAGTTTCTGAGACTGTAACTCTCTATAGGAGTAGAAAGCTTCATCTTTCTTCCAAGGAGCAGCTGGTGGTATTGAATTGCTGACCTCGCGGATCACAGCAGGATGCATAACCACTACACCACCTGAGCTCTATTAGTGTTCCCTAGACAATGTATTATTTATTTTGCTGAGTTTTTGGAGCATTTTGAAGATTTAAGGGAAATTATGCAGTCTTATAGATAGCCTTTTCATATTCTGTACTGTATTTTAGATCTAAACTTCAGGATAGATTTGGTGGATTGTTGATTCCCTTGTATGAGCTATGCCAAGCTATTTTTTCAGATTGTATGTAGCAGTTAATACTCCAGTAGCAATACGTCACATCTGCTGCTACTTTCTCTTTTGTCCAACACCTGGGCTTAGGTTTTCTTGTTTTTGCAGCTCTAGTGTTGCTGTTGCTGATAGGTGCCGTTGATGGGACTGGTTTTGCCACCATGACAATGCACTTGCTTATGCAGCCTTTCCAGTGTGCCAGTTTTTGGCAAAAAACAGCATGCCTCTCTTGCCCCATGCACCGTACTCACTTAACCTCACTCCACGTGACTTCTTTTTGTTTCCATCAATGAAGAGGGACATGAAAGGACAGCAATTTTGACAGTGTAGAAGAGGTGAAGAAAAAAACAAGGGAGGTGCTGTCAGCCATCCAAACAGATGAGTTTTAAAAATGTTTCCAAGAATGGAATCACACATTTGACAAATGTATTAAGTGTAATGGAAAGTACTTTGAAGGTGATAAAGTTGTTTTGTAAAAAAAAAAAAAAAAATATATATATATATATGTATATACACACACACACACACACACACATATATATATATATAGCTTTGAGGGGGAAAAATTCTGTTTTTGATGGGGGAGGGGTACCCCTCATATATGTTGATAGGTTTTTATTAGGTGATGTCAAGTAAGTTCTGAATCAGAGAAACCCTGTGTATAACAGAATGAAACGCTGCCTGGTCCTGTGTATCCTCACAATAGTTGGTGTGTTTCAGCCCATTGTTGTAGCTTTTACCATACTTATTATTGGCCTGAATTATTTCCTTCATTATTTCCATACTTATTATTGGCCTGGATTATTTCCTTCAGTTTGTTCAGTTTGAAAAATAGTGAATGTGTGCTTCCCTTTTTGGCTTTCTAACTCCAGGTTTTTGTACAATTAATTGTAATACTTTATTTTATTTTCTTAAGCCACTCTTTGAAATTCTCTGCTCAGCCTTTTTTTCTTCATCATTTCTTGTATTTGCTTTATAGCTACTCTATGTTGAAGAGCAATTTTCTGAGTTTCTTTTGAAATCCATATTTCTGTCTTTTTAATGACCTTTGCTTTCTTCATGTATATTATCCTTGATGTCATCCCACAACTCATTGGGTCTTTAGTCATTAGTGTTCATTGCATCAAATCTATTATTTATTGAGATATTCCTTAAATTTAGATGTGATATACTCAGTGGTGTACATTATTGATAGAGTATGTATATATACCGAACCAAACCACTGCCACTGAGTTGATTCTAACTCCCAGTGACCCTGGATGGTGTTTCTGAAACTGCAACTCAATATGGGAGCAGACAGCCTCATCTTTCTCCCTCAGAGTTTCTGGTGGATTTTACTGCCGACCTAACCCGGGCTCCTTTATATATTGGTATTAAAATATAGAAAAGGTTCTAACCAGCATGAATTAGAACTCTTAATACTATCTTTGAAAGATACTTAAATAAAGTAATAATTGTTTCATTTAGGAAATATAGGAAAACAATTAACTCAATTAAGAAATGAGCAAAGGACTTGAATAGAAATTTCTCCAAAGAAACTATGTGAGTCCATTAAGCATATGAGAAGATACTCAGCATCTTTAGTCATTAAAGAAATACAATCAAAGCCACAATGAGGGACCTATTAAAAATCACACCAAAGCAGTTGCCATCTAGTTGATTCTGCATCCTGGTGAACCCCTGTGTTTCAGAGCAGAGCTGTGTTCCATTCTATGGTGGTTTTAGTTGCTAGGATCTCTTGGGAATTGATTGCCAGCACTTGCTTCTGGGTGGACTTGAATCACCAGCCTCTAGTTTAGGTTGGTAGCTGAGAACTTAACCAACTGTTCCACCCAGGGTACCTTCATAGTCATTAGGTTGGGTTTTGTTTTTTTTTAATCATTTTATTGGGCGCTCATACAACTCTTTTCACAATCTGTACATACATCATTTGTGTCCAGCACATTCGTACGTATGTTGCCATCATCGTTCTCAAAACACTTGCTTTCTACTTGAGCCCTTGGTATCAGCTCTTCATGTTTCCCCCTCCCTCCCCGCTCCCCTAGGTTGGGTTTTGTGTTATGAAAAAAACAAAAGAGAATTTATATGTAAACAAAAAGAACCCGGATCCCTCATACTGCCAATAGCAAGAGATAATCACAGTGAACAGTTTGAAAAGTATATTTCCTTTCGGGCTTTTTTTGTGTTTATGTACATTTGAGAGGAGTGGATTTATTGAGGGCCTATTCTATTCCTGGTCCTTTGGGAAACCCAAAAGAGAGGGAATGGTGAATACGCCCCTATCTTTAAGTAGTTGTGTCTCTAATGAACTCCAGGAGTGTCAGAGATTTACACTGTGATTTCCCCCAAACCCTTTTTAGACCCCTGCGGCATATATAAGAGCTGACTGAGGGGCTTCAGGGTAAAGTCCACAGTCCAGAAAACCAATTATGCCTTTCCTCCAAGTTACCTGCGCGTGGAAGATGTGCAAATTAGAATTTTTTAGATTGCCAATTCATCTGGCACATGGGAGCTCAAATTCTACCTCTGTAATTAGACCTTCTTGGCTTTCCCACATAAGAGCTGGTACCCTTCTCTGTGTTTCTTGGGTGAACCGTCATGGAAAGTTCATATGTATTGTACTACATTGTGCGTCTTTATCCCTCACTAGAAACTCACAGAGGGCAAAAATCCCCACGGTTCGAGGAACTTTTGCACCAGTATTCTTTAACATAATTGTGTTTTTCTTTGTTTCAGGTGGTGTTTCGTTCTACGTCGGCTATGGTTTACATATTTGTTCAGATGAGCTGTGAAATGTGGGATTTTGATATTTATGGTACGGTTCCCGAGTACTGATTATAACTGCCTCTGGGGAGAATTTTCTGGTTACTCACAAGTTGGTAGCTCTTTATTATAAGCTCTTGACATCTTTCAAAGATGTAGTCAGAGACCTTTACAAACCCTCATGTTCTAGATAATATCTGTCTTTTCAGTTGAATTCCCTGAAATGCGGTTAAATATTATTGAAAAATCTTACTTCCTGGATTCTCAATTAGTTTAGAAGCATAAACTACAAAGTCATACGGAAAGTAACTCTGTGGCTAAAGCCAACACTTTAAAAACTATCTTTTGTTTCTCTTCCTATTCTCTCAAAAATCCCCAAAGCTTCCTCTTAATCTTAGAGTTACAATATATTGCTTAGAAAACAATAAAGCTGCTTTGAGAC
>NW_022103926.1:6880386-6898138 GCF_000313985.2 Echinops telfairi
TCTCTTCCTATTCTCTCAAAAATCCCCAAAGCTTCCTCTTAATCTTAGAGTTACAATATATTGCTTAGAAAACAATAAAGCTGCTTTGAGACAGGAGTATTGTCTCCAGCACTCCAGCTTCATGGTATATGCAAAATGTATATTCAAATTATTTTTTGTCGTAGGCGAGCAGGTTGCTCAGGAGTAGCAGGAACTACAAATAATAAGTCAAGGAATGCTTGGGGTCTGCTAGACCGCCTCTGAGCAAACTTTATCATGAGAGCAATCATTTATCAGAGTTAGGGTTGCCTCTCATTCAGAAGAAAGGCACAGGCTATGCTTTTTAAACATAGAGCTTTTCCATCGTTTCCTTTACCATTAAGCCTTTCTGAGGCAGGCAAACAGGACATTTGGCTTTCTAGAAAGTTTATGTTGAAACCATCTGTGTGCATCTGACCATGTTTGAAAGTGTGCTCCCGCTCCTCTCCTGAACGAAGAAATTTCAAGAAAGAAGTAGTGATAGCCGTCGTCATCTGCTCCTTGTTTCTTTGCAGGAGATTTGTATTTTGAGAAAGCTGTGAACGGTTTCCTCGCTGACCTCTTTATCAAGTGGAAGGTACATTTCCCCCCCTTACCCACTAAATGTCATTATGGCAACATTTGGTGCATATTTTTTAAAATGCAGTGGTTCTATTGAGACCCTTTAAACTATTATAGCCAAAGCTAAGATAGATAAGACTCCCAATTTAAATGACCATAATCACCTTAACATGATGAAGGGTATGTGTTAAAAACCTGGAACTAAGGTCATGCTCATGGTGCAGGTTTGTATACTTTCTTTCTAAGAAAAGGAATAAAGGCTAGGGTGCCTTCTGTTGTTGATCAGGGTCCTGGAAATTCTAGCCAGAGCAATTCGCTAAGAAGTAAGAAAAGGCATCATATTGTTAAAGATGGAGTGAGACAATCTCTCTTTGCAGGTGATAGCATCCCATGTATAGGAAATCATATGAATTCATATCAATATAGCTGTTAGAGCTAATAAATGAATTCTCCTAAGTTGCAGCACATATGATGAGCATGCAATAGTAGTTGTGTTTTTGTACACCATCAGTAGATAATTTAAAAAGAAATTTAGAAAAACAATTCCGCTCACAATAGCATCGAAGAATCTAAAGTCCTTAGGAATAAATTTAGCCAAGGAGGTACAAGATTATACAATGAACACCGTATAAAGCATTGCTGAAGGAAATCAAGGAAGACCTAAATGAATGGAAGGACAGTTCATGTTCATGGATTAGAAGATGACAGCTTGCCTAAAGTGATACGGTAGGGCTCAGGCCTACTTTTTATCGATGTGTTATCAATTATAGCAACAAAAAATGTGAATCACACTAGACAAAATAGATACATGGGACTTATTAGAAATTAACCACTTTTGTTCATCAGAGGACTTCATTGAAATGTGAAAGGACAACCTACAGATTGGACAAACATTTCGGGAACCATATGCCCAATAAAGGTCTGATAACCAAAATATATACTAAACTTCTACTCTTCAGCAACAAAAAGACGCTAGCTCAATCAAAAAATGGGCAAAGGAACTTGAACAGAAATTATTGTCAAAGAAGATACACAAGTGGCCAATCAGCATGTAAAAAGATGCTCAGTTCCATTTGTCATCTGGGACATGCAAATGCAAACCACATGGAGAATAGCAAGTCAGTCCATTCGAATAGCACAGATCAAAGAGAAGGAAGACAGCAAGTGTTTCTGAGCATGTGGAGAAACTGGAGCCTTTCCCATTGTTGCTAGAGAATGCAATGATGCAGCGGTTGTTGAAAACAGCCTGGCAGTTCTTCAGAAAGTTAGACGTGGAATTAGCATGTTGTTTGCTACTGAGTTGATTCTAACTCTTAGGGAATTCCCGGAGAAGCACTGTTCTGTAAGGTTTCCTAAGCTGTAATATTATGGGAATAGATCGGAAGGCCTTTTCTCCTGTGGGGTTTCTGGTGGCTTCCAATTGCAGAGTTTTCAGTTAGCAGTTGAACTGTTAACCACGGTGTCAGCAAGCCCCTTTAGAATTACCATATGACTTAGCAGTTCCACTCTGGCTACATACTTGAATAAATTGAAACTATAAATTCATAGAAAAACTTGTACACAAACCTTCACAGTTACCACAGAAGCAGAAACAACTGTCCGATCATGTGAAACATCCATAAACAAACGATGCATTCTATGCAATGGAATATCATTCAGTTAAACATAAAGCAACGAAATTCTGATATATGCTTACAACACAGTTGAACCAGGAGAAAAAAGAACACAAAAAAACCACTTAGTAGGTTTCCATTTATATGAAATATCTAGAATCAGGAAGCCGATAACAGAACATTAGTGGTTGCCAAGGGCTAAGCTAAAGAGGAAGTGAGAAGTGACTGCTTAAGAGGTGTAGGGAGCGTTCCCGTTTGGACTATTATTATTTAAAGAAAGGGGACTAAGACAATGTTATCTCTTGGGGGGAACAGGGTTAGAAGTTGCTTTCCATAATATGCTCCTGTGTTGCCTGGAATTGTTCATGTAAATTTTTATTTTTCAAATTATGTGATTTATGTTCCTAATAATAAAATAATTTTAAAGAACAAAGAAACAAACAAAAAAGAGGTGTAGGGAGTTCCTTTTGAAGTGTTGAAAATGTATACCATTGTAATGTATCACGTAAAGTACCTCTAATGATAATATTTTAAAAAATTAGATGCATTTTACCACAGTAAAACATATATACTCCCCAAAACTAAAGAAACTTACTGTTATCATATGGATCTGATTCCACAGGGGAACATCATTCCAATAAAAAATATTAGAAACTACTTTATATAGTAAAGAATAGAGTTTTGATGAAAGTATATTTCAATTTAAAATTATGCTTCTGTTCTGATTAGCTTTTTGATCTTGGGGAGGTATTCGGTCTATGAACCTTAGTTTCCTTCTCTGCAAAATGTAGATAATAACAAGCCCTGTCTCACCGGGGATTTTACAAGATCTGTACTTCATGAGGGGCTAAATTTTAAGTACATTTTGCCTCCTGCTCAACAATGGACTTCGGCAGCTCAGTAGTAGGTGCTCGGAAGGACAGGGGACTGGAAATACAACACTTGGTTCAGAGACCATCAAAGGAGATCGGATCCTGTTATTAGAAACAATAACAAAGCATACATTTTAGGGGTTGGAAACTTACTTACTTTAAAACTTGGACCTGAAAGCCTAGGGCAAGTTTAGACGATTGGAAAGTAAGACGTGTTTCCGATGAAGAGAGCAGGCTGAACAAAAAGCTGGAGAAGTAAGAGTGAGGCATGGTAGGATGTGCAACAGGGTTTGCACAGAGAGTAATAAGATTGGGTTAGATGAATGTCTGGCAGAATGTAGACTTCTTGTGATAGGAAGTGGGAGCAATGGAAAGATTTTTGAGTAGGGGGTCAGCATGATCAGAGGTCTGTGAGGGAGTGTAATTTAGTGACCAGAACAATTTGGTGAAGGGACAGACTGGGAATTGGCAAACCAGGTAGGCTTTTATAGTCACGCAGTTTGGTGTGATCCGGCTTTTGCGCTTGCCTGAGTGTGAGAGTTGAGGACAAGCAGGGACTGTCACGCGCTTGTCCTAAGGATGGGCTTGGACCACGTAATGGCTAGTTCAATATTGGGCCTAGGAAAACCTCCATTTCAGGTCTGACCTGGTCTAGTGGCTCTTTAGATGGCTCTCTGCTTGATTCTGTGAATGATTCTGTGAATCCAATCTATGATTGGATGTAGTGGCAGGCCACGGATTAGGCTCAGTCATTAGTTTACAGGGCTTTGCTGTTATGATTTTTTTAAAATTGGGAGTTTGATATAAAAGGAGGAACTCAAAAAGGAATTAAAATAACTTTTGAAAATGAAAATAAATACTCTGTATTGATTTAGTATGCTTTGGTGGAGGTTGTTGACTATATTGTTATATAGTTTAAAACGTACCCTAAGGTTCAACTAACTCATTAGCATCATCTAGTTAATTCCAACTTATTGCAACTCTGTAGGGTTTCCAGACTTTAGATCGTTTCATTAAGACTTTATAAGAAGTAGCATCCTCATCCGTCTCATGTGGAAGGGCTGGCAGGTTTGAACTGCTGGCCTTGTCGTTAGTAGCCTTGCTGTGCCACCCAGTCTCCTGGACTCTGTGGATCAAAAGCAAAACAAAACGAAACAAAAACCCGCACGAAAGAAAAGAAAATTCACTGCCATCAAGTTGGTTCTGGTTCATGGCAAGTCATAGCACAAACTTGAGTGTTTATGAGTTCCTTTATGAGCTCAAAATACACTGGTGACAGTGTTAGTAGGAGTCTTAGTTATTGTCTATTTAGGGTTTTGACATCCAGGTAGTGTGGTGTGTGTTCTGTCCACATTCTATCGTGGAATACTTTTCTCCCCACTACACTGGCAGAGAAAGTGGTGCTCAGCAAGTTTAGGTTACTTGCTGATCCCAAACCAAAACAAACTCACTGCCATCTAGTGAATGCCAGCTCATAGTGACCCTGTAGTACAGGGTAGAACTGCCCCTGCTAGTTTCTGAGACTGTAACTCTTTTGTTGTTTTGTTTTTGCTTTCTTTCTTTGTTTTTTTGTTTGAATACTTTTACTGGAGTTTCTTTTTTTTTAATTTTTATTTTTTTATTGTCAATTGGATTAAGTTTGTTGTTTTTTTTTATGAAAAAAAATCATTTTATTGGGAGCATGTACAACACTTATCATAATCCATACATACATCAATTGTGTCAAGCACATTTGTACATTTGTTGCCATCAACATTCTCACAACATTTGCTCTTCGCTTGAGCCCTTGGCATCAGCTCCTAATTTTTCCCCCTTCCTCCTCATTCCCCCCTCCCTCATGAACCCTTGATAATTTATAAATTAATATTTTGTCATATTTTACACTGTCCAACGTCTCCTTTCACCCAGTTTCCTGTTGTCCATTCCCCAGGGAGGAGGCTATATGTAGATCCTTGTAATCAGTTCTGTTATCACAATCTATACATTCATCCAGTGTGTCAAGCATATTTGCACATATGCTGCCATTATCATTTTCAAAGCATTCTCTTCCCACTTGAGCCCCTGATATCAGCTACCCATTTCTTCCCCCTCCCTCCCCAACCCTTGATAAGTCATAGATTATTTTCTGTCGCCCCTCACCCACTTTTCCATTATTCGTCTCCCTGGAAGGGGGTTCTAGACTGATCGAGACTGTAACTCTTCATGGGAGCAGAAAGCCTGCCCTTTCTTCGGAGGAGCAGCTGGTGATTTTGAACTGCTGACCTTGCAGTTAGCAGCCGAATGCATAACCACTGTGCTACCATGGCTCTTTTTCTAATGGCCACTAGCATAAAGAGCAGAATAAGGGTTCTCGTTCAGTGCTATCCATTTCCTCAGAATTGTCCTGTGAGGGTAACCCTCAACCATACTGCCTACATTTCTGTAAATTATCTCTTCCATCATGTGCACATTGAGGGGCTCTTATTCACACCACCCTGCCATGACGCATTTTTCTTGTACTTACATACAATCAGGTAAGGTTTTTTGAGGCTGAGTGTCGTGCTCTTGGAGTTCAGTCAATTAGTTGGTGCCTAGTTATATATTTGGTTGTTAAAGATTGGTGGTTTAAACCTACCCCACGGCTCTGTGGCAATCTGGTTCCAAAAAAGATCACAAACAAACAAATTCATTGCCACGGAGTCAATTCTGACTCATAGTGACCTTAGGGGACAGGGCAGAACAGCCCTGGTGGGTTCCCAAGACTCTAACTCTTTAGAAGTAGAAAGCCTCATTTCTCTTCTGGCTCGTGGTCTTGCCCTGCCCGCCTTGTGGGTAGCAGCCCAACTTGTAACCCACGATGCCACCAGGACCTAGGAAATCCTATCGACTTGATTGCACTGAATAAGACTGATCTCTTCCTGGCACTCTGTTCTTAGGACCTGTGGGATGTAGTTGGGAATTGCTGTCCACTTGAGATATCTCTGTGGAAGACTGGAAAGTGTGTGTGTGTGTGTGTGTGCACTCTATGACTATCTCTGTGTATATGACTAAATCCTTCAGTCATTAAATATGGTTGGGTTAGAGGTGAGGTTGGCTAGAGCAGGTTGTTGTCTTTGAGATCCCAGGAGCATCTGAAACTGAGTTTGTTGGCTTACTGGTGTTAGCTTAATTTTCCATCCACCTGTAAACACCTAGCACCGAGTTTTAGAGTCCTTGAAAACACTTATTCTTACTCTCCCCTCCCAGGCCAAATACAATTTCACTCTGTTACCTAGAGCAGCCTCTCGTTCTCATCATTTGATGGTGCATAGGTAGTGGGGGTGCCTGTGGTTCTTATATCTGACACCGTGGCTCTCTGCAGAACTGCAGTTTTGAAGAGATTGAAAACTACTGGGCCCAAGTACTAATATCATGAGCCTTAGATACCATGAGCCTCGGATACTAGGCTGATCAGTTTTAAGCCAAATCAAGAGCACGAAGACAGAGTCTCTTAATTGTGATTTGCAGCTTTGAAAGCATCTTTCACATCTCTAGGACTTCAGCTTGTATTAGTTTGTCTCAGAGTCAGGGCTTAAGCCAAGTCTTCTGACTCCCAGTCCAGTGTTCTTTCCACTGCTCTGTGTGGCCTATAATGACAAGTTATCCAATAATCAGGACTGCATTGAACCTCATGGAATTGAAAGTATTATGTACATGCAAGCTACTTCATTGTGAAGGAAATAAACTTGAGCTTTCTTTGTCTCTGATCATAATCAGGAGAAGAACTGTAGCCATGAAGTGACAGTGGTCCTGTTTTCTAGAACTTTCTATGATGCGAAATCTATTGGTGAGTAGCTCTTTTCTCATTATTTTATGTTAAACTTTCACATCCCTTGCCTGCAACAGCCAAGTCCCATTTCATTTGCTGCCCTTGTGTGATGCTCCGTCTTGCCTGCCTTTCTTGTTACGAGGACAGGGTGAAATAGAAAATAGCACTGTCTACCTGTGGATGCAGGAACAACTAATGTGAGTTGTGTGCCATCTTAAAACTGACTTTATAGATAGATTATCTTTATTTACATTTGTCTATGTGTGTTTTTAAAATCTCCAAACTAGGAGAGGGGAGATGAAAATGTGAATTTCTCTTCACAGTGAACTACAAACTTTGTTTTCTTTATTTCAGATGAGTTTCCTGAAGTAAACCGAGCCTCAATTAGACAGGATCACAAGGGGCGATTCTATGAAGATTTTTACAAGTACGCTTGGTTGCTTCATTATGGTTTCTTCTTCTTTTTTAAAAATCATGTTATTGGGGCTTCTTACAGCTCTTTTAACAATTCATATATCAATTGTATCAAACACATTTGTACATATGTTGCCATCATCACTTTCAAAACTTTTTCTTTCTGCTTGAGCCCTCATTATGCTTTTATTGTTTCTTTCCAGCCTTAAAAAAAAACACCAAAACTCGCTTAGAATTTTAGATTTACAGAGAAATTATAAAGATAAGAGAGAGTTCTCGTATGCCATTTATCCAAAAAATCCAACAGTAAACCATTACTGTCAAATTTACAGGACAAGTAGATCTCCCCAATAGAGTTACCCAGACTATAAATGTTTATAGAAGCAGGGTGCCACATCTTTCTCCCATGGAGTTGCTGGTGAACGAGGTGGTACCCCCACCCAATTAAAAAAATGATTTTTTTTCAAAGCTATGTATTTAAATTTTTTTACAAAACAACCTTACCACTTTCAAAATACTGTCCATTACACTTAATACATTTGTCAAATATGCAATTCCATTCTTGGAAACATTTTTCAAACTCATCTGTTTGGATGGCTGACAGCACCTCCCTCGTTTTTTTCTTCACATCTTCTACACCGCCAAATTGCTGTCCTTTCATGTCCCTCTTCCTTCATGGAAACAACAAGAAGTTGCACGGAGTGAGGTCAGGTAGGTAAGGTATGTGCGGCAAGAGAGGCATGCTGTTTTTTGCCCAAAACTGATGCACTAGGATGGCCGAGTGAACAAGTGCATTGTTGTGGTGGCAAAACCAGTCCCTGTCAGTAACAAATCAGTCCTTTTTTGTCACACACTGTTATGCAATCTTTTCAGAACCTTTAGATAGAAAGCTTGATCAGCAGTCTGACCTGATTGAATGCATTATGAGTCGACATTGTTGTCCATTTGGGAAATTGATGGATGTCCAGAACAAGGTTTGTCATCAATGGACACTTTACCTTTTTTGAAATGAGAGAACCACTTGCACACTTGAGCACTTCCCCCTGACCTCCGCCCCCTTAGCACTATCCTTGTAAACCATGTTCAACATCACAACAGTTTCTTCAGCATTTTTCCCTATCAGGAAACAGAATTTCACAGTCATACACTGTTCTCTTAAATAAGCCATCACAAAAAATTAGGTTTGAGCAAAACTTCTTTTAGGAAAAAATTCACTGACCAGAGGAAACCTTCCCAGGTGATGCCACTGGGTACACTAACTCGGAGTGCGTTGCTCGATGATGCTCACCTAGCTGGAAAAATGAGTACTATGAAAGCTCCACCCATAGGAGCTTTTTCCATTGTTTGGTGGTGGTGGGATATTCCCTTGTATACCACTGTCCTTACAAGTAGCATTTGAGAGGTTAAATACTGAGCCACACACTGCCATCAAGTCAGTGCTGACTCATAGTGACCCCCTATGAGTTTCTGAGACTGTACCTGTTGATAGGAATAGAAAGTGTCAGTCTTTCTCCCATAGAGTTGTGAGTGGTTTTGAACTGCCAGCCATGCAGGTCGCAGCCCAACTCGTAACCACTACACCACCAAGGCTCCAGTAGAGCTCCCTATAACCCTTCATCTAATTTCCCTCACTGTTACGTTCCATTTGCTAGACATAGTATGTTCCCTTGCTAGACATGTTCCATTTGTCAAAACTTTGCAAGTTGGTATGTTAGGATTATTTAAATTATTACTATGCTAACTGATTTAAATAATATTATTTAAACCGGACATTTATTTAACAGTTTTATTGGCATATAATTCACATATTAAGAAGAGTTGCACATTCATCACCACAACTGATTTTAGAATATTTTCTTCTTTCTGTACTTAATATTGTTAGTTTTTTTTTAAATTATTATTTCACTACTTTTCCACATCTGTACTTTTTTGTCCCAGTATACTATCAAGGATAGCACATTTTGACTTTATTTATTGTGATACATTTCAACATACAGAAAAAGAAAAGCAAATAACAATGAAACCATAGATCCATTTATTTGCTTTATTGTTTCTTTTTCCTTTTTAAAATTACTTTAAATTATGAATTTCAACTTTTAGTTCCTCTGTATATCAAAAAACTTAAAGGCATTTTCATATATAATGACATTATCACATTGGACAAAATAACAGTAATCCATTAGTTAATCTATAACCTACTGCCATTAATTAGATTATGATACATAGTTATGCTATATATGGTTTCTGAGACTGTAAATCTTTATAGAAGCAAAGAGCACC
The DNA here is from genome assembly GCF_000313985.2 of Echinops telfairi. NCBI lineage: Eukaryota > Metazoa > Chordata > Mammalia > Afrosoricida > Tenrecidae > Echinops > Echinops telfairi. Next base: position 6,889,932 of record NW_022103926.1, read on the forward strand.
AGTTTTCTGATGTGGAGCAGTGGGTGGGTTTGACTTTCCACCCTATGGTAACTGTCCCAGGGTGATTGTTTATATTTGCTCTGCCTCTTGTCTTTTTGTTTTTAACCACAATTCTACTTTTTTATTTATTTACTTTTTCCAACAGTTTTATTGACATGGAATGCCATATAGTTCAATAGTTCAATCATTCAAATATCTCAAGGAGATTTATACAGTCACCCCCACTTCAATTCTCTTAAGTCATTAATATTGTTAGTTGTTTTTTTTTATTATTTCACTACTTTTCCACGTCTGTACTTTTTTGTCCCAGTATACTGTCAAGGACAGCACATTTTGACTTTATTTATTGTGATACATTTCAACATACAGAAAAAGCCATTTCTGTATTTCTCCCTACCTTCCTAGCACGTTAGCATACTGAACAGCTTACTGTCAATTATCCTGTAAAACTGTGTTTTTCAAATGTGTGGGTGCTAACTAGTCACCGCCACTTCCTTAACCCCCTCCATCTTACATGCTGATTCTGTTCCGGAGCTTCAGGAGGTCCTGACTCTCTGCCTGTCTGGCTACCTCCTAGGCGTGCACATCCCACTGGCTTTTGCACTACTTTGAGTAAGGAGGCTGTAGGATACTCCTGAATTGTTTCCTTTGTGGGGTTTTTATTTCCGGGAAACCAAAGGCTATTCCTGAGGGCGATTTCAGTGTGTCAGTGCCTGGAATTTGGTAATATGTAGAAAGAATTTTTGTCATCACTGAGAGAAGGGTGAAACTGGTGATAGCTCGTGGGGAGATGCTCCAGATACTATTCAGCATTCTACCAAGCACAGGACAGCCTCACCTTAACAGGGAGCTATTGGGCTCCAAGGGTCCTTAGTGCCAAGATGAAGAAGTGCTGCTCCAAAGGCCTTCCTGGATTCAGAGTAAACCTTCTTATTCATTTTGACCACTGTACATTGATGCCCTGTACTTCACATTGAGTCATGATAGGATACATTATAACAGAGCTACTGGGTTTGGGTTCATATTGTGAGATGATATAGCTTACCAGATGGGCCCCCACTGGGTTGCTCAGTGGCATGGTGCTGTAAGACCTTGACCTTGTAACTCTGACATGTGCTGAGAAGTTTACCACATGATTATTGGCATTTCAGTTGAAGGGCAGAATAGACATCAAAATGAACTTTAGAAGTACTTTTCATTTTTAGAAAGTGTTGGAACAGTTGTTTTATTCTTGCTGAAAGTATGAAGCTTTTATGTTTAAGTAAAATCCAACCACTTTGTTTATAGGAGCATTTCATCGCCTTTGACTTGGCTTGTTCAATCCCTTCCAAATAGTGTCTCTCTAACTCATTACCTGTTTATTGGCTCAGTCTGTTTTTTAAAAAAATAATTTTATTGGGGGCTTGTACAACGCATATCACAATCCATATACCCATCCATTGTGTCAAGTACATTTGTACATTTGTTGCCATCATCATTCTCAAAATATTTGCTTTCTACTTGAGCTGTTGGTATCAGCTCCTCATTTCCCCCCTCTCTCCTTGCCATCCCCTACCTCATGAACCCTTGATAATTTATAAGTTATTATTATTTTGTCATGTCTTACACTATCCGACATCTCCCTTCACCCACTTTTCTGTTGTCCATCCCCCAGAGAGGAAGATATATGTAGACCCTTGTAATCGGTTCCCTCTTTCTACCACACCTTCCCTTCACCCTCCCGGTATCACCACTCTCACCACTGGTCTTAAAGGGATCATCTGTCTTGAATTCCCTGTGTTTCCAGTTCTTATCTATACCAGATTTGTACAGTCTAGCCAGATTTGTAAGGAAGAATTGGGATCATTACTGGGGGTGGGGGTGGGTGGGAGCAGGGAGGAAGCATTAAAAGAACTAGAGGAAAGTTGTATGTTTCATTTTGCTACACTGCACCCTGACTGGCTCATCTCCTCTTTGAGACCCTTTGGGTCCCCAATCTGCACTCCCCCTCATTCACAATATGATTTTTTGTTCTGATGATGTCAGATACCTAATCCCTTCGACACCTCGTGATCGCACAGGCTGGTGTGCTTCTTTCATGTGGGATTTATTGCTTCTCAGCTAGATGACCGCTTGTTTACCTTCAAGTCTTTAAGATCCCAGACGCTCTATCTTTAGATAGCCGGGCACCATCAGCTTTCTTCACCACATTTACTTATGCACATATTTGTCTTGTGGCTCAGTCTTTTGTTTGTTTTAACTTTTTATTCTGAGTTAGGTGAGGTTTACAGAGCATATCAGCGTTTTGACACTCGTACCCATTCTGATTCAGCTCATCCATAGCAAGCTCCTCACGATGCCATGGCCTGTGTCACTTCCTTTCCTTCTTCTTGCACAACGCCTTGAACTTTGTCCTGGGTAAATCCTCCCTCTTAGATCTCAAATGGTTTTCTAAAGAGTGTGAACCTCTCTAATGAGACGGTTCTTACCCACATGTCTTTGGATGAAAATTGAGCTGTAGGCTTCAATGATGCTAAAGACCATGGTTTCAGGGATTCCTCTGGTTTCTATACAACTATTAAGCGTACTGCTTGTATCGGTAGTGGGTTTTGTTCTACGTTTTCATCCCACCTGATCTGATCCAGATCTTTTCAGAGCAATTTATAGTGGTCACCAGGCACCTGGTAGCTCTAGTCTGGTCTCAGAATTGTGGAAGTGAATGTTTTTGTGGCCATTAGTCCATTATATGAATAGTGTCTATGAATTTAAATTTTTTTTATCATTCTTTGCTCCTCTGCTGCCTTTAACTCTTGTATTCTCTCATTGTCTTCCTTTGCCTTCATCAAAAAATGAAATGCTCTTGAAGCAGCGGCATTGTGCGAGATGGCCCCAAATGCCTCAGGTCCAGCCTTTAGGGAAGCCACCCCCACCGAGAACCCTGCCCCTCGGGGTTTACAGGGAGAGAACAGAGCACAGGGATCTGCTCTCCAGGAGTGTGCCAGGCTTGGGGTCTCCTCTCTTCTCCTAGAGTTGCTTTTTGTTGTGGTGGTGGGTAAACTCAAAAGTGAGACAAATTTGGGGAATTTTCAAAGCCAGTTTTGCATAAACTTTTTAATGAAAGAAAAAAGAAAACCTACCAGAAAATTGGTAGAAGAGTATAATGAACATCTAGATCTTTCATGTAGATTCATCATTTATTAACATCTTACCCTATTTTTTCAAGTCCTCTATCTACATATTTATTTATTTTTAAATATTTAGAAATAAGCTAGATCAATTATGACTCATCACCTCTAAATGCTTCAGCATTTATTTTCTCAGAAAGAAGACCATTCTCTTATATCACCAAAATATAATTATACTCAGGAAATTTAATATCGATACAAATATTATCTAACATAGAATTCATTTTCAAATGTCACTGATTAGCCTAAGAATATGTCATATAGAAATGTTTTTCCTGATCCAGGTTTCAATCTAGAATCATGCATTACTTTTAACTTGGTTATTTTCCCCAGCATTTTATTATTAAACATGTCAAATCCATGGTACAGCTGAGAGAATTATGCAGTGAGCACACACGTGCTTACCACCTAGATTCCACAATGACTGTTTTCCTGTTTCCTTTATCATGTATCAGAGACCCTTTTATATCATGTAACGAGTAATGCATATTTATCGAAAAAATTTAAATGCAGATTAGCACAAGTCAGAAAATAACAGTGACCCCCTCCCCTAGTCTATTGAGAAGTGAAGAGTAAGAACAGTAAACCCATTGACATAGAGTCAGTTGCAATGATCCCTTATGCAGTGTAGCATCAGGAATCGCTCAAATGTGTTCACATAAGGATCAGGGCCGCGTTGGATCCTAGGTGGAGTGTAGACACTTCTTCATCGTTTTGGATGCCAACTGTTCCACCTACAGCACTATTGCAGTGGTGCCTTATCTCAGGACTATGCTTGCCTTATTTGGTTTATTAGGGAAGTACCATATATACTCGTGGATAAGCTAAGTATTTCAGCACATTTTTAATGCAGTTTTTGTGGCAAAATTCGGTGCCTCGGTGAATATTTGGGCCGGCTTATACTCGAGTATACATGGTAATAGAGGATAACTCAAGGTCAGATAGCAACTTGGAAGTAATAGAAACAACTCTCACTCAGCCTCAGGAAACATCTACACATGGTCTCAAGACTCTTTTGACGTGGAGAGCACATCTCCTCCTTCAGTGCAAGACAGCTTCTGAGAAAATGGCCCGGAGGCCACATTTGACCTTCATCTTCAATATGGACGAGAGTCCATCTCCATGCCAGTTCAAGTCTGATTGACAAAAAGCAGATGTCAGAAATGCCTCCCCTCACCATCTTTTTTTTAAAAAAACTTTTCTGACACCAACCCCTCCTCTCCTTTTCTGCTCAGTTAAAAGCTCAGTGCCATTGAGTCGATGCTGACTCAGTGATTCTATAGGACAGGGTCGAATTATTAAAAAAATGTTTTTTTTCATATCTGATACGGACAACTGTCTCATTTCACCTCCTTTTCTGCTGTCCGTCCCCCTGGGAGGGGAGCCATACATCGATCATTGTGATCGGTTCCCCCTTACTCCACCCCCCCTTACCCTCCTAGTATCGTTACTCCCCTTATTGGTCCTCAGGGGGTTATCTGTTCTGGATTCCCTGTGTTGTGAGCCCTTACCTGTACCATCTCTGGTGTGCCATTGAGTAAGCATTGGATTGCTAACTGCAAGGTTGGTGGTTGAAACGCACCCACTACTCCACAGGAGACAGATGAGACTGTCTACTCCTGTGAAGATTTATGGCCCTGAACGCCTGCAGAAGGTCACTGTGAATCAGAATCGACTCAAGGGCAGTGAGTTTCTTTATTTTGGTGGATTATGAAAACATGTAGATTTACGTATATTTGTTTATGTACATATATTTGTATATGTACATACATACATCGAAACCTCTGAGAACTGCAACTCGATGGGACTACTTTGTTTTATTAAGACTCACAGTCTTTATTCCTCTGAAGGGTAAAGTCTTATTTTATTACTCCTTTTAGTGGAATATAGTTTACGTTTCCTTTTCTCATGAATTTCTACCTTATACAGGTTCTGGCTCCATAGGTTTTCATATAGCTCATAGATCCATTGGTAGCGAGTTGATTAAAATGACCCTAGACTAGAGCTACCCCATGGCATCTCTTAGTGACGTCATCTTCACAGAAGCAGACTGCCATCCCATTCTTGTGTGGAGCAGCTGGTGGGTTCACATCTCCAACCCTTTGGTTAGTAGCTGAGCCCTTAAACGCCATACCAGTTCATTTGTGACCATAGATCAGAAATTGTTCTATGAACTCCATGTCATTAAAAAGTTATCCTTGGTATTCCAGCCTCATATAAAGACACAGAGAGATAGGGTTCTACACTTTACATGCACATATATATATATTGCATGCTTTCAACTTATTTTTGCACTTAATGTACTACACATGCTATTTCTTGTCAGACACTTTACTTCTACGAGTATTGTTGTTGTTAGGGGACGTTGAGTTGGTTCCGACCTTTAGTGACCTCATGCACAACAGTATGAAGCACCGCCCAGTCCTGGGCCATCCTCACAATTGTTTCAGTGCTTGAGCTCATGGTTGTAGCCCCTGTGTCCATCCATCTCATTGAGGACCTTCCTCTCTCTCACTGCCCCTCTACTTTATCAAGCATGATGTCCTCCAGGGACTGGTCTCTCCAGACAACATGTCCAAAGCATTTGAGATCAAATCTAGCAATCCTTGTCATTCCCAGCCGTACATCTTCCAGGACAGATTTATTTGTCCTTTTAGCAGTCCGTGATACTTTCAATAAACTTCATCAGTGCCACAATTCAAAAGCATCAATTCTTCTTCAGTCTTCCTTATTCAATATCCAGTGTCATTTAAAAAATCATTTTATTAGGGGCACATACAATCCATACATTGCATCAATTGTGTAAAGCACATTTGTACATTCATTGCCCTCATGTATCCAGTGTCCTTTTTTATTGCTCTATAGAAATCCCTTGGGATTGCTAACTGTTGCCAACACTAAGAGGATTTCTAACTTTCTGCTGTTTTCTGTAGTGTGTGTATGCTGTCTAGTCAATGTTGACACATGACACAGTAGAAACTCATAGGGTTTGCTAGGCTGCAGTCTTAAAAAGGGCAGGTTGCCACATATCCCACAGAGTGGCTAATGGCTCCGAGCTGCTGACATTTTATTTCAAATCTGTCCTTGAGATGTACTCTAAATCTAGGCAGAATATGTTCAAACTTGTATTTTGGCTGTCATGGACTTGTAATTGTGCTCAGCCTTACCTTGAGCTTGCATATGAGCATCGGATGGTCTGTTCCAGAGTCAGCACCCTCTCCCGACCTTGTTCGATCCGGAGTTTCTGTACCATGTCTTCCCACAGATAGTCACTCTGATGTCTGGGTGTTCCATCCGGCTGAGTCCACATGGATACTTGGCCCTTTCTGTTGTTGATTAAGGTATTTGCAATCGAGAGGTTGTTGGTCTTACAAAATTCTGTTCAATTTCATTTCTGTCATCAAGGCCACGTTTTCCAACTGCCGGTTCTTTCTCTTCATTTCCAACTTTCACATTTCAATCTCCAATAATTATCAATGCATATTGATCGCATGTTTGATCAATTTCAGACTGAAGATGTTGGAATAATTCTGTTTTTGCATCAGTAACATTAGTGATTAGTGTGTAAATTTGAATTGAACTTCTATTTAAGCGTATAGATATTATCCTATTACAGACAGCATTGTACTTCAAGATAGATTTTGAAATAATTTCTTTGATGATGAATGTGTCTCCATTCTTTTTTTTTTTTTTAATTAAAAAAATTTTAATCATTTTGTTGGGGACTCATACAGCTCTTACCACAATTCATATATCATCTATCCATCGTGCCATGCACATTCATACATTTGTGGCCATCATCATTTTCAAGACGTTTTTCTACTTGAGCCCTTGGTGTCAGCTCCTCATTTTTCCCCCTCCCTCCCTCATAAACTCTTGATAATTTGTCAGTTGTTATTATTTTTTTTGTCTTACCCTGTTGTGCGTACCCCTGGGAGGGGGTTATATGTAGATCATTGTGATCGGTTCCCTCCTGTCCTCTCCACTTTCCCCTTAACCTCCTGGTATCACTACTCTCATTATTGGTCCTGAGGATTCCGTGTGTTTCCTGCTCTCACCTGTACCTGTGTACATGCTCTGGTCTAGTCGGATTTGTAAGGTAGAATTGAGGTCATGATAGTGGGGGGGTGGGAGGAAGCATTAAAGAACTAGAGGAAAGTTGTATGTTTCATCGGTGCTGTACTGCACCCTCACTGGCTCATCTCTTCCTTATGATCGTTCTTTAAGGGGATGTGAGTCCACTCTTGAATTTATCATCTGTCGCATATTATGATTTTCTCAGTCAAAACGGCCAATACTAGTTTCATTTCATCTCACTAACACATAGGATATCTATCTTTTTGTGTTCCATTTCATTTTGACAGTCTCCAATTTCCTTTGATTCACATTCCCTACGTTCCATGTTTCGCTTACTAATTGACGTATACTGTTATTTCTTCTCATTTTGCGTGTGCCTCATCATCAGTGATGATCCCTGCAGCTGTACTCTATCCACACCCTTCAGGTGAACGCTACTTCAAGGAGGCAACTCTTCCCCAGTCCAATGTCGAGTGTCTTCCAACCCGAGGGTCTCATCTTCCAGCACTATATTTGATAATGTGCTGCTGCTGTTCAAAAGGGTTTCAGTGACTAATCCTTCAGAAATGGACAGTGTGTTCCTTCGTGATAGAATGTTTGTACTGCTGAAACCGGTTCTCCCCGGGTGACCCTGCTGATGTTGTAAGTACCAGTGGCGTTGTTCCAGCATCACAGCAAGACTCAAGCCACCCCAGTAGGACAAACTGACAATGAGAAGTGTGGGAATGCCTAGCCTTGGAACTATTATAATAGAGGATTTATAGTTTTCTTTTAAAATTTAAATATTATTTTTTTAAAGAATGCATTTTAAAAGCATGCATTTAAATGGTTCAAAAATATTTTTTTAATTTAATCATTTCATTTGGGGCTTGTCCAACGCTTATCACCATCCATCCATCCATTGTGTCAAGCATGTTTGTACATTTGTTGCCAACATCATTCTTAAAACGAGGCCTTGGTATCAGC
>NW_022103926.1:6898815-6946494 GCF_000313985.2 Echinops telfairi
TAAATGGTTCAAATTTGTAAAGATACAAAAGAGTTTACTGCTGCACCATCCACCTCTTTAATTAGTTCCCAACTTGAGCATATACATTAATGTATGTTATATGTATGTGTGACGCAGTCTTTTAAGGCTTCTCTCACAGATCACCCAATTATATTTGAAAGAGGTAAAAATTGACGCACCTTGTACATTATGTGTGAAAGTTCCTATTCCTGCCCAACACTGAGCATTCGTATAATCTTTAGACAATTCAGAAAAAATGTTTTCACATTTTAATTTTAATTTATGTGATTCTTGATGTGTTGACATTCATTGTTTTGTGCGTGATGACATCTATTTATTAATGTTTGTTAGATGCATTGGGTCGGTTGTTCATTACTGTGTACTGTTTGAGGAGCCCTGATGGCTCTGTTTGGTAAGCACTGGCCTGCTAACTACAAGGTCGACTACAAGGAATTCTATTGGAAAAAGATGAGGCTTTTTGCTCCTGTAAAGATTCACAGTCTCAAAACTTTTTATAGGGCACCTCTGAGTAGAAATGGAGCCGATGGCAGTAGGTGGGTATGTACTACTTATGCAATACTTATTGTGGAGCACTTGCTGTTTGTATGGTCAATTCTCTTCACTCTGATAATGCTTTTAGAGTGGTGGTGCAGAATGAGAGACGGGAAGAGTGGACCTCACTTCTTGTGACCATTAAAAAACTCTTCATTCAGTATCCAGTACTGGTGCGACTGGAACAGGCAGGTACTGCATCCGTGTACTTGAAGATGTATGGAAAGAAGGTTTAGCTCAGGGGTTGAGTGTCAGATAGCTTCATGTTTGTTTCCCTTTCCATTGGTGTGTGTAGTTTCCGATTCTGAGCTGGGTTCTGTTAGCACATGAATTGAGTTATTATGTGTAATAAGTACAGTAGTGTCCTCGTATAAAATGAGGCCCTATAGAACCAGACGCCTTTGGCTCATTTGTTAAGTTATTTATCTTTCACGAGATGTTTTTCCTTCTATATATCTTTTGCTTCAGAGGGCTTTCCTCAAGGAGACAATTCTACCTCAGCACAAGGAAACTACCTAGAGGCCATCAATCTATCATTCAATGGTGAGTGCAGTACCAACCGCAGCTTACTACATGGCTCTGAACTTCTTTTCACTAAAACCCAAAGACCCAGATCTGACTGGTACCGTCCCACCTCTGACATCGGCCGAAATCAGTACTTTCTGATTGGCTCGCTCTCATGATCAGCATTTAGTGCTTTGATTTGTGTTGGAAAATTAACTTACTGTTCTCTCCTGCTTCTCATGGAACCTAAGAGTAAAGAGCTAGAAGCCATCTTACTTGGGGTGTTGACTTTACTGAGAACAGAATCTTTATTTTTTATCCCCTGTACGCTCCAAGTATTTCTGAGTAGTTTATTAGAATTCAGGTAACAGGTTTATCAAATAAAAAGTGCATTTTCCCTCCATTTTCCTTACCTTTTCCAGAGGGACTATTGTGGTATGATTTTTTTTTCTTCGTTTGACTATTTCTGTCTTTATGTGGGTAATACTTTTAATTGTAAACCTGAAACCTGTAAACAGAAACCTGCTGTGTTGGCACAAAAAAGGAAATTTACTCTAAAGGGACTGGGTTTGGTGAGGCAGCCAAGACAACTTGACTGTCAACTTGGAGAAGGATGGGGACAGACGGTTCTGGGAAACACAGTGTCAAGAATTCCCAGAATAGTAGTCAGCTTCCAGATGCTTTCTCCCTGCTCTTTATTCCTTGTGGAGTCTGATTGGCCCCACTAGGTGCAGTGTCTGTCCAGCCCTGGCCAGAGATGGATTAGCCATGCCACTGTGTGCTGAGGAGTCTGGAGCACAGGTCATCTATCTTTTTAGTAGATATTTTTGGTCATACTTGAATATCACTGACTATCCAGAATGAGAATTTCATGGCCCAGGAATAAAATTTACCTTGCCAAATTTATAAAGTCATCTGAAAATTCTGGTCCCTTCTGTTAAAGGTTGTCTTACAGTAGTATTTGAGTCTTGTAAGTTTCAGTGTGGATTAATGTGTGGCTAGTTTAAATTAACCGAATGAAATCTAAGCATGTAGAGCTGCACAAGGCAAGTACCAGGCATTAATGAGGAGTATTAGCAAAGGTGACAGTGTTATATGTCTGTGTTCAAGCAGTTCTCAGAATTGAAGGGAGAAAGAGAGACATGCTTATAACTTGCTAGAATTCAGGTCAGAATATATCAGTCACTCTGAAATAGAGATACAATTATCCAGATGCACAAAGGTGTCTGCTAGAGATTGCTTTCCAAAAATTTTGAAGTGTCTTCATTGGAGAAATTTTGTTCTTTTTAAGTGTTTGACAAGCATTACATCAACCGCAACTTTGACCGGACGGGGCAGATGTCTGTGGTGATTACACCCGGAGTGGGTGTGTTTGAAGTAGATCGCTTACTCATGATCTTGACCAAGCAGCGGATGATAGATAACGGTAATGCTCCCTGGTTCGTGTTCTGTCTCTCTGTGTCACAAGTTCTGAGGGTGTGAGTAGCTGTTGGCTGAATAGGAAGACATCCCTGGCTAAACAATTTGTTCCATAATTGTAGGTTGTCCTCGGAATTTTTTATATATTCGTGTGTCTTGATTATATCTAATGTGGGTCTCTGATACTCTGGAGTTGCCCAAACATATTTGCCACTCCAATCAAAACCCACTGCTACTTAATTGATTCCAACTCATAGCAACTCTATGTAGGGTTTTCAAGACTGTACATCTTTATAGGAGCAAACAGCCTCATCTTTTACCTATGGAGTGGTTGATGTGAAAAATTGATCTTGCTGTTCACAGTCCTACACCCTTACCCAAAGGGCCTCCAAGGTTTTTATTCACTGCTGGAGAACCCATTTGGGGGGGTACTGTTTTAAGGGACCAGTGTGTTTTCAATCCATCTTGGGCAGCACCAACTGGACAACCTAGTCCATGCCTCTCTCTGTGCTGTACTGTGCTTCCCACCCCTACCTTCCCGTATATGATTGTGTTTCGTCAGCATGATGGAGCTGGGGAAGTAAGTTCTGACTACAAGTGAAGCGATAGGGATTGTTTTGCTTTTTGCTATGAGATTATAGCTCTTTGGTCTGCTGAGCACAGCGTCCGTAGTTGGAACCCACGAGCCATTCCATGGGAGAAAATTGAGACTGTTTTCTGCAGTTACGATTTACAGCCTCGGAAATCCTACAGAGCCTTTTTACTCTGTCCAATACGTTGAAATCAACCCAATTGTGAATTTTTTTCTTTCTGGTCATGAAACTTTATTAATCGACACTTGGTTGTCTTTATCTTTTAAATTGTCACTTAGCAGGTAGACAAAGGCAAATTGTCAAACACTGAATAGTGGTAAATATGACAACTCATTGGTAACGAGGAAACAGTAAAAGAATGCATCAGTGTATTTCTTTCTGATGTCCTCACTAATGCTAGGTTATTAATTGTATAATGATATGTGGGCTTTCCTTCTTACTCTGGCCCACTTAAATACCATCATGAATAGAGATTGGGATACTAATCTCAGCCTTTTCCCTCCCCACAACTCTTGTTGTCTTTTCTTTTTATAGGAATTGGTGTGGACTTAGTATGTATGGGAGAGCAACCGTTACACGCTGTTCCATTGTTCAAGGTGATTCGATTTTGCTTTGTTGACTGAGGCCAGTTTTAAGCACTGGGTGATTAGCTGCCACCTGGTTGCTTTGAATCATGGCGGCCCCATTGAGCACAACAGAAGGAGCCCATGCTGCCCAGTCCTGCACCCATCCCCAGGGGTGTTTGCAAATCCGACCTTTTTTGTTACATAGGATTTTCACGGACTGTTTTTCTGACATAGATAGTCAGGCCTCTCTTTTTAGTCTGCCTAACTCTGGAAGCTAAGCTGAAACCTCTTCAGCATCCTAACAACCCCGAAGCCTTCCATGGGAGATGGGTTATAGAAATCAAACCTCAGTCTCCTTCATGGAAGGCAGTCACCAATGTTGCAAGGTAATTTTAAAAATAGTTAGAAACAGGAGAGTTGGAATGGTTGCATACCTAATACACAAGGTAAGCATGAACTTTCTTGTGCTTACTTACTAAGCTGTACTGAACAATTACAGATGTTTTTCACCACCTCAGAGATTCTGTTTCTAGGTGTGCCTGTTACCCGTTCCCTCCCAACCTTATAGAACCTTTCTATAGAATCAAAGCCTCTTTTCCAGTTTTCAATCCCTGACACGGATTGCTTACCCAGTAAGCAAGGTATTTACTAATCTGTAGTTAACAGTTTAACATGGTGGTGTGGTGAAAAACATGTGGAAATGTTTATACTACAGGTTATTAATTAAGCACACGTGAGCCCATGCTTACCTTGCTTATTAGGAAATCTACCCCTGGGCTGATCAGTGTCCTTGTTTTCCGTTCAGCTCCATAATCGGAGTGTTCCTCGGGACTCTCGTCTGGGTGATGACTATAATATTCCTCACTGGATAAACCACAGGTGAGTGCCGTTTTGATTAATGGTAGGTGAGCAAGGTGTGGAATAACTTCCTTTCATTTCCCCTGCAGGTCTGTTGTGTTCTTAATATGGCGCTACATCTTTAGTTTAAAACTGCAGAAGTTTAATTGCTAGCATTTGCTTATGGATTTTCTGTGTGCAGAATTGGTGTTGTTAGGTGCTCTCTGAGTCCCTTCAGATTCTCTGTGATTCTCTGTACACAGAATGGACCACCTCCTGGCCCTGAGCCAGCCTCAAAACTATTCTCATGTTTGAGTCCATTGGGGAAGCCACTGTGTTGATCCATCTCACTGAGAGCCTTCCTCTTTTTTGCTACTCTGACTTTACGAAGCATGATTCCTTCTCCGGGAATTGATCTCTCCTGGCATGTCCAAAGTATGTGAGACAAAGTCTCCCTATCCTTGCCTCTAAGGAGCATTCTGGCCGTACTTCCAAGACAGTTCATTTTTCTCTTTTGGTAGTCTATGGTACTTTCAGTATTCTTTGCCAGTACTGTAGTTCAAATTCATTGGGTTTTCTCTGTCTTCTTTATTCAATGTCCAATTCAAAGTCCATACATAAGGGCAATTGAACATACTATGGTTTGGGTCAAGCATATTTAGTCTTCAAAGTAGCCCTCTTGCTTTTCAATACTTTAAAGTGGTCTTGGGAAGCAGATTTACCTAATGCAATTTGTTATTTGATCATGACTACTACTTCTATGAGTATTGATTGTTTATCCATGCAAGTGAAATCCTTGACAGCTTCCATCTCTTCTCTGTTTATCATGATGATGCCTATTGGTCAAGTTGTGAGGATTTTGATTTTCTTTACATTGATTTATTATCCGTATTGAAGGTTGCAATCCCTGATCAAGGTTGTGTCATCTACATATTGTAGATTATTAATAAGCCTTCCTCCAATCATGATACCATATTCTTCTTCATATAATCCAGCAAGCATCTTGGATTATTTGCTCTGCATGCAGATTGAGTAAGTATGGTGAGAGGACACAGCCCTGATGTACCATACACCTTTCCTGATGCCAGACCATGCAGTATTCCTTTGTTCTGTTTGCACAACTGCCTCTTGATCCATGCACAGGCTCCACATGAGCACAACCCAGTGTTCTTGAATTCCCATGCTTCTTACAGTTCCACACAATTGAATGCACTGACATAGTCAGTGAAACACAAGAAAACATCTTTCTGGTATTCTCTTCTTTCAGCCAAGGTTCATCGAACATCAGAAATGAGATCCCTTGCTCCATATTCTCTTCTGAATCCAGGCTGAACCCTGTCCATGTACTACTGCATTCATTGTTGCATGATTTTCAGCAAAACTTTCCTTGCATATGATATTAATGATATTTTTGACGATTTCCACATTCTATTGGGTCAACATTCTTTGGAATGGATACAAATATAGATTTCTTCCAGTCAATTGGCCAAGTAACTGTCTTCCAAATTCCTTGGCATAGACTAAGTGCTTCTACTGCTTCATTCTCTTGTTGAAACATTCCAATTGGTATTCCATCAATTCCTATTCCGGGAGCTTTGTTTTTAAGTGATGCTTTCAGTATAGCTTGGACTTCTTCCTTCAGTACCATGAGTCCTTGCTCATGTGATACCTCTTGAAATGGTTGAATGCTGACAAAGTTCCCTTTGGTACAGTGACCGTGAGTTCTTTTCATCTTCTTTGGATACTTCATGATGGTTCATCGAATATGTAGTCCATAGAATCTTTCGATACTGCAACTCAAGGCGTGATTTTTTTTCTTGGGTTCTTTCCGTTTCTGATATGCTGAGCGTGCTCTTTCCTTTTGGTTGTCCACCTGTGCATCTGTGCACAATTCATTATACGATGTGGCTTTGTCTTCTCGAGCTTCTCTGTTCATCTCTGTTGCTTCTTCGTTGCTTTTGTGTGCCCTAGCTGCTCTGTGATTGCAGGCAAGGTTCAGAGTGTCTTCTGACACCCAGGCTGACCTTTTCATTCCTGTCTCTTTAATGACCTTTCGCTTTCTTCATGTATGCATTGTAGTCCTTCTTCAAAAATCAGTTGTGTGTAGGTATATAGATTTATTCCTGAGTTTTCTATTCCGCTCCATTGGTCTCCGTAACTGTGGTACCAGTACCAAGCTGTTTTAATGACTGTGGCTGTGTAGTAGCGTTTGAGGTCTGTAAATGAGAGGCCACATACTTTATTCTTCTTCCTTGTTTTATTATTTTTTTCACAGTTTTATTGACTATATCACGCACCGGACAATGTTTTGAATTCATGATTTGATTATATTAAGAAGAGTTGTGCAGTTATCACCACATTTTTGTACACAGTGTTATTAGCTCCTCATTTACTCCTAATTCCCAACCTTCCCTAAGAAACGGTTATTCTGGTTACTGTCTCTAGATTTACCTAATTTGGATTTCATATAATGTTGTTCTTCTTTAGTAGTAATTATCCTGGGTGTCTTTCCTTTCCATATACAGTTGGTAATTAGTTTTTCTATTTATTTAAAGAATGAATTGGTATCTGTATCATATTGCATTATATTTACAAATTATTTGGGGGTAGTATTGGAGCTCTGGTAGTGTAGTAGTTATGAGTTGGGCTGCTAACACAAGGTCAGTAGTTCAAAACCACCTACTGCTCCATGTTGAGAAAGACAATACCTTCTACTCTTGTAAAGAGTTACCCTCTTGGAAACTCACAGTACAGCCCTATCCTGTCCTGTAGGGTCATTATGAGTCAAAATCGACTCGATGGCAGTGCATTTAGTTTTGGGTAGGATTGACATTTTCACAGTATTAAGTCCTCCCAGCCATGAATATGGAACAATCTTCTATTTATGTAGATATCTTGGTTTCTTGTAGAAGTGTTTTATAGTTTACTTTGTACAAGTGTTTCTTTACTCCTCTGGTTAGGATTATTCCTGTTATATTTTGTGTGACTCTTATATATGGTATTGTTTTCTTGATTTTCTTCCTTTTCAGAGCTGTCTTTGTTAGTGTGCAGGACATTTTCTGTATGTTGTTCTTGTACCCTGCCATGTTTCCCAAGCTTTTGATTGTTTCCAACATTTTTTTTCTCCAGTCATAGGGATTTTCTATGTATAGAATCACATCATCAGCAAATTAGAGAGTTTTTCTTCTTTACCAATTTGGGTACCTTTGATTTCATTTGATTTTCCTTAGCTCTGGCTAAGACTTCCAGCACAATACTGAGTAAGAGTGGTGATTAAAGGTATATTTATCTGGTTTCTGTTCATAGGGAGAATGCTTTTACTGTCTGATCATTGTGCGAGATTGTTGGCTGTTGAGTTTCTGTATACGGCCTTCATTGTGTTGCCAGATTTCCCTTCTGTTCCTGTTTGGCTAAGAGTTTTAGTCAGGAGTGATTTTTGAACTTCTATCAAGTATCTTTTCTGCATCAATTGACCTAATCATAAATTTTTATCTTTTTGTTTATTTAGTGGTTTATGTTATTTGTCTAATTTGAACCATCCTTGCATACCTAATATGAATCCTACTTGATCATGATGATGATCATAATCTTTTGATATATTGTTGAATTCAATTGACCAGGATTTTGTTGAGAATATTTGCATTTATGTTTATAAGGTATAGTGGCTGTAACTTTCTATGCTGGTAATATCTTTGCCTAGTTTTCTATCAGGGTTATATTCACCTTATAAAATGAGTTGAGAGTTTGCTGTTCTATATTCTGAAACATGATGTGAAGAGGACTGAAAGATCAAATGCTTTGTTACATATTTATGTGTGTGTGTACATACATACATCCCACTTATACATAGACAAGCTAGAGGATGGGTCCACAAGTAAGGGGCTTTGTTTCTGAGGAGTAGGTGTGCTTAAGGCCTGCTTTCCTTCTTCGTTGTCCTCCGTGTTGCTAGCCTCTCATGGATGGGGACAAGAAGCCTCTTTGTCCGATTGTTCTCATCCTGTCAGCAAAGCAACTCCTGAAGTTCAAAGTGCCTCACTAGAGTAAGACCACCCACCTGATAAGCATAGTCGTCTTCAGTGAGAACTAAAGTGTTACTTTAGGCTTAAAACAGCAATAATGAAAATTGTTTTTAAAAGTAAATTCGTATCAAATAAATAAGAATTATACAACTGGGTTTGTGAGATATTATAAGATATAAGTTACACTATGTTGGAGATAATATAGCTCAGGCAGTTACATTGTACCTGTGAAGAAACTGAGATCCAAAAAGGTTAAGTGGCTTGCCGTGGGCTTATGACCAAACCAAATAAAAAATGAAAATCACTGTCTCTAGTGACCCTACAAGGCAGAGGTGAACGCCCTCATATGTGAGAGGCTGAAAATCTTTATGGGATCAGACAGCCGCCTCCTTCTCCCGTGCAGTGACTGGTACGTTTGAATTGCTTACCTTGAGGTAAACAGTCCCATGTGTAATCCACTCTGCCACCCGGACTCCTTTTAAGTTAATGACAGAGTAGCAGTTTCTCATTTAAACTACTGAAATACACAAGTATTTTTGACATTTTAAAGACACTGTTTCATATGATTCAATCTACAATAGAAACACTACTTTGCAGCCAGATCTTTTCCAGTTAATGCTTGGAAAGAGAGTAGCATCCCTCTGCAAGTTCTTTCTTTGGTGCCACCGTCATCCTGGTACCAGCCATCATCCTAGGGCTGGTTGAACGAGGCCCGTTCTGGTAGGACTTTGACTGTGGGCAATATGACTGTGTTCTTTTGTGCTTGTGACAGTAGGATTACCCCACTGTCTACTGGTAATTGTTACTGTCTTTTTTTGTTTGTGTGTTTGTTTTGTTTTTTTAGTGTTCAGAGTTTTGACTTGGATGCTGGAGATAGATCAGGCAAATTTTCAAAACATCTTTACTACAAATTGATTCTAGGTGATGTGAAAAGGGGAATAGAGAGAGGTTGGAGCCTCTGTTTTACACAGCCTTTGTTCACTCATTCGTTCAATATAGTCAGTGGTTTTCTTGTATTAGATACCTGGTCTGAGTATATTGAAGGTTTGATTTTCAGAGGGGTTGGAAGTTAATGAGTTTTGCCATCTTGTCTTCAGTACAAATCATTTCCCTTTTTGGTTTGGGTTAATTAATCAGTGATTAAGGAGTCTCCCTTTATCAAGCTTTTTGTCATATGTTGTCACTAGCTGCTATCAACTCTGACTCATGGCAAAATATTGGGACAAAATGTTGCCTGATCCTTTATTATCCTTATCAGCAGCATGTTTGAACTCATTATTGTGACCATTGTGCCAAACTATCTTATCAAGACTCTCCCATGCTTTCACCAAATACAGTATTCCTCTCCATCCCTTGATCATTCCTGCTGACTTGTCCATAGTAAGGAAATCAAAAGTGTTCTGTTGTGATCCCTAAAGCTTTCAAAATACTGGTGGCATAGCTTGAGCATCGTAGCAGCACACGAGCCACCAACATGGCAAATAGCAAGGTAAAATAAATTTGGTGTAACTAGATTAAGTCCCTACTGCAAAGAGGAAATTCTAGTCTAGTTCGTAATTTGAACTATCCAATATATGGTAATTTATGCAGGGCTGGGTGGGGGTGGAGGTGGAAAACAAGAATAAAAATATAATAATGTTTGGCAGCAATTGCAGAAGAAGTTAAGTTATTGAATCATCAGCGAAGCCTGAAACAAGGCAAGGATGTCAACTGTCTTGAGGCTTAAAATGAAAGAGAATTTAATTAATGACCTCGTTTGTTTCTTTTACAGTTTTTACACATCTAAAAGCCAGCTCTTTTGTAACACTTTTACTCCACGAATAAAACTGGCAGGAAAGAAGGTAAGTTTCACCCATTTTCCAGGGATACTTTTGTGCTGAGATATTATCCTTACCCACTCCAGTTATGAGTAGAATTGGGGTCTGCCCTGTCAGGGCTGGTTTATCTTCTTGAATATGTATCTCATCCCTCATGGGGTTAGGGGAAGTTTTCTTCCATTGACTCTTCTCAGTTTTCTCTCTGTTTTTTTTTTCTTCTTCTTCTTACCTCTTCAGGAATCCCAGTCTCACCTGTTAGTTCTTTTGATGGTGTTTCACTATCTCAGGCTTTCTTTGGAATTTTTTGTTATTTTTTTCCGATTGTCTTATATTCATGATCATCAATTCATGTTTCCATTGGTTTAGTTCCACTCCTTTTGCTGTATTAATTATTTCTTAAATCTTAATATTCCGGATTTATATTCACTGTTTTTGTACGTTTTTTTATTTTTCATTAATTTTATCCGTTTGCTTTTGTAGTGTTTTCTTTGATTTTTCTCAGGGTTTTTTCCCCTGTGTTTTTCTTGATTCATCTGCAGCTTTATTAATTTTTCTCTCAACCCATTGTAAGTCCCTAACTATTCTTTTGAATTCCTTATCCAGTAATTCTAATGCCATTTTTGTTCCTCCAAAAGGTTTTTGGCTCTGTATTTTTACCACTCATTTGTACTGAATTTGTCTCTCTCTCTCTCTTTTTTTAAGACAATGTGGTTTCATAGTTGTGTTTAATTGATGATTGTAGGTTAATGTATTCTGAGGCACATACCACTCGTGTCCTAGAGCAGGTGATAGACTGTGGTGAAATGTGTTTCTGTTCATGTAGCACATTTGGGGGCACAGTTTGGCTGGTGTTGGTCCCTGCCTATTGAGGCTCAGATGATAAGAGGAGCAGCCAGTGTCCTTGCTCCTAGGATGGGGCTGTAGGTGTGGGTGGGGTATGTGGGCATGCCTGCTGCCTCCCGTCATCTGGGACATCAACACGCAGGGCAAAGCATGCAAAATGCTGCCAGCAAAAAACAACTTGAGCCATAAAAGAGAAAAAATTAAAACAAGAGAATAGAAAAAAGTAACAAGAAATAATGTTTTAGTTTGGGTACTTTAGAGAAACAAATCCACAGAAACTCATGTAGAAGAGAGAATTTTAGGTTAAGTGCGCATTAAGAAAACATCCCAACCCAGTGCTGCCCAAGCCCACAAGTCCAACATTAACCCATTTGTCCAACACCAATCCACATCCTCCATCTCACAAAGCAGACGCAATGATGCCGACTGCAGGAGGAAAGCTGAGTCAGTGAACGTGTAAGCATCTCAGCGCTGGCAGGGGTCTCCACACGGCTGCTCCAGCACCCAGGGCTGCATCGGGGCAGGTCCATGTAGCTTCTCCTGAGGGATGTCTTGCAGGAAGAAAGCACGAGACCTGAGAACTAGAAATGAGAGGCTCACCGAGCCATTTATCCCTCTGCCCTTCAATTAACCCCACATGTGTTTACCGGCCAGGTTGGCACAATGAACTAACTACCTCAAAATGCAATAAGCAAAAGTAGGGAAGGTGGAGAAAGAAAAGAGAATAGTTAGCAAAAATTCAAGAAAAGGAACGGAAGAAAAGAATGTAATGAAATAAGTAGAGAAAGAAAGAGTGAAAAATCAGGGAAGGGAGAGAAAAGAAAGTCTGAAAACCGGGGCAGGGGCAGGATTGAGAAAGGAAAACTGTAGGGGACCGGGCCACGGGAGCTCACATTGTGGGAGGTTGAATCCCTAGTCTTAGATGCACTTTCTGCTGGCCTAGGTGCTGTATGGGGTCAGGGCACCTGATCCAGAAGTAGTTTGTACTGGCTCAGGTGGCACGTGAGGTTATTCCAGGCAGGAACTTTTTCTGGCCCAGAGGGCAGCTGAGGGCACGGTGGCTGATATGGAAGGAGTTTCTGCCTACTCAAGGATGAACAGGGACCTCTCATGGTACATTCTGGTAGTCTAAGGTGACCAGATTTAAAGCGGGACACCATTGAGGGAGTGGGGGGTTCTTGATTAAAAATTTGGTCTATATGGACCAAATAGACTGTTCCCTAGCTTGTCATGCATTCTTTCCAAAAATTGGGACTTTTTTAAAACGCCAAAAATTGAGACTGTCCCGCCAAAAGCAAGACGTCTGGTCACCTTATGATGGTCTGATGAGGCAGGGATCACTTGCCTCCAGATTTGGGGGTGGTGTGCCAGAAACCCAATCTATTATGGTGCAGCTCTTGTATCGGGCAGAGCAGGGACAACACTGGGGGATGCAAGTGTGTATCATTGGCCAGTGGGTGGTTGGGACAGCATGCAGATTGTCTATGCTTCCAGTCACTAGGACTAGAGTGTGGGGAATAAGGGAAGGATTGCCCACTTCTAGTGAACAGCCGTGTGTGTGTGTGTGTGTGTGTGTGTGTGTGTGTGTGTGTGTGTGTGCTGTCTTCATTAGGTGCTCCTTGCAGAACTTCAGGATGAATGTGCTATGTCAAGCCAGCCAACACTTTACCAGTCTGCCTCTTGCTGTTTTAGCTCCGGTTCTTCTTCTAGTTGGTATTGAATCCACTTTTCTATCCTATCCTCTAACACTCAGGGTTCCAGAATTACCATCTGTATCTATTTCATCTTATCATTTCTCTACTGTAGAGGATCAGTATAGGATGTAGTCCGCCAACTCTGATCTTTCCAGAAGCCCAACACAATCCCTGTAATGAGAAAAAGATGACTATTGTTCGAGGACCCTGGAGGACTATGAGTAGACTTTTTCCGTCGGGTTTCCTAGGCTATAATCTTTATAGAATAGTCCACCACATATTTCTTCTATGCAGTAGTCAGTGGGGGTCAAAGCACTGATCTTCCATTTATCAGCCAATTGGACTAGCCACTGCATCACTGGTACTCCTTATGGGAGGGTTAAAGGTCCTGAAAAAAAGAGTTCTTTTAAAAAAATTACTTGTTTCAGTTTTCATGCCACCTTTCTGTTCCATTTCAGCAAATTGGGCATTCCACCGAGAGGTCACCTTCAGCTGGTGTAGGCAGAGTAGTGAAAATGCATGCAAAGTGTGAGGCCAGATGGGACCTGGCCACGTTAGAACAAATTCAACAGTGGATTCAGCAAAGTCTGAAGAATTGTACTGAGCTAGGGCTCTGTCACCTCTGGGTTGTATCCCTTTGGGCAAGTCTTTTATTTGCTCTAGAATTGAATGTCTTTGCCTGTAACGGATGCTCCCTGCCAGTTGCCTAGTGGATAGGGTTGTGAGATGCATACGATTTGAGGTGGAAGTCAAGGCCCTCATAGAGCCCCGTACTATGGTAGCTATCCTATGTGAGCTTCCTTTCTCAGATCCACCGTGTGGCTTTCGAAATGTTTCTCCCTGTGCTTTTGATAAATGGCATTCTAGCAGTGGAGTGATTATGTATCTATTTAATTTTACAGTGTGCTTCTGAGAAAGCAAAGAATGGCCGTGATACTTGTGAGTATTTTTTGAAACCTTTCGTTGCTTTTAAAAAGAGTTTGGTCACAAAAGTATATGAGGGTACATAAAGATAATTCATAGCAAATTCCTAATTCTCCTAGATTCTTTAACCACCTTATAATCTTGTCCCATTAACTGTGAAATGGATGATGACAAGACTTTTTAATTTTTTTGCAGAGGTCAGTGTTAGGGATCGGGGAGCTAGTTGGAAAAATTGAGATGATATTTTAAAATCAGGATCACAGAAGAATGAAACAATCCAAACACTTTGCCTTTATTGAATGCCATACTATTTCTGTATCTTATGTAGGACTCATTTAATCTCAACAACTTGAGGAATAAGTGATTGTCCCTTTGAGGAGGGGAAAGGGGAGATGATGATGATGATGATGATGATGATGATCTGAACTTTGCAGGTTTGGGGGAAGACCCCCTGAAAGCACCTGTTTGAAATGTAGCTCGCTGACAATTCGCATTATTGTATTTCAGCTCTGGGGACTCCCAAAGAGGCTGAGAACGCGCTTCCCATCCAAGTAGATTATGATGCCTACGACGCCCGAGTGTTCAGGCTGCCAGGCCCAGCCCGGGCACAGCGCCTCGCCACTTGCAGGTTTTCTCTCACATTCATTTTGGGATGAAGGTGCAATTGCTTAGGAGATCAGGAGGAGACCTGCAATCCAGTAGGAACCTTCATAAAAACTGAAGTGTGAGACCGATGACTGTAAGGCTTGCAGAAGGAGACATTGGGTAATGCTTTGGAACCATGATTCTTAGATGAGAGGCCAAGAACACAAGCAGTAAAAGACAGAATAGATATATGGAGTACATCAAAACTGTTGTGCACCACAGAACTTTATCAGCAAAGTGATGAGATAACCTACTGATTGGGAGATAATTTTGTGGAAACATATATTTGTTATCCAATTTGATGGCAATGGATAGGGCCCTTAACCCACGCTGATGGAATCGATTCCAACTGATAGTGACTCTGTAGGACAGAGTAGAATTGCCCTCTGAAGTCGTTAGAGAAGCAGAAGGCCTCATCATTTTCCCTGGGAGTGGCTGGTAGGTTTGGGTTGCTGACTTTGTGGTTTGTAGCCCAACTCATAACCCATTATGGCACCGGGACCCTGAACAATCTTAAAGCTATTTTACATTAAAATTTACCAAATGGGCCCCATCTCATTATAGATCACTAGGAGGCCTGCCTCTTGGGCACAGCCATTTTGTTTGGCTCTGATGTATTGTCTCAAAATAAGAGTTACTATGTTTTGCTACTTTGGGAGAAGCAGGTCACAAATGACAGAATCTGTCTCTTACCAGACTTACCCAGAGATCCTAGATCTTAGATCCAGAGGTTTTTAATTTATTTTTTATTATTATTTCCAATGAGCAAGAGACTTTTCTTTCTTTTTCTTTTTTAATTTTACTTTATTGGGGCTCTTACAGCTCTTATCACAATCCATACATCTATCCATTTTTGTCACACACATCTGTACATATGTTGTCATCATCTTTTCCAAAACATTTTCTTTCTACTTGAGCCCCTGGCATCAGCTCCTCATTTTCCCCCCTCCCTCCCCCACGTCCCCTTGATAATTTATAAATTTTTTTTTTTCATGCCTTACTCCGACTGCTGTCTCATTTCACCCACTTTTCTGCTGCCCATCCCCCTGGGATGGGGGCCATATATCAATCATTGTGACTGGTTCCCCCTTAACCCCACCCCCCAAAAAAACCCACACCCTTACCTTCCTAGTATCGCTGCTCCCCTTATTGGTCCTAAGGGGCTTATCTGTTCTAGAGTCCCTGTGTTATGAGCTCTTATCTTTTCTTTCTTTAATGAGCTGATAGTAATCACATGATTATTTTCTATCTGTCACCCCCTTCCCATCCTAATGTTCCTCCTGAGAATGCTTGGACTCAGAATAACTGCTACTGACAGCAGTGCCCCTCAACATGGATGCCATTAGAATCTAAGTAGTGCTTACCTCTGAGCATTTGAAAACATTCCTGCCGCCCTGGCCTTGTGTTTTCTCATCAAAGATGGCAAGGCTTGGTGTTTCAGAGACTCAGGTCGCATGTTCCTCGAAGGCACAGCCTGGCTCTTAGTTGGTGCTCTGTCCTCACCCAAGTCTGAGCCTGTAATTGGTGCTCAGATGTTTATTATTGAAATAATCCACTTGGGATCTGTTTCCAGCGTCTGTCTCAGGCAAGCACAGTGAAACAGGAGGACAACGGCCAGCGCTGATGTTAGAAGGTCATCCCCCCCAGCAGAGGCTGACTCTCATTCTGAAGTGTCACCTCCTCGTTGGGCTTTTCTTCTTTTGAGCCCTCCTGCTGCTTCCAGAGACTAGACTTCAACTTTTATTAAGGCTAAATTTAAACATGCACAAATGGAGTGTTGCCAGGCTTGTTGCATCACCTCTCCCGCTTTTTAAATTTTAGCTGGAATATTGTGAAACAAAAGGAGCCTGGTGGTGCACTGGGGACATGCTGGGCTACACTCCGCATTGTCGGCAGTTCAAAACCACCATCAGCTCCTCAGGAGAAGACTGGCCTTTCTACTCCTGTAAATAGTTACAGTCTCTTAGACTCACAGGGTCGCTGTGATTCACCATTGACTCCATGGCACTGAGTTTGGTTTTGAGTTTTGGTTTATTGTGAAACAAATACCCAAGCAGCTTACTTTGAGTTTTCTATACATAAGTATGTAATGACAACAAATATGAACTTTAAAAATACCTGTATTAGCAGAGTATCTTTATCATTAGGAATGAAATTAGAGTGAGTTTTGTGATTTAATCAGATAGCCAGTTCCACGTTCACATTTTCCGCTTTTCTCCAAGGGGCTATCGTGTGAATTGGGGTCTCTACCAAACCCATGCCCTGCACTGGGTTGTAATGCCTCTCGTTTTCACGGCAGCTGAGTGTCTTGCTTTTCTGGTGTTGCTGATTGTTTCATTGTGGCATTGAACATGTCCTCTGCTTAATGAATTTCCTGTGAACCGGCCAATTAACTCAAGACTGAATCAGGTTTAAGTTCAGTTTTGGGGACAAGACTCAGGCGGCCTTGTGTTGCATACTTTTTATGGCATCACCTTGTGTCCTCCCTGGTGACGCGTTTGTGGGCGTGCCCAGATTGACCCATGGGGTTAGGTGGCATCTTACGATGCTATCACTGCCTCACTGGTACGATCCCAGGACTCTGGCTCTTGGAGAATTTTCAGTCACTTCCCCTCATTTTACACCACCTGTCAGGTTGCTCCCGGCAAGTACACTTAGATTATTTCCCATTGATAGGTCTTGAATGGGAGTCTTTGTTATGGGTTTCCCAGATAGCTCGTGCTTTCCTGCTAGATCAGAGGTTCTCAACCTGCGGGTTGCGACCCCTTTGAGGGTTGGAATGGCCCTTTCACAGGGGTCGCCCGATTCATAACAGTAGCAAAATTACAGTGATGAAGTTTATGAATGAAATGAAAATAATGTTATGGTTGGGGGACCCCACCACAGGAGGACCTGTCTGAAAGCGGCGCAGCATTAGGAAGGCTGAGAACCGCTGTGCCAGCTGGACCAGCATCCATGGCTCTGTGCTGTTTATCTTTTGCCGCGCAGGTCTGTGAGAGAGCGGGAGAGCCACAGTCGAAAGAGTGGCAGCTTCTGCGATGTCTCCTCCAGCCCCTCCATGCTGAGCCGGGCATTGCCTGCCGAGGAAGTGCGCAGCCAGACCTCTGACGACAGCTCTCTGGGCAGGAGCGCCAATATCCTGATGATCCCACACTCCCATCTGCACCAGTATGAAGTCAGCAGTTCTTTGGGCTACACCAGCACTCGAGGTCAGATGGCTGAAACCTAGGCGGTGCTGGACAAGCTGGAGAGCTTTCCTTCTTTGATGGGCCTTATAGGGGGCAGTAGTTAGTGTGGGCTGTCCATTCCCCATGTTAACTACTTCCATGCCAGCACAATAGGTGGGCGTGGAGGGGATGAGTTGCCTTAGTTGTCGGTGTGGGTGCTGTGCCATTTTTGTTGCTCTCCTTTCTTTCTCATCTTCATAACTACGTACTACCTTTCCCTGGCGTTCATGTAGCTCTTGTCTTTGGTGTGTGCAGTGTGGGGGTGGGTGCCGTCCTCGCAGCAACAGCCCTGTTGTAAGATATCTCCTAGCCGTTAACTGCCGGTTGGCATGTCGGCTCTAGGACTTGCCCAGTGCTGCTCTTCCACTGGTGTGTTGGACCCATCCAGCAGCAGCTGCGCTTAGTCTGCAGGCCCCTCTTGACTTTATTTTAAACTTTTTCTTTGGACAGTTTTGGATTCCTAGGAAGTAAGGTTCTTCCCCCCCCCCCCCCCCCCCAAAAAAAAAAAGAAGTACAGGATGGTTCTGTGTACCCTTCACTCATTTTCCTCAGTGTTGATGGTTTCCATAGCTACAGCACAGTATCAAAACCAGGGAAATTCACCGAGTATCTCTAGGCTTCCCTTGTGTGTGTATATTTCTGGGTAGTCTTCGCACATTTGTGTCACTCGCACACAGTGACTGACTACACAGAACTGTTCCATCACCGCCAGGCTCTCTCTTGTCAGCAGCCTCCCCCCCGCCCCTGTTATGGCCAGACCTTGCCCCTCGTCCCTCTTGCTCTATAATGTAGTTATTTCAAGAATGTTACATAAATAAAAGCATGCCCTTCCTGACTTGATCATCAACTTAGGAATGTTGGGTACACAAAGCTGCCTGCTCTTGCCCTGGAAGGACTCCCAGAGGGCCAAGAATGTTTTCATGACCCAGCATGCTAATGGGGGTGCTGCCAGCTCCAGGAGCCTCTGGGCTGGAGCACAGGGCACTTTCATCCATGAGACACCACGGGCCTGTGGGAACTTACGAGTGCTGAGAAACTATTTCTCCCAAATAGTTTAAATAGAAAAGGGATTCTGAAAGAGAAAGTAGCATCTGCTTAATTAAAGGGCCGTACAATATAACCTTATGTCACCTCCATTAAGTTTAGTTTTCAAAAGATTTTTGATAGATTACAAAAGGTCTAAGTTACATTTTCCCTATTTTAGGAAATTTCTAAGTTTGTATGACAGATAATCTTATTTTCATGAAAATATGCTTCATCCATAGCTATAGGTCAATGAAATCAAGCACCACCACCGTCATCGTCTGCCCTCGAGTCTGTCCTAACTCATAGTGGCCCTGTATGACAGAGTGCAGCTGGCCGAGCGGGCTTCTTTGGCTGAAACATTGAGGAGTGAGCAGGTCATCAGGTCTCCTGTCGAATGACTTCAGGGTTCGAACCAGCAACTTTTGATCAGCAGCTGAGAGCTCTTAACCATTGCACATCTAGGGCTCCTGAAGCAAACATTCAAAAGCAAAACCAAATCAAACATATTGCCATTGATTACAAATTATATAATCACCCCATAAGATAGAGTAGAATGACCCCATAGGGTTTCAGTGGTTCAGACCTAGTAGCAGCTTACTGGGAAACAGATGAGACTGTTGGCTCCGTAAGGATTGACAGCCTAGGAAATCCAGGGAGCAGTTCCACCCAGTCCTATAGGCTTCGCCGTAAGTCGGGATTGATTTGACAGCAGCGGGCGTTTTAGTGCTGGTTTCCCATTCTCTGTTAGGTTGAAGGATCCTCCCCCTGCCTACCCTGTGACTTCCTTAATGTGACACAGGTGTAGCCTAAGGAGCTATTGACTTCATACAGGTGTAGGTAGAGGTGTGAGACCATTTCAACCCACTTTATCTCTTAGCTTAGTTCTCATCCTTTTAAAAGTATAAGTCTTTTTAATTCGAGCTTTCTCTTTTTATATCCAGGGTAAGTGACTAGATCCTACTCTTTTTTTTTTTTTAATTCGGTAAACCAGAGCTTAAATCCACTAGTTTATAATGACGAATGCAACTCTCATAGGATTCATGTGTTCCTTTCCTGCATTCAGATTGTCTTGAGTAATTAAATATTACTCTGTACCAGGTTATAGTGTAGGCACAGGGAAAATAATGGTGGACAAGGCAGGTAACTGATGCTAAGGAATTTCTGCCCTTTGGATCCATTCTTTAGTTTCGGTGATTGCTTAGTAAATACGGGATGCATACGAGGGGCGTTGGCTGTGGGGTTCAGCTCTTTGTTTCAATCATGTGATGGAGCCTACTTTCTTCCATTTCTGTAGTAGGGCCCTATCTGCAATCAAACAAGACAAGAGTACATGCATCTTTTTTCTCCCCAAGGATTTTCAGTGTAACATTTTATATCTTACTCATGCCCGTTGAATCAGTGGGATGGGGACCCTGAGCTCTACCTGCTCATTTTGGGCTGCCGCCTCCTTCCACCCTAGGTCACCAAGCCTGGTCTCCAAGGCCACCACAGAAGGGGAAGAGAGATGGAGCACTTGCCTGGATTTGTGGATTTGAACCTGGTCACTTGCACTCATGTTCTGTTGACCTTACCTCAGTCACATGGCACCATACAAAGAAGTTAGGAACTGTAGTCCCATATGTCCACGAGGAAAAGCACATCGGTTTTATGAGCATCTAGAATTTTCTCTCTCTGAGTCTGCTCTTCTGGGGACCAAATAGCCATGTTTCACTGTTCATCTCAGACAGAGAAGGGAAAGAGTTCATGCCTCATCCTTCAGTCATTGCATCTGAAGTCCGGGATCTCCATGCCATGTGGGGTCCTCCTCAGTAGGTCTGCGTGTATCTTCATCAGGCTGGTGACTTAGGAGTCACCACTCCTTCTCCCCAGCGAAGTGTTGGATTGAGTTTGGCGATTTTACTCATTTCTCTCATTCCTGAGCACTTGTGATGGCCAACAACCTTGTCCGTCTTGACCGCACTCTCCCCAGCTGGTTTCATTGTGGCTTGTGCTTCTCTCTATGCGTCAACGTCACCCCGGACAGATGTCCTGGAGAACCTGATGGAGGCCTCGCAGCGAGATTCCAGTGCTCCGGGCCGGTTCCATGTAGGTAGTGCGGAGTCCATGCTGCACGTCCGGCCTGGTGGATACACACCCCAGCGGGCGCTGATTAACCCCTTCGCCCCCTCGAGAATGCCGATGAAACTGACTTCCAACAGAAGGCGCTGGATGCACACCTTCCCTGTGGGTAAGTTGGCGGCTAAGAAAAAAGCCTAGACCAGGAGCATCGAAGCCTGGTTCTCAGCACCAATGAGCCACAGATTCGTGGTGAAGTATTTCAGCTTCTCGGAGCCTCTGTTGCCCCAACCGTTTTGCCTGTCCCAGGGGCGTTAGGAGAATCTGTGAAGACATACGGCAATTAGGAATAGCTTTGTAACCATAATTAGCCGTGTGAACCCAATGACTGTTTCTTTATTTGCTGCCTACGTAGTTACTTAGTTTCCTCATCCTTGTTTGTTCCTTCCTTTCTGAGCTGTCTTTAGATATTGATAATTGTTGTCTTGGTTACACAAAATTTAAAAAAAAATTCTCTTTCAGGTGTCTCTGACAACTGAAATAACATCCCCCAAATTACCCCCAAATGTACTCTTCTTCCTGGTTCATCTTTAAAAAATATATATGTATATATATGCCCTAAACGAGATGGCATCGAGGTTTTATAAAGCTGTGGCTAAAATTAAACTTCAGCTTAAAAGACTGGTGCTGGACTGGGAAAGAGCAGATGCATTAAA
The DNA here is from genome assembly GCF_000313985.2 of Echinops telfairi. Classification (NCBI taxonomy): domain Eukaryota; kingdom Metazoa; phylum Chordata; class Mammalia; order Afrosoricida; family Tenrecidae; genus Echinops; species Echinops telfairi. The sequence continues at coordinate 6,920,253 of NW_022103926.1, forward strand.
CACTGACGTTTCGTGAGTGGGAACGTCCTGCTGGCTGCCTGGAAATCTCCAGTGGTTTTCCTCTGAACATGCTGTCAGGGTTTCAAGGTTAAGTACTTGAGAAATGAACCTGGTTCAGTTGGTTATAGGTAAGGATTATTCCTAAACTCCCTTTCTCTGCCATCACCACTACATGTTTAGTACAGTCCTGTACTAAAAGGCTGCCCCTTCACCTTCTGCGCTTCCACTGTGCCTCTGCTCATCTTCGCGCCCATCTCCCCACAGTGACAAAAACGGTATTCTCCTGAATTCTGCTGTCTTGGGTCTACACTCCTACTTATCTGGCCTTCGAAGCACGAAGGCCCTCCTGTGCGAGCCTCCCCAACTTTCTGTGCTCTTGTTCTTTTCCTCAGAGGCCTTTCTCTTGCCCAAGCTAATCTTGTGGTCTCCCGCCCACGTTTTGCCTTTCCTATGCGTGAAATTTTATTTCTTCTACCTCGACTGCCCTCTGCTTAAATGACTGCTACCTGCGTTCAGCAATCAGCTTGAAGCATTCTCTTTTGCTTGGAAGCCTTTTTCATTCGATTGACTAATTCTGGTTTAGCTTCAGCTTTTGCAAACCTGCTGCTTCAGAGGGTCGTGGTCGTTACTGTCCGGGAGGTGTTTTCTTCGTGTTTCCTTTCTCGGTTAGTTGGTGTTCACCCTCCTGGGAAAGGCCCCGCTTCCCCTTCTGCTCTCTCCATGACGCTTCAGCTCTTACATTGAAGAAGATGACAGATCATCCGGATGATTCCCTTTGGCAGGAGAGGTGTCCTCTGATCCTGCGTAACGTGTTCCTCCGGGCTGTGCTCATCTCTTAATCTCTTACATACCTATGCCACAGAAGCGTTAGAAAAAGGAAGATTGGAATTAAGTGTACAACATTAGCTGTTGGATGGGAATGATGCTCAGCGGATCTTTGTCTGGATAGGACCCTCCGGAGAGGCCATCCAGATCCATCACCAGACCCGGCAGAACATGGTGGAGCTGCAGGGCAGCGGGCAGAGAGACCCAATCCACTCCTCTGCAGAGCTGCTGGAGCTAGCATATCACGAAGCTGCCGGAAGGTGAGGCTGTGCACAGGGCTCCAGGAGGTACCTTGAGAACACTTTCTGGCACCCAAGACAGTATACAGCACTGCTGCCAAAATGTCCTGCTGATAAAGACTTGACAGTATGAGATCAGGCCTTCCCTTTGTTAGTTAGCTTCTTTTCCTTCATTGGCAAAGTATACAGCGAACTGCTTGGCATTATTGTTTGAGCTGTTACCTAGGCCCTGGTTCAGGTTTAATTTGAATCCAGTGCCCACTTTGTAAACCTCAAGCATAGGTTTCTTTAAAACTCCATTCAGTGGTGACCATGAGGAAATATTTTGGCCATGGCACCTGAGACAGGTGCTGACAAGTGCTGTTTGTTTCAGGCAGCCTCTCTTTCATTGGTCACTGAGAAATTCTACTGTTGAGTTTAGAAGACGTTAATATTAACAGCAATGTGGAAATCAAGACTTGCGCTTCCAGAGACAACTCTTTCATGACACCAGAGCTCTGGAAGTATTAGAGGCACCCAAAGAGAGTCATATAGGGAAAGAGTCATCTCTGCTCTGACAAGCCTGGGCTCACTGTTCCTGTGGCTCTTTGCAAGGAGCTATCTCTGAGCCCTTTTTAAATCGCCTTGACATCATGAGAGATGTGTGAGGGGTTGGGGGGCAGGACCAGCCCTCTCTACCTCTGTTGAATCACCTGACATCTTCCTCCTCTGAGTTTGCGTAAGGCAGAGATGTAGGACAGGAAGACCAGGGGTCTACCAAGGCAATGGGAAAGCAGGGGGAGTCCTGCAACCTGCTGACCTTTGACATGGATCCCAGTGGCCAAAGAAACCAAATCTTGATGTCCGTGCTTGGTGTCCAGGGGGAGCAGGATGAAAAAGGTGATGCTCGTCATTAAGCCAGGTGGCTGGGCTCTGTTCTTTGCAGGCACAGCACTTCCCGCCAGTCTGGTGACAACATGTCCTTCTTGAACTTCAGTGGAACAGAAGCGCTCTCTGTCAGCCTGCTTAGCAACAGCTGTGCAGGTAACCAACTTGAGAGGTAATAGAGTTGGGGTGCTCCAAGCAGGCTTACATCTAGGAACCACATGAGAGCCAGAAAGCACAGGACCATGCTGTATTTGGGGATTGTTTCTATACTAATTTTGGGTGGCCCATTTTAGAAGCGGTGCTGTATAATGCATGGGATTATAAATGGGCTGTCCAGTACATTTTTAGCCTAGAACGTGTTGGTCAGGCCACATTTGTCATTGACTTGTCAGCGACTCCAGATGAAGCGATGACCCTGGGGTGGGACAGGAGTAATCTCTAACTTTAGAGGAACTGACACTGGCAGCAGAGGCAACACAGCCCCATAGAGACAGGAGACACCTTTGGGGAATTGTGTGGTTCTGGCTATGAGATCATAAACAAGAAGAGGGTTGGGTGAGAGTGGCAGAGCAGCTTTGAGAAGTGGGCATACATCTCAGCCTTTCAGAGGTATGATTTGGTTAGGTAGAGAGAGGGTCAGGGGAACGTCTGGAAGCATTTTTTAGTTTTTATCCTATTGTTCTTTTTACATATTTATATCATAAAGTATTATAGCATATTTTGTATCATGTTTTACATGGGGTGACTTCACACCCACAGTTGTAGACATAGGAAACTAATTTCTCAAGCCAGCTGTCAGGTAACCTGACTCAGACAATAAGAGTAATGTATTGATTTTTAAATGTAAAGCCAGTAAAATTCACTCTCTTTGGTTCCTCGTCTGATGGCACTTTTCAGGGTACAGCGAAACATTTAGTGTGGATGGGTGGAGGTAGATTTTTGGAGCATTTTCAAGGGTAGGCATTCTACCAGTAAGTGTGGAAATCATTAAAACTGGGCCTATTACTTTCTGCTTTAGTGTTCTTATTCTTTCTTTCCTAGTGATTCATAAGCTGACTTGGGTTTCCAAACCTTCAGAAGGGTGGGATGAAAGGGACGTTGTGGAGGATTAGTTAATCAAGTTCCCTTCAGCCATGGATAGATCCATTTGATAATTTTCCTGGAGCCCTTTGGTTAAGGCTTGGCAAGTAGGTTGGCAGTAGAAGATTCCCTACAGAATTATTCATTCTCAATACAGAAAAATTGAATACAAATAGAGAGTGTGTAAGACGCTTTGTACCTTCTCTCAAAGAATGTGAAAATATTGCCTGGTCTTAGGACTCTTTTAAAGTGCCTCTAGAATATTATAAAAACAACATTTTTATTGTTTTCCTAAGCCAGGGAGCTATTTTTAAAATTTGTTTTTTAGAAACCCCTAGTTGGAGGCTCCCAGGTGTTGAGGGTAGAGTCGCACCAAAGAGGGTGATACTGGGGATTGCTTGAATAAGTGAGCTAGGTTCACTGTTGGCTGTAACAAGAACAATGCTTGCAGTGCTGGGAATGCCCCAGAGTGGTTCTTGGCCTTGGGTTGCTTAGGCAGCCTAGATGATTACCCATAAGGTGATTTTTTTCCCTTTCAATTTTAAAATCTCTTCTGGGGAAAGAGGGAGGTTTCCAAGAATTCTCATTTAAGGATATCTGCAAGATCATCAAATGACACTAGTCCTTTGAGCTAACACCCCCTCCATCCTACCCCACCCCACCCAGCAAACCCCAGCCTGGATATCTGGAGATCTCGCTTAGCCTTTCTCTCTGTTAAGCTCCTGAGCTCTAGATACATTTAGCTGATGGAACACTTCATTTGCAAGACCCCAGGTACCATTTTCTCATTGACAGCACAAGTACCTTATCCTTACTGGCATTGCAACTTGTCTCCCTGTTTCCCAACCCCCACCCTGCCTCTTCTTTTCTTTATTCATTGACAGCTCATTCCCATTCTCCTGCCATTGCCTTTGTTTATACCCCTGTGTTTCCTGGCCGGCACCGTTATAGTAAGTAGCCTTAAAAGTGATCTTCCCATCGTTTTGTCCTCTCCGAGTCATGCTCCACACTGCCGTAGTTGAGATATTTCCAAATCAAGTCTGATCAGCCAATCCGTTCCACATGTAAAATCGTCAGTGTTTTACACTGATTATAATGCTGCATGTCATCTGGCTCCTGCTTGCATCTCTGGCTTCATCTGCCTCCACTTTACTGCCCGTGGAAAGAGAGCAGGCTGGACAATCTTAGGAGGTGAGTCCTAGTGCCACTTCTACCATCTGTAAAGCCTTTGGGCCAGTTACCTAACATCTGTGTAGCTCAGTTTCTGCATCTGGGAGGAGAATTGTTGTGTTAAATGTGATGATCCCTGTACAGTACTTAGAACGGCCCGCCACCTGGGGTGCGTGCTCTACAAATGTGAACTTTCTAGGTCTTTGTGATTCGAACGGAATGTGACTGCTGCTTTAGTGGTTCATGTCTCTTCCGCACACGCTCCCGGGAGCTGTTTCTATGAACCTCTTTGTGCAACTTGGCACACTGTGAGCTCATTGTTTCAATCTCTGTCCTCCCGCTAGACCAGTGTTTCCCAAAGTGGGCACTGAATGATCCAGTGCAGGGGCTGCAAAACCAGATCCAAGACAACCGAATTCACTGCCAGCGAGTTCATGTCAACTCATAGTGAAATGAACCCTATAGAACAGGGTAGGAGTGCCCCTGTGGGTTTCCAAGACTAGCTCTTTACTGTAGTAGAAAGCCCCGGCTGGTACTTTCAAACTGCTGACTTTGCAATTAGCAGCCCAAAGCACAACCCGCTCCCCACCAGGCCTTCCGAAGCAAAAAAGCAGATGCCTACACTTTATCCTGGATTATAGGTGTATAGAAAATTTTCATTGGTAGGGGATCTTAAGTGGTTTTTGTTGTTGTTGTTACTGAAAAAGGTGTGGTGGGCCAAATAAGTTTTGGAACCTATGCTGTAGACCAGGGGTCGGCAAACTGCAGCTCAAGAGCCCTATGTGGCTCTTTCCAGAATGTACATGTGGCTCTGAAGTAAAATTGAAAATGGACATAAAACTATCATAATTTCATTTTCAGATAATGATTATTTCATTTGTTTGTGAATATATATTGATGGCTCTCAAATAATTTTTAAATTGTTGTGAGGGACAGGATTGGCACTTCTTTCCCAAAAGTTAGTTTGCTGATCTCTGCTCTAGACTGAAGGAGATTATCTTTAGTTTATGGCTAAAGTGCTTTTTACTTTTATTGACAAATGTATTTTATACTTCCAGAACTAAGCTGCTACATGCAAAAAAGGATTCAGTTAACCCACAAAATATCATGTTTGATTGGTATGCAAATGTCCAGTTACATAAATATATCAGAATAAGTAGCTTCTTGAGGTGTGGGCTGCTTGAGCTGTCTTTCTAGTTATAATTAAGCGGCATCATTCTGACCCTTGGCCAGTGCCCTTATGACCAGTAGCATATGTTTTCATGGGGTGAACAGGCTATAGTCTGTAGTAATTCTCATGTGGGGATCAAATTTCCAGTATCCTACCGGCTCTAATAGGGCTACCTGATCACTGTTAACCAGCCACAGAAGAAAGTAGACCAAAAAATTATTCTAATTTCATTACTACCTGGCAATATCCAGTGAATGAGCGCAATGTGTCAGATCTGTCTTGCAGATATCGCCAGAATCTGGTCATATCTCATCACCTCTACTAGTCCTACCTAGTCCAGAGCACTCATCTTTTGCTTCTCTTGTTATAGTGCCTGTTAACGTGTCTCTAGATTTCCCCTTGCCTTTTCACGTGGTTTATTCTCAACATAGCAATTCAGAGTATTCCTCAGGTCATATAAGTTCTCCGTGCTAAACTATCCAAGGGCTTTATAGTCACTCTTTTTTAAAAAAGAGCACATTTACTAGTCTTAAATGGGACAAGTATAAGACAAAGACATATTATCCCGGTGAGGGCGATCATTAGCACGAGATCGTAATGGTGTCTAAGGGTTTGCTGATATACAGAGATTTAAAAGGGGTAGTGGGAAGAGATCAAGGAAAATGATCACAAATGCATGGTTGGTGGCAGATCAATACATCGAAGTTACAGGTAGGTTTACTGGAGTGAAAATGAGGCCATAATTGGAACACGTACATGGAGGAGCTTACAAGACTGGTCCAGGGGGCCTTCCCAAGGCAGTCAGGGCATGACTCTTGACTATGCAACCCCTCCTGTGTTAATTTCTATCAAGGACACACCCAGGTAAGCCCCCAAGGGAGACTGTGCCTCTTCCAGGGCTGGTCAGGAGGGTGGAAATAACCCATTTTACAATGCAGTCTTTCTGGTGGCAAGATTATTCACATCCCTAGGTGATAACCAGAGGGAATTCGATGGAGTTTTAATCTACCTGGGGATTTTGTAAATGGATTTTGACCTTCCACTGTCGTCCATAGCCTTCTGCAAACTGGGTACCGTAGTCAGAATTTAAACTATAATACAATTCCCTACCCCTGATTATGGGTTTTATTTACAATCCTTGGATCACACAGATGGGTTTGCTTCTCCAGTGTGGACCTAGTTGACACCTCACTTAGATGACACTTGCTTCTAATTTACTGTTAGAAGCCAAAGACATTACCACAGCCAACAGAACCCCCTTTTTCATGTGGCCCCTTATTAGCTTCCAAACCTTATCTCTTCTTCCCTCTAATTTCACTCTAACAATTCCCCAGACTTATAAAACATCACCTGAATCTCAGTCTTTCTCTATCACCTCTGCAATATTGCTTTTACCCTAGAGAGTTTTATAGCTAAAGTATCCATATATCTGGGTTTCCCCAAGAGAGCCTTGGCTTGAGTTTATTGTTCTGTAAAATTATTAATAATGTCACCTTTCACTTCCAAAGCGAATGCAAAGCCCTGAACTGAATAGTAAATACATGACATTGGCTCCCTGTTCACAGCTTGCTTTTCACTTCCTTCAGTTCATACCTAAATTCTAATGCCCTGTTCTGGTGCTCCCACCATCTTTCTTGCCTAATAGTTTTCATAGCACATATCTCCATCAGACATAGTAGATTTTAAAATTTTATTGCAAGCTCCAGGAGGGCAAGGACTTTGGCTTTGTTATAGATGTATCTTTATTTCTTTAAGTTACTCCTGACACATACTTGGCAGTTGAATGAACATTAGAAGCCTTCTGAGCTTAACATCTCACTCTACTAAAGAGTGAGTTTTCTCCCCATTGCTTTTTTCTTGAATAATTAGCTCAAGTTTTTAAACTAGTTTTATTGGCATATAATTTACATATCATATAATTCAGTAGTTCAGTTATATTAAAAAGAATTGTGATGTCATCACCACAATGCATTTAGAACATTTTCTTCTCGTAGTCATTGTTGTTAGTTCTTCATTTTTCCCCAACCACCCCTGCCATGCCTCTAGGTAACTATTAATCATTACTGTCTCTATGGAATTAACCTATCACAAATGTCACATACAGAAAAACATAAAAAAACAAGAGCAAAAGACAAACCTCAACCAGAATGACAAACTAAAACAGAGAAAAGTATCAGTTAAAAAGAAAGCAGATGCTATATATTTTTGAGTTTATGATCAGTTTTGAAGCTAATCATTTTTTTTTTTTTTTAGTAAAAGATCATTTTATTGGGGACTCTTACAACTTTTGTCACAATCCCTACATCGCTTCCATCAGGCGAATTTGTGCATATGTTGTCTTCATTCTTTTCTAGACATTTACTTTCTATTGAGCCCTTGGTATTAGCTCCTTTACCCCGCCCCCCCCTTAACCCCTTGATAGATTGTACATTGTTATTGTTTCTCACAACGAGACCACTGTCTCCCTTCCCCCATGTGTCCTGTTGTTCTGACCCCTGGAGAAGGGTGTGCTCAGTCATTGCGATCGGTTCTGCCTTTTTCTCTTCCTTTCCCCTCCTCCCGCTATCCTCCTGGTGCCACTGTTCCCACTCCTGTTGCTGGATTCTGTGTGTTGTGAGCGCCCACCCCTTCCTATACCTGTGTACATGCTCCGGTCTAGTCTGAATTGAGTAGCAGCACTGGGGTCATGGAAGTAGGGGGTGAGGAAGCCTTGAGGAACCAGAGCAATAGCGTGTGTTTCATTGATGCTTTACTGCACCCTGGTGACTCATCCCTTCCCTGTGGCCCCTCTGTGGGGGGATTGTTCCACTGTCTATAGATGGACTTTTTGCATCTCTGCTCCAACTCCCCTCGTTCGCAACAATATGTTTTGTTCATTTGTTTGTTATGTGTCTGTTGATGCTTATTACCCAGTCCCTGTGACTCCTCATGATCACACCGATGGTGTGTTTCTTCCATGTGGACTTGTTGCTTCTCTGCCAGACGCTGTATCTTTTAATAGCCGGGCACCATTCGCCTTCTTCACCACATTTGCATATGCACCTGTTTTGTCTTCGGCGATTGTGTCGGAAAGGTGAACATCGCAGACTGCCGATTTGTTAAAACAAAGTGTTCTTGTATGAGGGAGGGTATGAACAGAGACCCAAAGTCCATCCCCTACCTCAGTGTATTGCCGCATAAATATATGTACATAGGCCAATACCTCTATTTTTGCGGATTAATGTATTTACATATGTACACTGCTATGTTTATACCTCTGTCCATTGCTTTGTTTCATATGCCCTTCCTCTGTTTCCTTTTACCTTCTTCCTGCCCCACCGTCACTTTCCCCTTATTTCTGCCTCTTGGTACCTCCTCTTAGCTAGTTTGCTGTTGCTCCGACACCCCACCCCCCTGATCCCTATCTCCTCCTTGTTACTGACTCTAATGCCTTCGTTGTTCCCCTGTCCATGGCACTGTGTGCTCACCTCCTCCTTCCCCCACCACCCTCACCCTCCAGGTCTCCCCAGGACTGTTGGTCCCACTGCTCTCTCGGGCATGCTTCCATGCATATCTTATATAGGTACGCACACCGACTATGACATATCCCAAACTGATTTTAAAACAACAAAGGATTGAAAAGAGAAAAGGAGAAGAAACAAGAAGAAAAAGAAAAGGGAGGGGGGAAAAGATAAGAAATATACAAAAATCCCGGGTCTGTTTGCTGCCCTTCATGACTGCCCAGGAGCTGCCCTTCCCGGCCTGGAGTCCCTTTTTGAGGACTCCTCAGGGGCTTCGTAGCTTTGCTCCATCTGCTGGTCTGGTATGTTCCCTTCTTGGTTCTCCCGCTGTGGGTGGTTCCTAACTCACTTCCTTCCCACCATGTGTCCCCAGAAATGACCTCTGTCGCAGTCTGCTCCAGTAAGGGGACAACATGACAAGAGCTGTTGTGGGCAGCCCAGTCCCCTCTGTCTCATTAGCTCCCCGCAGGGACGTCATCCTCCGGGCCTGGTGTGCCAGCATAGGGTCGAGTCTGGCTTGCTCTGTCTTCTTCCTTCCCAGTCTGCCTCCCTGTGGGTGTGGCAGGCTGGCCCCTCTCCCCAACCTGTAGGTTTGTTGTTGTTCTCTGTCACACCTATTTCTAGGGAGGGGGCCAGTTTGTCTGTGGTTGGGGCCAGCCCTGTAGCTCTCTCTTTTTTGCATCCTTCCACATGGCCACGTTATACTCGTGGTTTGGTGCACCGTGTTAGGGTCTGCATGCCCACTCCCAATTCTCTGTAGACAAGACCAGTACTCTCCCCCTGGGTGGGTTAGTGCCCTGCTCCCTCTTGTGCCCCTCTTTTCTCCTTCCCCCCTCCCTCCTTTCCCAATTTTTGTGTTGGACCAGCATGTACCTCCTTGGGTTTGGTCCAACCTCCTCCCGACTCCCTGCATTTCAACCCAAATGTTGTGATGTAGGTGGAAAGCGGATACTATTAAAAATTAGAACAAATTTAAAATAGGTCAATAGGGAGATTAAATGAAAAGGTGTTACATTTTAACCTAACTCCATGTGCCGTAATCACCTTTACAATGGTCTCCGTGTGGCAGCAAGGCTATTGAAATCCCTAGACTGTGGTCAGAGGAGATTCATTGGAGGTTTAATCCACATGGGGATCCTGCGAATGGATTTGGGGCTTCTATTATCCATAGCCTTCTGTCAACCCAGTGTTCATAATTTAAGCTCTGATACCATTCCCTCTCCCAGATTTGGATTTTATTATTTACAGTCCTTGGCTGGTGTGCTTTTCCATGAGAACTTTGTTGATGCCTCACTTAGATGGCTGGTTGATTTCAGATAAACCTTTAAGACTCCAGGCACCATTCTTCCTGATATCTGGGCACCATGTGATTTCTTCATTACACTTTGCAAGAGCACCCATATCGTCAGTGATCTTTTCATGAGCATGGAGTACAGCCATGTCATAAAAACGAATTGTTCTTAAATTATGGCTACAGTTCATATTGCATTTATTTGCTTTTTGTTCGCTTTAGAGACATCGTTATTATTTTATTGGAGCACATTATAAATCATCCCCATGGGGCATAAGAGAATTCTATTGATAGTGTGATTAGTTGAGCCAAAAGAATAGAATTTAAAACATTGTTGAGAAAAGGAAACTATGAATGTATAGGCCTGCTTTTTAGGCCATAATATATGAATTATTGACTTGTACAGATTAAAAGCTTAAGTTACTGGACATTACACAAACAATGAGGATTGGAGAGAGGGCAAAACTTTCGGTAACATTCATTCAAAAAGGCAGAGCCATACTTTCTGCACCATCACGTGTCATTAAAAGACAAAGTCGATTCTTTTTCTCATCCACTTGGACAATTTTTTTCCTACCTGGATGTGAAGTAACTTTTCTTTCAATTCATCTGGATGGAACGTGGTTTGCTTTCCGTAAAATCTCTAAACTTACTCATTCTGCAAATGTTTATTGAACTCTAGGACATAGATCTAAGGGCCAAGATAAACAAAAATAATTAAGAAATCAACTCTTCAGGCCTCAAGGATCTTTGGCTCATGAATCACTTGGGATTCTATTTGGAGCCGTTCCATGTGGGGTAAGTGGGTATGTTAGTCTGGGTACTTTAGAGAAACAAAGCCACAGAAACTCATACATAAGAGAGTTTTCTATAAAGGGTGAGTGCACATCAAGAAAACACCCCAACCCAGTGCTGCCCAAGCCCACAAGTCCAACATTAACCCATATGCCCATATGTCCGACACCAATCCACAAAGTCCTCCTCCATCTCACAAAAGACATGCATTGATGCCGACTGCAGGAGGAAAGCCGAGTCAGTGAATGTGTAAGCATCTCAGCGCTGGCAGGGGTCTCCACATGGCTGCTCCAGCACCCAGGGCTGCATCAGGGTAGGTCCATGTGGCTTTGCTTCAGGGATGTCTCACAGGAAGTGAGCCTTGCCAGCTGAAGCAGGGAACTGGCTAAGGCAGCTGCACCCTGGTCTCACCATCAGAAAGCAAGAGACCTGAGAACCAGAAAGGCAAGGCTCACTGAGCCATTTATCCCTCCACCCTTCAATTAATCCCACATGTGTTTATCAGCCAGGTTTTCACAATAAACTTTACCTATCTCAGTGGGTGAAAGGATAGCCTTTTCATGGCATATCAGACTGAGTGGGGCTAGTGGTGTACCGACTTGGAACATGTGATTTCGGCTACATTCTGCTGTGCAAGAATAGTGAATGTGGATGGTGGTCAAGTCCTGCAGTGCAGCCTTAGTCTGAGAGGCATTCCTAGGCAGACAGGTTCCCCAGACTGTCTACACAAAGTCACAAGAAATCCAATGATGTATACAGGAGTATGCAAGTGATAATTTTGGAACCCTGAGCTTCAAAGGGAAGGATGAAAAAAAGCCAACTGGGAGAGGAAACGGAATGAAAACAATGAATAGAGAGACAAATGGGAGTAGTGAATTATCAACTGATTGGGCACAGTGTTGTCATTTTGAATTTTTACAAGCAGAGTTCCAAGTGGGGGCAGCAATCTGATAATCTGCCCAGCACTATACCAGGGTTCACATTAGTAGGAGACCACCAGAAAGGTGCAGCCTCCCTTACTCCCCACCCCCTCCCAGTGAATGGAAATGTGGCTGGTGGCAACACCCCCTCTGCGGCCTTCCATTCACAGTTTCTACATACTGTGTTACTAGCTGCAGTTTCCTCGACCTAACCGCTCTCTCCCCAGTTCCCTGCCTGCGTCTCCCATGTCTCTCCATCTTATTTCTTGCTCCTTCCTGCCTTCTGGGCTTTGTTTCGGGGCCATTATTGCCGTGAAACTTTGTTGAACCTCAAGTTCTTCATCTGCATCATGGACCTTACACACTTGCTGGCTCGCTCCACAGACTTGGTAGCTTGTATCAAAAGTAAAGTGCGTTTTTAAAGGATAAGCTGACTATTTCAAGCCCTTATTTTGGGCTAGGTGGGGCATAAAAAAATACTAGTTAACATTTCATTCATTAAAATGGGCGTGGGTGGGTGGTGGAACAAGAGGGAAACTGTGACCCCACCTTCACTTCCTCTTGGTGGACACTGTGCACCATCTGTAGACACCCAGTTGTGATTCAGAGTCACGGGGAGTGGAGGCTCGGGGTTTCTCTCTTGGCCCTGTGGAATTTTATTTTTAAGCTATTGTCGGCCTCAGCACTGTACTGTTCCATATTTTTTTATCATGATTCCCAGCAGGAACCAGGTAATTGGTTGGATTTGATAGGTAATTTTTATCCCTGTTTCTTTAACTGAACATTATCTGCATGGGACATAGTCTAATTTTTAAAAGACAAGAAATAAATGTCATGTTTTATTCCTCACTGTTGGGACTCAATAGCTACAGTTTATGTTAAGTAGGTGAGTGTGGCAGATTTAGCCTGAGAGCTGAGGGAGCAAGGAAATCATAGCACACCAGCTAGAACAAAGGGTTTTCCGAGGTACTCATCCAGGTCAGGCTGGGCAGTTCCTGGGTAAATACCGTCTTCGTAACCCAGAGGGAGAAGCAACCAGTCCCCGGGCTCTACATCTAGATGTGGGCCCGACAGCTTCCCAGAGACTCTAGATGGATTGCTCTTTTTGGCCTTGAGGTAAGCAATTAGAGAATACAATTAGATTTTTGACTTCTGGTCAAAAGAGACAGAGCTTTGATTCTTCTGCTCTGTATTAGCTCTCCCAGTTATGTCTCTGGCCTTGAACTTTGAGAGTGAAATTTCCTTTCCAAAGTTGGAGCACAGCTGACTGGCTATGAGGTCCCACCTTTGTCATGCTAGGTTTCCGAGGGCATTCATAGTGAGTGAGTTTACGGTCTGAAAATAAAGCCAGAACCTTTGGAGAGCCCACTGTGTGGTAGCCATTGCCTGCAGGGGATTATGCAAGTAGTTTACTGGAAGTCCTTAAAAGGTTATTTATATATTTCTTTAAAACATAGAGTTTTCTGAAAATTATTGTGGTGGTGGTGATACAAAAGGCTGGTGGGCTTGGATGGGAAAGGACTTTTTGACCGATGAATCCTTTCATTGGTTGCCTCTATGAACTTGAACCATTGCTCATGGGATTTGAACTTGGACTGATTTTCTTAGTGTAAAAATTACAGTTGTTCCATAGACCAAGTCTAGATTGGTTTTTCTGTGGGATTTTTCCCCCTTCAAAATGCTAAAATATAAATATAAGATAATAGAGCTAACTTTACAAGAAGGTATTCTGATGCACAAACTGAACATCCACATGAGCATTGTCCCCTTGATAATAGTAATTCTCTTGCTCAGAGTATTTCAGGAATGCCAGTTTGGTAATTGCCTTACCAGTTCTCAGGCCGCTCAAGGAAACTCAGCGCATTGCAACTTTATGATCATGCTTTAAGCCAGTGGTTCTCAAGCTTCCTAATGCCGCGGCCCTTTCATATAGTTTCTCATGTTGTGGTGACCTCTCCAACCATAAGATTATTTTTGCTGCTACTTCATAACTTTAACTTTGCTACTGATATGAATCGGGTGACCCCTGTGAAAGGGTCATTCGACCCCCCAAAGGGGTCGCGACCCACAGGCTGAGAACCACTGCTTTAAGCTTTTGTGAAAATGGATATTGATCGCCTTTTTGGAAAAGTAAGTTCCAAATGGCTTTGATATTTAACCAAGAAGAATTGTTTTCCAGCTGCTGAAAATTGGTGCCCCAGATGGACAGCTGGGCAGTAGAGCGAGTAGCCATAGAGTTGAGCAGTGAAATGACAGCCTTGAGCCTTACTGGAGCCTCCGTGTGGGTTCACCCTTGTCAGTGAGTTACTTAACTTCTCTGAGCTGAGAGTTCTTTATAGAGGAAAAATGGCTAAAGCTTACCTCGTGGTGTGGGTCTGAATGAAATAGAATAATCTATCAGTCTGACTGATATCTTCTATTATGGTGACTAATCGTTTTTAAAAGTCTACAGAAGACAATTCCAAAGAAAGAAGTTGTAAAATTGCTTTCACCAAGAGACATCATTTTTTGGTATTTAAAATACTACTTAAAAATGATATATATTTAAAATTTCAGCAGTAAAATGTATGTTTCAGTATACAATTCATGGGTGTGACAAATACATAGATTTTTACAGACTGGCCTGGTGGCACAGTGGTTATCCGTTGGGCTGCTAACCATAAGGCCAACCGTTCAAACCCTCCAACCACTCACTCCATGAGAGAAAAATGAGGCTTTCTCTTCCTGTAAAGAGTTACAACTGTAGGAAACCCACAGGGTCAGTTCTACTCTGCCCTAATAGGATCTCTATGTTTCAGAGTCATGTACATGGAATCATACAATTTGTAACCTTTGAATCTGGCTTCTTTCATTCACCATAATGCTTCTGAGGGAGATGAATATAGGCTATTGAATCCATAGTTCACCTTTTCTGTTACTGAGTAGCATGCAATGATATGTAGGCCAGCAAACAGCATGATGATAGAGAACAATTGAAGTTGTCAAGGATTTCCATGTTACTTAGATCCATCAGCAATGCCCATGCAAGCAGCAGTCAATACATCAAAGGGTTTATTGCACTAGCCAAATAACGTGGCACTAAAGATCCCTTTAAAGTGTTAAAATGCAGAAATGTCTTGTTGAAGGCTAAGGCGCACCTGCCTCAAACCCTGGTCTTTTCAAGCGCCTCGTGCATGCAAACACTGAGCAACGCAGAAGAGTGACCTCAGGAGAGTGATGCATTGGGATTGTCCTGTTGACTGCGAATGCTGCAGCATCTACTGTGGACTGCTAGACGAACACCAAGCCTGTCTTGCAAAGAGGAGAGCCAGAATGCCCTGACATTGGAGGATGTGTCATTTGGCGAAGTGTCTGTGCAAATCTTTCGCCCATTTTTCTTTGTGTGTGTTCTTTTTATTCTTGAGTTCTGTGACTTCTTGATACACTCTGGATAGTTGTCAAAATGTGATTGGCCACTGTTTTCACCCAGGCTGTAGCTTATCTTTCATTCTTTCATCAGTACTTTTCACAAAGCAAACGGTTTTCATTTTGATGACATCTAGTATCTCCATGATTTCTTTTATGGATCATGCTTTTGTTGTCCTATCAACAACTCTTTGCCTAAGACATCATCTTATAAAGATTTCAGTAGGAATTTGCCTATAAAAGATTGTTCTAGAAGATTCAAATGATCCCAAAGTTCTCGTTTACCTCTATTTCCTCCTCCAACTTTCTTTTCAGAGGTTTCTACCATCAGTGTTTGGTAAGAATCCTTCCCATCTTCTCTCTAGTAAATATGCATGTTTTGAAAGGGGTGTTTTAAAATTAATTCTATTACTTTAGTCAATACATTGCACACCAAAAACTGTTTTTCCTTTTACCCTAATTATAGGCCAAATCATTGTTTTATTGTTAAAGACGTGAATTCTGTTTCATGTTCCATAAAGTCATGACTCGAGGAAGAACATTCCAGAGGACAACTGAGGGAACTAAACTTAAATAGGTCATTTCATATTTGTTAAAAATTGCTCTAATTAATTGAAGTGACTTTGAAATATATGTTTTCTTAAAATAAATGATGAATTGCTTGCGTGTGTGTATGCATGCTTGGACTAAAGGTCTCTTTGAGCAAAGAATACTGAAATACTCAAAGAGTATTAGCTGATGCATTCCCAAATTATGGTTTGCTCATTTTTCCTGCTGATTCTTTGCGCTGTTTGAATTACTCAGCACAGGATTTTCAGGTGGTTCCCATTTTATTTTTAATCACAGTTTTAGGGTTTTTCAACTGTAGTTACTCAGAACTTTTTTTTCCACAAAGTGACCCTTATTAATATAAGCTATTGTATCTTTCTATAGGTATGAATCCTAGGACCCAGAATAAAGCTTCTTTAGAGGACAGTGTCTCTACTGATCCAGACCCAAGTAAGAGGGGGCGGCTGACTGAAGAGGTGGGGAGGTGCGTGATCCGAGCATGTGGAAGCAATACAGCCCTGTGGGAAGAGGAGAGACTGAAAGTCCCTGGCTCTCTGAGCAAAGTGCCAAGGGAAGACAGATCCTTCAGTTCTCTGATAGAAAGTGAGAGTGGAGTGACCTAATACTTCTGATTCAGGGGGAGAGGGGAGTGTAATGGGAGCCCCAGAGGCTCTTTAAGGCAGTGTAGAGCCAATTCTAAGTCCTTAAATGCCTAATGGTAGCTCTGGGAAAATGTCAGCGGGAGGTGATAGGAAGAATCGGAGCTGCCTACTTAGTTGAAGCTGAAAATATTTGGTTGTGAGTCATTTGTTTTGATCATCTTGTCTATTGAAATAGCTGTGTAACAAAAGAACAGGTAAATACCCACACTAACACAATAGGAGGAAGAAAACCCATTGCCTGATGCACGTCCTTCCCTGTGACCACTGTATATACATCACCAAGTCTCTTTTGTCCCCATGTGTGGTTACTTCATAACCCATCCACTGTTTCTTTAGGTCCTTCCTATCAGTCATTTTCAATGGCAATTTTATCACAGTACTGTGCCCGAGTTTGAATAATCATTCTTCTACTAGTAACCATGTGGGTGATTTCCAGTTTTTCAACAATAGCAAATAATGCAGGCTTAATGCATGTTCCGGTAGATGGTTATTTTTCTTGTGGTCCATGTCCTTGGGGAGGTCTGTTTCCTGGCGTATGATTGTCAGATTGATTGTTTTCCATACTGGCAGCATGAGTAGACGAGCCTGTTTCTCTGCCAAGAGCCCTGGGGGCACAAAGGAGCCCCGGTTGCATGGGGTTAAATACTGGGCTGCTACCTTCAAAGTCAACAGTTCAAACACACCAGTCGCTCCACAGGAGAAGGATGAGGGCAACTGCTCCTGGAAATATCTAGTCTTGGAAATCCTCCGGGGCAGTTCTGCTCTGTCCCCACAAGGTTCCTAGGCGTTGAAATGGATTGACAGCAGTGGGTTTGAGTTTTCTATTTCTGCAACCACAGCCACTGTGTTTATTTTCGCCTGTTTAGTGGTTCTGAGGTGGGGTACCCTCAGAGACCTTGTTCGTGGGGCCAGCCAAAATGGGGCCTGTTTTCCGGAAGCTGTGCTCTGGAGGTCACTAAACTAGGATTTGAGACACATTCTCACCAGTGGAGCTTGGACTCAGCATTTGAATTCTCCGCATTTTGGTGTGTACCCTGTGGAATCCATTTTTAATATTTTCTTGTAAATCACGTAAGCTGATCAGGGCCAGATGAGGTTATAGCTGTCTGCTGTTGGTGACGTCTCCATTGTGACTTTGATCAAGTCTCTCTTTTCTGCTCCTGGTTTTGACCAGGAAGTAGGAGCAAGTCCACCTTCTCACCTGCCATCTAGAGAAATTGGAGTGGCTAATTAGGTGATTCTGGGCTATGTTTTGCACTCCTCCAAGCGTTAATTGACTGCAGCAATGGGCACGAGAATAGAAATAATTGTGAGGATGGCACAGGACTGGGCAGTGTTTTGTTCTGTTGTGCATAGGGTCACTATGCGTTGGAACTGACTCCATAGCACCCAACAACAACAAGTATTAATAAGTTGGCAAGACCAGTCTAGAGACTCTGGTGCTGCATAGAGCATGTTCCGTGGTGACCCGATTCTCCTCTGGTTCTATGACTCTTGGTTCAGTAGGACTCTGTTGTACTGAATAGTGTGCTATATAGTGGAAAGACCCCTGAATAGATAGGGACCATCTAATCCTGACTCTGCTATCATGTGTAACCTCTTCGAGGTTCAACTTGGCCATGCATATGAAAAGATTGATGGTGCCACCAGCCCTGCCTTGTGGAGGCGGTGTGAGGGTTAATGCCACAGCAGGTACAATACCACCATGTATAAAATGAGCCTCCTGCTAAGTCAGAGGTAAAGCACAGAGTATTTCTGCTTCATTGAACTTCCTTTTAACAGAGATTGAAGAACTAATCTTTACTTAAATTACTGCAAGAACGGGGCCCTTGTTCCTTGAATTCAGTGGTTTTGCATCAGGTGGGCTTTGCCCTTCTAGCGGTCATTTGGTAATGTATGGAGACATCGTCTGTAGTCACAAGTTGGGGCTGCTACTGGTATGTAGTGTGTAGAGGCCAGTGATGCTGCTTAACATCCTGTAAAGTCCAAGATGTCCCATAAGCCTCCCCCACAAGGATTTGTCCAGTTCAGAATGTCATGTCAGTAGTGCTGATGTTGGCAAGCCCTGCTGTACCTCAACAGTAGGAATTTCTGGACAGAATCATATGACCAGGCTTATGATGCTGACCGAAGCTGTCCTTCCTTGATTGTTAACTCTGAGTCTTAAAGTTCTGGCTTCATAACTTCCCCCAAATCTTTCCTTGATTTCTCCTCCCACCCTTTTAGATTGATTCCTCAATTTTACAATTCTGAAAAGATTCCACATTTTGCTGCTGTATGCTGTTAATTCAGACATCATACTGAATTCTCCTCCTTTCTTCACTCCACCCCCTCTGCAGTCCTGGGACGAGGCTGTGGCTTGAGCCCCTCACCTGCTCTTGGAATATCGATTTGCTTTATGCATACCTCTGCCTGCGCTGCAGTAACCTCACTGGCATTGTGGCTGTAGCTTAAAATCAGAACATTACAACGAAACATATCAGCTGGGAATCCATTTGCATGATGGGATTGGATAAGCATGTGCACTGCATTGTCTAACAAACGCTCTTTCTCTTTCTCTTCTTTCCTCCCCCACCCTCTGCCCTCCCTCCTCCTGGCAATTTTATCACCTCTCACCATCCTCTCCATTTCCACTTCTCCCTTGGCCCTACCCCTGCTGTGTTGACCACACGTGCTTCTTCCCGTGACACGAGGCAGTTCTGACACTGTCTGCCCCCCCTGTAGTACCAGGCTTCTGTTGCACGGTTGGAGTGGATTGGAAGTCCCTCACGACTCCAGCCTGCCTCCCGCTCACCACCGACTACTTCCCAGATCGCCAGGCACTGCAGAATGACTACACTGAGGGCTGCTATGATCTCCTCCCAGAAACAGACATCGACAGGTGCGTGTCAAAGGAGAGGTGCACCCTGCCTTTGTTTGGATGAGTTCCAGACGTGTCCCAGTAATTGTCATGTTTTCAAATCGGTCTCCTTCTCCCTGGATTTCAGAGACTGCATAGTGTAAGAACTTCAACCTTGTATTTAGTTGTATTGAGAAGCCTCCTTAACAATTGCTCTTCGTCGATGATTTTTCATGTGCTAATATACTTATTTTGAGTGCATTAAATCTGGTTTTCTTTCCTTTGATGATTCTGTTGGGCATTGAATTACCTGCTCTTTTTATGCTGCTGTTGTGTTGATGGAAATTTTGTTCTTTGAGTTGCTCATTCCTTTCAAGGATGGTTCCAAATCGGTATGTTTTATGAACTACTGTAGAGTCACCAACGACTTGTGGGAATGAAGCAAATGGAAAGAGTGGGATTGTGTACTCTTAAGTGCAACTCGCTTGTGGGCTGAGCAACCCAGGTGAGGCATCCTCTGTGCTTTCAGGAGGGATGAGGAGGGTGTGCAGATGACAGCCCAGCAGGTGTTTGAAGAGTTCATTTGCCAGCGGCTCATGCAGGGCTACCAAATCATAGTGCAGCCCAAGGCCCAGAAATCCACCCCCATCGTGCCACCCCCGCTAAGCAGCAGCCCACTCTATAGCCGAGGTGAGTTTTTCTCTTGAAACTTTTTTTTTCTTTCTTTATTAAATGGGTTCTTATTCCCCATTAGTGGTAGGAGATTTCAAAATGATAGAGAATAGATAAAACTTAGAAGTAATTGTTTCAACACAACATTTGCCACTTACTTTTCTTGTACATTAGGTTCTAATTTTTCATATATACTCTCTTTGACCTATATCTTAGGAAGTGCCTATGTGTACCAGACATCTGAGCCAGACCTAGTATAGTATAGACAATCCGTACGTTACAAATGTTTCATTTTCATAAAACCTGTAGTTTCTTCACAAACCATCCCTCTTAAAGACTCTTACGTAAAAAATTCTATATACAATGTCTTATTATAAACGTGGGGACTACTTTATGACACCCATTCAGAACATTATTATTATTACTGTTAATGTTGAGTTGTTGCTTTAATTCATAGAATGATACACTGTATGTTATAAACTAAGACAGACATCTGACTAATTGTTATATACCTAGCTTCTGATATACATACAAGTTTGACGTAAATTTGTTAGGAATGGAACTGGTGTGTAATCTGTGGACTGCCTGAAGTGAATATTCTAAATCATTGAATAGAAACGGCTGTTGAATTTTTTCTTGTACAGTGCCACACACCGTCCAAGCTTAGATGTTCACTTGCCCATCCCTGGAGTTAAGGAGCCCTCAGGGTGCTATGAGTCAGCATTGACTCCAGGGTTGATTTGTATACCTGAGGTTGGGGCTCCCTCTCTTTCTTGTTCTGTATTTCATTTTCACTTGTTTATCACTTTGAGCCTTGAAACTGAAAAGTGGCATCAGTGGCAGAAGCTAATAGATGATAAAGAATTGGTTCCTAGATTGAGGTACAGCCAGGCTCTGAAGCGTATCTTCAGAATAAGTCAGAGAAAATGAAGCATCGTTACTGGGAACCACCACCACTTGTCTGTCAGTTTGTGGTACTGTGGTGGCTTATGTGTTGCTGTGATGCGGAAGCTGTGTCACTGGTATTTCGAATGCCAACAGAATCACTCAAAATGAACAGGCTTCAGTGGTGCTTCCAGGCAAAGAACAGACTACAAAGAAGGCTGCCCTTTGCAGAGGAAGGAGTCACAGCTTTGAAACTTCGTCGACTACTGAGTGGAAGCAGAGCCTTGTCGGAGACGGTGCCAGAGGATGGGCTCTTGGGTCAGAGGTCACTTGGAATGTGACTGAGGAGGAGCACGCTCTCCTAAAGTGGTCAACCTTGGTGAGGTGCACGGAGTGAAACCTGTGGGAGTGGAGCCTTGGGGATCTTCATTTGCAGATGGGGTACAATGCAAGAGAAGAAGAAACTGCTGCCAAAATGTAATCATCAGAATGTGGACTGTAGGGAGTATGAGTCTAAGACATTGGAAGTGGTCATAAATGAAATGGAACATACAAAGATTTAATACAACTATTGTTCAAATTTATGTACCAACCGCCAAAGCTAGTGATGAAGAAATTGAACAATCTACTAATATGTTCAGGGAGATAAATTGGTAATTGACTATTTGAATGCAAATGTTGGAAACAAAGAGGGAAGAACGGTAGTTGGAAAATATGATCTTGATCATAGAAATGAAGCTGGAGATTGCATGATAGAATTTTGCAAAACCAACAACTTCTTCATAGTAAATACCTTTTTGCAAAAACACAAATGGTGACTATGTACATGGACTTCTCCAGATAAGATACACAGAGATCAAATTGACTACATCTATGGGAAAAGACAGTGAAGTTCAATATTAGCAGCTAAAACCAGATCAGGGCCAGACTGCGGAACAGACCATCAATTGCTCTACATTAGTTCAAGTTGAAGCTGAAAAAAATTAAAAGTCCACCAGATACAAAATATGACCTTGCGTATATCCCACCTGAATATCAATAACATCTCAAAGAAAGATTTTCTGCACTGATCACTAATGATAGAAGACTTTATGAGCTGTGGGAGGCCATCAAGAGTATCATTCATGAAGAAAGCAAAAGGTCATTAAAAAGACAAAGAAGAAAAAGATCAAACGATGATGTCAAAGAGCTGACCAGGAAATGTCAAAGGGTTGCTTTTGAAGACAAAATAACAATATGTAATTTGTGCCCAGCCATAGAGTTAGAAAACTAAAAAAGAAGAACATGCTCAGCATATGAGTCCCTAAGAGCTAGGCTGCCCTTCTCTGATCAAGGATTTTTATTAAAAATCTTTTGATCACAGGCTGGAGTGCTTCATTTGCATAAGCTAGCTGATATCTTCTTTTTTTGTGATTTTGCTTAAACCTCATCAGATTCTCTAGTCACGATTTTTATAAATTTGAACAGTAACCCGTTGTGTGGCCAGGTCTGTTTCAGATTCATCTTTTCTCCTTCATATTGGAAACCGTTGTACCTAGCTTACAACTATATGCCTCACTGAACATTCTCATTCATTCAACCGGGTTTCTGAAGCTCCTACTTTGGACCAACCGTGGAACTGTGATGGTAAACAACAAAAACCATGGGTTCTGCTCCGGGAATGGCACCATTCTGGGTCCCCCAAAACACTAGAGTGGTTGGGATGCAGGTAGTGAACCAGAGCTGTGGCCAGAGAATTGAGGAGATCCAGGCCTCTCTGGGCCATCGGGAGTCTTTTGTTCTCTCCCTGGAGCAGTGGAATTAATTCACTCAGTGACGCAACTGTGCTCATGGAAAGGGAGACTTGCACTTATTGGTGAGTGTCAAGTGTGGATTCGACTGCAGCATCAAACAAGAATTCTGCCAATGGACCAATAATCAGCATTATGATAAACAGACCCCCCCCAAAAAAAGTCCAGGATTTTGTTTGTCTTGGATCCAGTCACTACCCATGGAAGCAAGCATTAGGAAACGAACCCCATATAGCACTGGGCAAAAGATCTCATTACAGTATTAACAAGCATAGATGCCGATTTGAAGATTATTGAAGTGTGCCTTACCCCACACCAGGGTGATGTCAGTCCCCTCGTGTGTACGGAAGTTGGATCACAAATAAGAAAGAGCACAGAAGCATCGTGGTGTTGGTGAAGAATAGGGAATATCCCTTGGACTTCCAGAAGAACAAACAAATATGCTTCGGAAGAAGTACAGCTGGAGTGCTCCTTGGGGATGAGGATGGCCGGTGTTCGTCTTCGGTGCTTTGGAAGGTTATCAGGGAGGAAGACAGTCCCTCAAAGGACATCCCGCCTGAGAAAGTGGAAAGTCTGGGCAGAGGAGGAACACCCTCAGCAGACATGCAAACAGCCTGTCCTCTGCACACTTCGAAACAACTCTACGTCTAGCGCAGGGCCACAGTGCTTTATTCTGTTGTATGTATACCTTAAATAGAGTGACTGTCCCTTAAATAAATAAATGAAGTTATACAAATATGTAAAGAATTCTTCTACAACGACTGGTACCCAACAGATATGAATCATCTGCTTTTCCAGCCGTGTGGGCCAGGTCAGCAGTTTGGACTTACCACCCCTTCCCAGGAAAGAGATGAGGCTGCCAGTTTTCACAGGCAAGGAAAGCCAAAGGGGCAGGTCTGCTCTCTCCTGTAGGATTGCCACGGGTTGAAATCGACGTGGCCGTGGGTAGCAGACAGTCTGACAACTTTCTGCTGTAAGTAAAGAGGAGTAATATCTAAGGAAATAAGCAAGCCTCGTTTCCGCTTGTCTGAATCTCTATGGGGGCGAAGCATTTGTCTGTTGTGAGAATGACCTGTAGCCAGGTAGAGAAAATGATTTCTATTTTTCCTCTGGTAGGCCTGGTGTCCCGAAATCGCCCTGAGGAGGAGGACCAGTACTGGCTAAGTATGGGCAGAACTTTCCACAAGGTGACGCTGAAGGATAAGATCATCACAGTAACTCGCTACCTGCCCAAGTGAGTGGTTGGCTGCTCAGGCTCTCAGCTCCTGCCCATGGGCCCCATGGCTCAGACGCTTACTCCGCACGTGGGTTTTCTTTTGGAATTACGATATTCCTTTTTTAGGACTGTTTCAGAGTGACCGCTCACCTACCTTCAAAAGCAATGTGATTCAACTTAGATCGGCTGGTTTAACATGATTCCTAGCCAGCCCAATAAAGAAAAACGACTCCAAGCGTAGGAGAATGAATACATTTAAAAAGAGCTGAGAAATCTCCGCCGTTAGCTGTTCCCTAGGGTGATTTGGTCATTGCAGCTGAAGGTTAGACACCAAAAAGCCAAAAAACCAGACTCCCTGTCATCGAGTCATTTCTAACTCAGTGCGCTTGTAGGACAGGTTAGAGCCGCCCCTGCAGGTTTCCAAGACTAAGTCCTCGTGGGCATAGAAAGGCTCATCTTTCTCCCATGAAGTGGCTCGTGGTTTCAAAATGCTGACCTTTCCATTAGCAGCCCAACTCATAAGTACTGTGCCACCGGGGCTGGTGCTAAATGTACTGAGACAGAACAGGTGGAGAATTGGGGGGGTTCTTTTGGACTTGTAGACGTGCCTTTGTTTTTCAGGTATCCTTATGAATCTGCCCAGATCCACTATACCTATAGCCTCTGCCCTTCCCACTCGGACTCTGAGTTCGTCTCCTGCTGGGTAGAATTCTCCCACGAAAGGCTGGAGGAATACAAGTGGAATTACTTGGATCAGTATATCTGTTCTGCTGGC
This sequence comes from Echinops telfairi, assembly GCF_000313985.2. Lineage (NCBI taxonomy): Eukaryota > Metazoa > Chordata > Mammalia > Afrosoricida > Tenrecidae > Echinops > Echinops telfairi. Next base: position 6,944,904 of record NW_022103926.1, read on the forward strand.
TCCGAGGACTTCAGGTCAGACTTGGGCTTTCCATGCTCGCTGCCCTTAGGGGTCGGGGTGGGGGGTAGGGTGGGGTGGGGGATGTATATTTTAACACTCTTGTCCTGCTTTTCTTGTTTTATTTTTAATTCAAAATTATGTCTGTTTGTGGGGCGGAGGGGAGAGGAAGAACAGAAAAAAGTACATTAATCTTCAGTACATCTTCTGTATTGGGTTAAAGACTCAGTGCTGACGTATTGTTGGTGGAAGTGCCGGTGCACCTTTTCCTGACTGCTTGGCCTCTAACTCTGTGGTGTCTGATTTTCAGTTTTGATGTGTGATTGAGGATAGAAATGACAAGCCGTAGGTTCTTGGGACCTGTGCACACGATGTCTGTGGAACAATAAAGTAAAAGCAGCTTCCTTGGCTTTCCTTCAGATTTTGTATTTTAAATGAATCATGAGCTGTACCACCAGATATGCACACACAAGTGGGAAGATGGAAACGCGCTTGCTCTCCAGAGAGACAATTGTGCTGGCATCTGTACAGGGAATGCTTTTATTTCCTACTTTTTCTCACTGCCTCCCTTTTCCCCCTTTGATGTATCCTCCATAGTTTAATTGAATCTCTGAAGTTCTGGAGGACCCGTTTCCTGCTGCTGCCAGCCTGCGTCACTGCCACCAAGCGCATCACGGAGGGGGAAGCCCACTGTGACGTCTATGGGGAAAGGCCCCGGGCGGATGAGGAGGAGTGGCAACTCTTGGACGGCTTCATTCGCTTTGTGGAGGGTTTGAATCGGATCCGCAGGCGACACCGCTCAGACCGCATGATACGGGTGAGGGATGGTCCTGGGGCTTCTTGGGGACCAGGCCTGGTCTGGAAACAGGACCTGCCTCCTCCTGGTCTAGGGACTTCCCTTTGGCCACATTGCCCAATGCTTTTCTTAAATCCAAATAATGCATTCTCTAGGGACAAAAGGGAAAGGATGGGTGCAAGGGGGAGGAGGGAGGGATGACTGTAGACCGTGTCTCATGATGCTGAGGCTGCCCTCTTCTTAGCTGGGAGCACAGCCCCTACATGTGTTCACCTAATGGGACCTGGTGTCAGCACAGCCATGTGAGTGAAACACTGCTGAATTGCAGAATAGAGACTCACTCAGGAGATTTAAAGGCAATAATGTATCCTCTTTTTTTAAAATCATTTTATTGGGGGCTCATACAACTCTTATCACAGTCCATACATACATCAATTGTATAAAGCACATTTGTACATTTGTTACCCTCATCATGCTCAAAACATTTGCTTTCCACGTAAGCCTCTGGCATCAGAACCTCATTTTTCCTCCCTCCCTCTATCCTCTTAACACATTGGAACCCTGGTCATGTAGTGGTTACGCGTTGGGTTGCTAACCACAAGGTCAGCAGTTTGAAACCAGCAACCCCTCTGAGAAAGAAAGATGAGGCTTTTTACGCTATAATTACAGCCAGGGAAACCCAAAAAGGCAGTTCCCCTTGTCTGATAGCATCTCTATGAGTCAGAGTTGACTCGATGGCAGTGAATTTGGTTTTGGAGTGGTGCAGGGATAAAGCACTCAGCTCTTAAGCAGAAGGTC
>NW_022103926.1:6947489-6973376 GCF_000313985.2 Echinops telfairi
TTCTAGCTCCAGAGGGATTTGGGATTTCACTTTCTTTCGCTGACCACCCTCAGTTTACTCTTTAATGAAATAAGAATAATGTTACTTCCCACAGCGATAGTGAAGGGAACAAGATGTTATCTTTATACCAACTCAAAGAGGCAATTTGTTTTGAGCCCAACAACCTGTGGGGTGAAAGACAGTTTTCTGTCACTTACTGAACACCAAGCACCTGTGTTCCTCAACTTTGTCACTTGGGTACCCAGGTCTGAATTACTATAGTTGTAGAAGCCTGTGCTGAGGCAGGAATGGTGACCACCGAAAATACATGAGCAGAATCTACACAGGGAATAAGCCTCCAGTGGAACCCTTCTGACCAAAAAACGAGGGATAGGAATAACCTGGCTACCAGACAGAATATTGGGAATAACCTGGCTACCAGACAGAGTATTGGAGAAATTATTAAAATAAAATAGATGAAAATGAGAAATCTGACTTGAATGATTAAAAGATCATCATTTGATCTTCCTTCGGATACACTTTGACCTTTATCTGTTTTTTCGTATTTATTGCCCCCCAACTGGGGCTTCTCTCTGCTGTATTTTGTTATTGTTGGTAGCGTTCTTGACTCTGTTATGTATCTCTCTGTTTTTCGGTATATGAAACCCAGGTTGGGTGACTCTGTAGAGACAATTAGTAGCATCAGGGTTCTTGGAGGATGGGTTCTAGGGGGTGGGGGTCTTGGGGAGCTAATATCAAGGACTACAAAAAGCAAGAGTGTTTTGAAAATGTTTGTGATGATTGTATAATATTGCTCAATATGACTAAACTATTGAATGGCTTGCTGTCTGGATTATGTCCTAATGAAATGTTTTGGAAAAAGGAAAAGAAATGGATGGCGTCCAGTGGGACAATGCCCTGGCTGATAGTGACAGCCTTGTGTCCTCTCTCTGCTGTAGAAAGGAGCTGCCATGAAAGGCTTGCAGATGACCGGGCCCATTTCTACACACTCCCTTGAGTCTGCCGTCCCCCCGGTTGGGAAGAAGGGAACGTCCGCTCTGTCTGCTCTGTTGGAGATGGAGGCCAGTCAGAAGTAAGTGCCAGGTGGACATCGATCGATCTGTCCTCGTCCCACAGCCCCAAGGGCCGTCAGTCCCAACTCTCGTGAGCATGCTCTCCAGTTGGCTTTCCTGGGCATCAGAAGGTGTGGCCCCTGTGTAAGGATTAGTGCACAGTTCACAGGACAATGTCTTGTGAAGAGCAGAGTGCCTACGAGGTGAAGTTTAGGCCAGCCTTGAAGACCGGGGCTTTCTACTCCCTTAAACACAGTCTCGGCAACCCACGGGGGTCACTGTGAGTCAGCATTGACTCAGTGGCGGTGACTTTGGTTTGTGAAGGGAGGGAAGGACTAGCCCAGGGGAAGTGAAACTTGGTGGAAAGGGGATCCTGTTGTCATGCACAGGCAAGACCTGCTTTGAGGGGCCTCCTTTACCTCCTCAGTCTGTGCTTCCAAGACCATTTAGCGGTATTCCGCACAGGGCCACATCATTGCTCATGTTGCCCTGAATTCACTGTGCACTCAGAGGGAGGGGAGAAGGCAGCGGTGTGAATGGTGGAAGAAGGGATACTGTGGGACCCCTGTATGGACGTGAAACTGAATGGATCAGAGGGGACCGGACCTCATCTGTCTGCCGTGCCTCACAGGAGTGCCACAAATGATGCTTTCAGACAAGGGCTGAGTGCGGGAGTGCGCGGGGTGGGACGTGGTTAGAGCGGCAACGTCCGGCAGCTGTTCCACTTCCTTGTAGCAGGAGGAATCCTTTGAAGGTTTTCCTGACTTAATACAGATTAAAAAGGTCGACAGGCCGCACCCCTCACCCCCGTCTCCCCACCCGCCAGCTTCACTGCCTGTCCCTGGATGATCTTGTCTCACTGGTGTCCCGTTCTCTGTCTGTCAAATCCCAGATAATCATCCTTCAGCTGTAAATATTTCAGTATGAATCTCTGAAAGATAAGCATTCTTTTCTTTTTGTAAACATCAAGGCCATGATACGGAAATGTACCTTTCAAGTGACAGCAATACAATCATACGACGTCTGGATTCGCTCCTGATAAAATGGTTTTGTTTGTTTGTTTTGATAAAATTGGTTTTTGGGGAAACAATGACAGCAATTTTTTTTTTTTTTTTGCATTTTCTTTTTTTTTTTAACATTTTATTAGGGGCTCATACAACTGTTATCCCAATCCATACACACATCAATTGTGTAAAGCGCATTTGTACATCGTTTCTCAAAACATTTTCTCTCCACTTAAACCCCCGACACTAGGTCCTCATTTTTCCCCTCCCTCCCCGCTCCCCCCTCCCGCATGAGCCCTTGATAGTTTATAAATGGGTATTTTGTCATATCTTGCCCCGTCCGACGTCTCCCTTCATCCACTTTTTGGTTGTCTGTCCCCCAGGGAGGAGGTCACACACAGCTCCATGTAATCGGTTCCCTCTTCCCTACCCATTCTCCCTTTACCCTCCCCGTTTTGCCACTCACTCACACCACTGGTCCTATAGGGCTCATCCGTCCTGGATTCCCTGTATTTTCAGTTCCTATCTGTACCAGTGTACCTCCTCTGGTCTAGCCAGTCTTGCAAGATAGGATTCGAGTCATGGTAGTGGGAGCGGATCATGAAATAGCCGGCTGGTGTCTTGGGTGGAAGTCCTGTTTTCAGCGGTGGCCCTCACTTCTAGGCATGCGTGTGTATAGGGGAGGAGGGAGGCTGGCCAGGAAGCAGAGCCCGGCTGAGAGGCTGACCTGTTGAGGCGGAGATGGCAGAGGCTGCATGAAGATGGATGGTGGTGCAGATGGAAAAGAAGGGGGAAAAAGCAGGCGGGGTGGGGGGTGGGTGAGCTAGGCTAGATTGGGCTCATGGCCGAGAGCTAGTTCCTCTTCAGAAAAGATCTTTTATCAGACCCAAGAAAGAGCCCAGAACTTTGTCCGGGTGGTTTGCTTTGTGATTAATCACAGACCTGTCCCATTGGGAAAAAGAAGAGGGAGCGTTAGGTTGCTGGGAGGCTGTGAAGTGTGGGTGGGGATCTTATTTTCATGTGTTTGTGAGTACATTATGTCCAAGGAGCCTCTGTCTGCTCAGGCGAGAAGCAGAGGGCTTCCTTGGGGTGATAGCATCCCCTGATACAAAGCATGAGGCTCAGCTTGCCCCACAGTGGGAGCAAGACACAGAGGCCCCACACTTCTTGCTCCAGAGGACTGCTCCTGGGTGGCCAGGTCCATCTCCTCAAAGCTGAAGGTAGAGAGAATCGAGGGAGCCTGATTTTTATATCACATTTGCTGGTGCACCCTTCTTTGTGTTTCTCTTTTCTTCTGTTGTGACAAACAGATTCAACAGTATTTACCGTGAGGAACAATGTTATCACAACGTGAGAAAGAATGTTTACGATGTCACCTGTAGTCCTGCTGTGTCACCATCACCGTGTTCTGCCCACCCCATCCTACTTCCTTTTCCTTTCTAGCCCTTCTCTATCCGCAGATATTCGTAGTCAGTCTTGTGTGGAGGAGAGAGGCTCCGTGTTGGTTATCAGTGTGGGTGAGATCAGCATGGGAAGCAGTAAGTTGCTGGTTAATGGTCTTCTCTGCTCCTAAACAACAAGAAGGAACCAGGGGCAGCCAAGGCAGGGTAGGGAAGAAACACCGCAAAGAGACCAGATGTTCACCGCTATCTAAGATGTCTCTGGTTATGTGTACTTGGTGGCTTGGTGATTAGAGCAGGCTGATAGGCGCAGCCTAGATCGGTCGGGAGCATCTGTGACTGTACTTCGTCCTGTGCCTGTGCAGGCTGTGGCCTCCTCCCAGCACACATGTCACTTCCCTGGTGCTCTCTTCCTGACAGAGTGGCATGTGCTCTCGTATATGTTCCCCCGGATGCATCCAGCCATTCTCCTTGAGCCATGACACACAGTACAGTCGCTCCCTCCTCTCTGAATCCAATTCCTGATCCCCAGGGGAGCGTGGAGACCAGTCACTACCTGTGGGTTGTTGTGTGTCCCAGGAGCCCCGGCGGTGCACTAGGTTATGCATTGTGGTAGGGTAAGCTGCTCTGTGAGAGAAAGATGACAATTTCTGTTCCTATAAAGATTTCCAGCCGTGAAAAACCACACGGGCAGTTCTACTCTGTCCATAGGGTGACTATGAGTCAGAATTAATGACAGTGAGTTGTATGGATCAGACAATACATAGGAAGAGTCACTGTAGTAATCCAAGATTCCTGGCCACGGTTGTCGTCCCTGTTCTCATCTGCTACTGTAGCCTCGGGAGATGGAGGGAACGTGTACTTGGGTGTGTACGTGTGGATGAGGCTGAGAAAAGACCACTGTGATGCCGTGGACAGAGAGACAGTACAGTACAAGTGATTGAAAGAAAGGATCAAATCTACAGATTCCGCTTTTTCCTATACGAATCGAATTAGACCTCAGAGTGTGAAGCAGTTTCTGTTTTTAAAGCATTCCGTTTAATGCATAGAGATGGAATGGTAGAAGGCCACCATTATGTAATTTCTAGTTAATTAATGAATTTAGCAGAAACCAGCAGTGTTTACTAATATCACCAAAAAGAGACACCCAAGACCCTTTGGGCCTCCAGACAAAAGTACACACTGCAACTTAGGAAGTACTCTTTCTTTCTGCTCAAACGTCTGTGTAGAACTTCCCATTTTCAGAATGTACAGGACCCAGAGGGCTGCATTTAACAATAAAGAGAGCAGACCAAGCCTGCTGGATTCACACTGCAGCCTGCGACGTCAGGCCATATGCATACAAGTGCCATAGTCTGAGTGAACGCTGAACTTGAATGTTCTAAAAGGAATTGTGTTTAGGACCTGGCTATACTATTATACTGATTTATTGGACCTACTGTTATTGGCTTAGTGTGTGATCAAAGTGAACCTAGGAGCCCTGTTGGTGTAGTGGTTAGGAGTTGGGCTGCTAACCAGATGGTCAGCAGTTCAAAATGACCAGCCGCTCTGAAGGAGAAAGACTGGGCTTTCTACTCCTATACAGAGGTACAGTCTTGGGAACTCAGAGACTGTTCTACCCTGTCCTATAGGGTCGCTGTGAGTCAGAGACACGTGTGAAGTGAATATTGGAAATTATGAATAGAAAGATCTTGTAAGCCAGTGGTTCTCAACCTTCCTAATGCCACGACCCTTTAATACAGTTCCTCATGTGGTGGTGACCCCAACCATAAAATTATTTTTGTTGCTACCTAATTACTGTAATTTTGCTACTGTTCTGAATCAGGCGACCCCTGTGAAAGGGTTGTTTGACTCCCAAAGGGTTGCAACCTACAGGTAAGCCTTCCTGTCTTCAGCCTTTACAAATAGATTTGCTAAGGATCCTTTTCTATTCGAAATTCCCTGTAAGGAATGTCTGTGCCCTTGAGTCACTTCTGAGCCACAGTGACCTGTAGGACAGAGTAGAACTGCTCTGTGGGCTTCCCAGACTGCAACGGGAGTAGAAAGCTCCCTCTTTCTTCTGCTGAAGCCAAGGGAGCAGGATTAGAAAAGAGTAAGCCCCGCCCAGTGTCTTCCGTCTCAGGACCTTTGCATTTGAAAAGCCATACAACTAGAACTGCTGGGAGACTGAAGGAAATAAAAGGGACTCTGGCCTTTTGAAGGAGTCCTGTTGGTGTAGTGGTTTTGAGTTGGGCCACTATCTGCGTTTATCAGGTCAGCAGTTGAAACTGCCAATGACTCCTCGGGAGCAAGCGAGGTTTCTACTCCTGTAATGAGTTACTACAGCCTCAAAACCCACGGGGCAGTTCTTCGCGTCCGATAGGGTCTCTGTGAGCTGGCGCTGACTCCGTAGCAATGGGTTTTTGAGTTTTGGCTTTTTGAATGTTGGCATGTGGTTTGCCTGGAGATGCACCTAAGCCTGGAAAGTCTGTGCCCATCACAGAACTCCACTGTCTGGGATGGCAAGTTCCAGGGACCCGCCAGGCCCACCCTTGCAGTGCTTGCAAAGTGAACCACCTTGGTTCACTTGCTGAGTGGAAACTGGGGAAAAGTCGCGATGGAGAAGCAGGTTGAGTCTGGCCACATGATTAGAGGAAAGATGAGAATGGGCGGCTGCTCTGGAGTTTAGGGTTTCCAGGCCCTCCCTGAGGGGGCTGCAGTTAGGGAGAATCTGTGAAGGCCAGTGGTCTGAAGTGCAGAGGCATGTGTGAAACTCCCTAGCTTGCAACGAGAGAAGTGGGGTTGTGACCCAGGCCTAAGGACAGCCTCACCTGGCCCGTGTGAGTGCTGGAGCTAAATCACCCTCCAAAGGTGGGTGTGTTGCAGTAGAACTTTCAGGACAGGAACCTGGGCAGTGTCTAAGAGTGTCTATCATGACAGGTGTGTCATGATAAGAAGCCTTTAAGACTCTTAATGTGAGCCACCGGAATACTTACTGAACATACAGTGGAGTATGTTTAAATGATTTCATTGGGAAGAACATTTAAGGTATACTAGTTCATCGTTAATTTTAGTGATGAGGAAACTTACTAAACCAGGCTTTCGGCCATCAAGTCAATGCTGACTCGTCTTGGACCCCCCCCACCCCACCCCAAGACTATAACTGTTTCCAAGATTAGAAAGCCCAGTGTTTCTCCCATGGAGCTGCTGATGGTTTCGAAATGCAGACCATGCAGGTCGCAGTTCAACATGGAACCACTACACCACCATGGTTCTTGAGGAGGAAACTTAGGGAAGTAAATTTGTGAATATGCATTTATGTACATTGGAATGAGATGAAAGATCAGGAAAGCACAGTTGTCTTGTGTTAGGAGATTGTGTTGCTGAGATTAATGGAGTAATTTAGGGGTGTGTGTGTGTGTGTGTGTGTGTGTGTGTTGGGCAGGGGTATTATAAGTATTTAAAGATAAGGCTATAAATACCTTCAGAAAGTGTAGACTGATTGCATTTCTCCCTGTCAAATTGAGGTATTTGTTAATATAATCTTAGTTTTCAGCATGCATTTTTGTTGGCATATTTAATAATAAATTCAGGAAGAAAATCTCCCCAGAGGATTAAAAACATGGTATTCATGGATGGAGCCATGAAAGCCCGTGCAGAGTCGTGTGTAAGCCCCAGGGACTGCCAGGAGGCTTTTTAAATTGGGCTCCATCCTGGTTTCCTATGGAGGACTTGTGATTGTTGAGGACAGTGAATGAACTAAAGGGTATGTATCATGTGGGACCTGTCATGTCAAGATGGCGTGAAAGTGACATCTTCATCTTGGCTATCATGGCTCCTTCTTGGGGAAGCTCTGAGCAACCTGCAGCCACCTGTGTTTCCTTGTTCCAGGTGCCTTGGTGAGCAGCAGGCTGCGGTGCATGCTGGTAAGAGCTCCGCTCAGTCCACAGAGAGCAACAGTGTTGCCATGACACCCACCTACGTGGACAGCCCACGAAAGGTAAGAGGCCCTTCTGGTGAAGGGCTTCCATATGATGTGGTAAAATGAGTTGATTATGCTTTCTTATCTGGTTCCTGTCACTGGAAGGAAAATTAAGGAGATTCAGAAGACTAATTTTATTTTTCAAGTACACACACAATTGTGATCAAGTACACGCCAATTGATTTTACTTTATATCTTGAAATTTCCCTATATCATGATACAATTTGCTAAAACGTGATTATTTAAAATAATGATATAGTACTTCATATAGTTATTCCCTCATTCAACTTAGTTTTTGTCGAAAGTGAAAATGATTTCTCTGATTTTCATAATTTTTGCTAATCCATGAAGTTTTGCAACTAAAATATGAGAAAAAATTTTAATGGAGGCTGTAATCATCTTGTAGAATCTCCGGTCAGCAACCTACTTAAAGGGCCAAATTAGAAATATTTTTGGTTGTGTGGAATGAGATGTAAATCAAAGCTATCGTATAAGGCCTTCTGTAATCATTTAAAACTGTGAAAACATTTATTTTCTTGCAGGCTATAAAAAAGCAGGGTCTGACCTGCTGGCAATAGTTGTGAGCCCCTGGTGCAGGCTGGGGTTTTAGAACAATCTGTCTGCAACTCCTCACCTAACTCCTCACGTTCTCTGTGTCCACATTTCTGGTAGGAAAGGGACACAACTGAAACAGTGATGCCCATGATACCTGTGTGTTGTTGTCTATTGACTTTTACCACCGCACATTGACTTCCTGGGGACTTGTAAGGACTGACACGTAGAGAAAGTAGACTGTCCCAAAGACCAAACATTAGCTTGCTGTGTGGAGCACTTTCCTCTTGCTGTCTTCCAACAGAGCACTTCATCCACATGGAGGTACTATCGCGGGGTTTGTGGCTAGCTCTGGAGTCCCAGGTGACCAGGGCAAAAGGCAACCCAAACATGCCACGCAATGGCCAATGTGGAGAACCCTGGTCAACATGTGATCAGGCTGCCTAGGGGACCTGAGTTTGCATCTCCACAGTCCACCTTTCCATTGCCTGCTTCTGGGGTTTGCAGTCATTTATAGGAAACGGCAACAAGCTGTTTGAATGTCTCATTTTTTGACTTGAGGACAGACTGTAGGAAAACAGCAACCTGGAGAGTTACCAAGGGCCATTTCTGAATTTCCAGTCCTATCAAGGCATAAACAGTCAAACGATTTTGAAAGGACAGAGGGCATTTCTTGACTTTAAGAAGATGTAAGAAAATCAGAAAAAAAGTAGCAAACAAAGTCATACCTGATGATGGAATCCCTGTAGGAGGCAAGATAAAGGATTCGGATTTAGTGTTAGATAGTCGTGATATCGAGCATCATCTGTACACTGTGTATTAAGGATGCAGAGCTAAGAAAACTGGCCTAGCTCTCAGGGTTTACAGTGTATTTGGGGAATAAGCCTGTAAACAATAATTATAGCACAGCATGAGAAGTGAGTGGTAGTGATGTACCGTATATACTCGTGTATAAGCCGAGTTTTTCAGCACATTTCTAATGCTGTTTTTGTGGTAAAGCGAGGTGCCTCGGCTGTGATCGGGGTCGGCTTACTCTCGAGGACGCACGGTTCTTACAGAAGTTGCTGTGAGGTGTCTTGAGTCAAGTGTGACTCACAATGGCCTCGCGCCCAAGCGACAACACACCACCTGGTCCTGCTCCGTTCTCACAGTCATGAGCCCGTTGTTGCAGCCCTGTGTGAATTCATCTCACTCAGGGCCTTCCTCGTTTTCATCCATTTGACCAGGCATGATGTCCTTCCCCAGGGGCTTGTCCCTTCTGATAACATGTTCAAAGTTCAAGAGTTGAGGTCTCACCATGCAAGGCGCGTTCTGGCTGTATTTCTTCCAAGATAGATTGGCTCTTTCTTCTTGTGGACTGTGATATATTCATTGGACTTTGCTCTTGTCTTAATTTGAAGGCGTGAGTTCTTTTTCAGCCTTCCTTATTCCTTGTCCAGCTCTCACATGTGTGGGAAGCTATTAAAATACCATGGCCTGGGGCAGGCTCACGCACTTTGCATAGCGAAATGGCTACGCAGAAGGGGCTCCATGGCAGCTAAGGGAGAGGAGGACTGTCATAATGGAATGAAATCACGTAGCGATTTGGTATCTTTGGGGAAATTACTTGGCTTGTGTGGACTTTCTTCTTCCTGTAAATGATGCGGCTAGGCTGATCATTAGCTTCCAAATTTGTCATCACAGAATCCTTTGTTCAGTTAAAGCATACTCTGAATATAAAGGTGCTGGTAGAAGGTTCTGGTAAATAGGGACAGGAGAGCCAGGCCTTCATTTCCTGCCCAAGAAATCTTCACAGCGCCCCCAAATCTCCCTGGAGTAGTTGATAGCCACTGGATGGGATGGAATCAGGGACCCCTTTCCCGCCGTATAAAGGGTAACAGCAGTGAACACTGGCTTTATACTTGGTCCTGTGATACCTTCCTACCTGGGTAAGAAAAGGCAGGTCCAAGCCAGAGTTTAGAGTACATGCAAGTTGTGAAGGCAGCAGTGTAGATCTGAGGAATGGTCGAGGCTCCTAGCACTGTCATTATGTGTCTTACTAGTGCTGTCAGGATTGTTGGTGGTTCAGTGGTTTAGTGCTTGACAGCTGTCTGAAAGGTTGGAGGTTCTAATTCATCGACCACTCAGGAGGAAAAAAACAACTAGCAAAGATTTATAGCCTAACAAACCCCGAGGGGCAGCTCTACTTTGTCCTGTAGCAAAGGTGGGGAACATCCAGTCCACGGACCAAACAAGGCCTTGGGCATCATCAGTACCAACTAACCTCACACACCTCACCAAAGCGATGCACTTCCAGCCATCACATTTGGGATGAGTCAGTTAAATGTTTGGCCAGTAGGGCCCAAGGATGGTGTTATAAATAACCAATGGCCCTTGGCAGCAAAAAAGGCTCTCCACTTCTGTCCTGCAGGCTTGACAGCACCCAGGTGCTTGACAGGCTTGACAGGCTTGACAGCACCCAGGCTTGACAGCACCCAGCAGCACACTGATGCCTCTTCAGAGGAGCGGCTCGGCCAGTGCCAGTCACGGAAGGCCAAAGCTGCGACCTGGTTGACTATTGAAGCCCAGGAACAGCTTGGGGAGGTTGTGTGTGCAAAATGTTTATTTGTTCCAGGAGAAGTCTTTGGAAAAGCCTCTGTGCCATTTTGCTTCAAACATTCAGTGACTGGAACCATACCAGAGGGAGCCTGGTGGCTCAGGGGTTAAAGTGCTTGGCTGCTACAGGTTGGCGGCTTGAACATACCACACTTAGCAGGAGAAAGAGGTGATGGGCGTTTTCTGTGAAGATGATAGCCTTGGAAACTCAGTGGGGCAGTTCTGCTGTTTGATAGGGTCCCTGTGAGCAAGAATCGACTCGAGGGTGATGGGATTGGGGGTTTGAACCTTAACCAGCGTAAGGCAGGATGGGCAGGTGGCTTCGTGAAGCATCTCACGATGTGTGCCTGTACATCTGTACTGTAACTACATATCTCTAGCTTCTGGGTGACGTTTTCGTTAGACAGTAGTTTAGGAGACAATATGGCTGCTTTTACGCTCCATGTCTGTCCCGAAAATTAAGACTATTTCCTACAGCGATTCCTCTTGTTCTGTCTGGCTGCCATTGTAGTGACAGCGGCAGAAGTAGAAATGTCTGGCCTCTCTGCATCTCACGCCCCAGCCAGATGGACAGCCATGAATCCTTTCTCGGCCATCCCCACCAAGCTGCTCCGTGGCCTTTCCCCGGGCGGACGGCATTTCCGAGCATGTAGGTGGGCAGTAAACATCCATACTGTGCTTTGATGAGACCCAGGGGAGCTTGGACCCCGCCCAGGTGCTTCTCCCATACATATGGACTGTCTGCTTTGCACCTTGAGTATTATCTCTTTGGATGGATTTATTTTTCTTTCTTTTTTCTACTTCCCTCCTGTGTCCTTATTTCTCTCCTTTTTATATTTTGTTTGTCACCCCCGCCCTATTCCTTCCCCTGATGGTTAACTTGCTGGTACACTTTGTTTCTTCGCTTCCTTGCACCTGCTGCTGCTTCCACTGCCGCCGCTTCCTGCTCCTCTGACTTCAGGATGGGGCCTTCTTTACGGAGTTTGTCCGCAGCCCACGCACAGTATCGGCCGCCTTCTACCTGCAGGTTAGTCCAACCCCTGGCGCCACACCCATAAATGCCTGTCCTATCAGCAGATGCCACTGGTGGGACTGGGCTGGCATTGAGTGTGAGGGGCAGTGAGAGTGGATGTGAGTTCAGATGTGTGTATTCACCACCATGGCGTTCCACGGCTGGAAGAGATGACCGAGCGTAAACAGTCATACCAGCATCTGCGCTCACGCTCCTCTCTGCCCATCTGCTCCACATCATTGACACTACATCTTTGCCACGTGGTGACATCGTCCCCCTGCGGTGTTTCTGCACTTGGAACATAAAGTATGCTTCCTTAGGAACTGAGCATTTATTTTCTTCCTCCCAGTAGAGCCAGATTAATTCATACCCATGTTCGACAAGCACACAGTTGCTAATCAGCATGTGCTAGACCATTGGCTAACAGTATGTGGATGGTGGGTCTCAGAAATATAGAACAGACTTCAGGGGAGGGACTGGTGGATTGTTCAAAAAGTATATTAAAAAATTATTTCTTTAAAGTTGCAGCTGATTGCAATAGGAAGAACAGCTGCTGAGGTTGCTTCTGTACAACTACATGCCGCAGACTTTTGGTTTCTTCGCTTGAAGGTTCAGGGTCACGGTTTCAGGAGACAACCCAATTAATTGGCCCAGTGGTATTCTTAGTGCTTCTCTTCTGCCTCCCAGCTCATGGCATAGTGCCTTGGGTCTGGAATGCTTGCTTATGGCTCCTCGAGGCACAAGCACCGGTCTCTGTTCATCTCTATTCAGCAGAGGAAGGAGAACTCAGAATAGGAAGAGGAAACAATGTTTACCTAATTGCTTCCATGAACAACCTGCCTCTTTGCTGTGAGACCAGAACTGGATGGTACCCAGTTCCCATTACTGAATTTAAAAGAAAAACAATTTCTGTATGTAAAATGAATGACATTGATTACACTCTTCAAGGTCCCAGTTGTTCTACCACTGCTAACATGACCTCAGCCTCCTTCCCCTTTCCACTCATAACCACTAATGACTTCTGGTTTCGTTCTTTCTTTAAAAAATTATTTTATTGATTGGGGGCTTGTACAACTCTTATCACAATCCATCCATCCATCCATCCATTTGTGTCAAGTACATTTGTACATTTGTTGCCCTCATCATTCTTAAAACATTTTCTTTCTACTTGAGCCCTTGGTATCAGCTCCTCATTTTCGCCCTCCCTCCCTGCCCCCTCTCCCTCACAAACCCTTGATGATTTATATTTTATTATTATTTTGTCATGTCTTACACTGTTCGATGCTCTGGTGTCTATATATTTGCTTCTTTCCTGTGAGATCAAACAGTATTGCCCTTTTGTGACCTATTTCACTCAATATGATGTGTTCAAGTTTTTCCATGTTGCTCTCTCCACTTTTTAAATGTCTCCACTTCTTCAGGCACCTCAAGATTAATAAGGAAGATCACTGCTTAACCAGCAACAAGGACAATTCTCAGTTTGAAATGAAATGAATGCTAGAAGAGGCTTTGGAAATTTCACAAAATAGGGATTATGATCCTGAGAGAGTTGGTGTTCGAATGAGGCCTCTTTTCTCTTTGGGAGCAACTTTCCAATTCTTCTTGCTTTAAAAATTTCCATAGTTTATAGGGAGCTCAGCATGCACCCTTTGGATCCCAGAGTCTGTCAGTGGAAAGGGATTTGATGAAGTGATCATTGTCTAGCTCTGGTAGTTAAAGCTGCATAGAGGCACCTGGATGCACCGTAATCTCCATCCACCTTCTCACTATGTAGCAACCCTGCAGGATGATGTGACGAGAATTAAGTTCTTTTAGGAAGATTTACTTTTGGAAGACGTAGGACATCACAAGAGAATTTTATGTAGAAGCTCCTAGGAGGAAGAAAACTTTACCAGCCAGCATGGCTGACCTTGGTATTTCTTGTCTGCTGCGTGCACATCAAGCTTTTTAAACGTTTCCTGCACATGAGCTTCCCAGGAATGTCCATCAGGGTAGCAAGGACTTCTGGGAAATGTAGTCCAGAGATGTTGTGGGTTCAGCACTTGCACTGTTCAAATCTTCACCTTCATCTCCCTTCCCTCATTTCTCTCCTGAGAGATTTCATACACATAATTCTTTATGGGATCAGGTCTTTCCTTCTGTAGCTGCTTTCTGTTTATATGGGATATAGATAAGGTGACCAGACGTCCCGCTTTTGGCGGGCCAGTCCCGCTTTTTAACAATTTTTCCCGCATCTCATGCCGTTTTAAAAAAGTCCCGATTTTTGGAAAGAATGCAGGACAAGCTAGGGTATACGGTTTTCAGCTGCCATGTGGCTATTTCGCCAGGATATGAGTTTTATCAATGGTGTCCCGCTTTTGTCCCGCTTTACCAATGTTAAAATCTGGTCACCTTAGATATAGAGGATAATCATAAGAGCCTATAAGAGTAGCAAGAAATCTCTCCTAATTTTAGGGAAGCAAGCAATTCTTTTCAGGTGGAGGTGGTTGACTGGATGCTGTGAGTCATTCACAGGCGAGGCTTGTTTGTGGCCTGCAGTCTGGGCTCCTCAGGAGTGACTGGTCTGTTGTTTCAGAACAACAGCTTGTCCTAGGGGAAGTTCCCAGTTATGATAATGAGACAAGAGAAAAGGAGGAACAACAATACAAGATGAACTGCACGTATTACTAAACATTCTCCCTCCACTCAAAGATTTTTGATGTTTTATTGTAGTAACAGTAGGCGTTGGTTGGCTCTAACAGGCAGAAATGAAAGGACAAAGAAAGATAACTACTTTTTCTTCTTTTTTCTAGTTCTAAGGACACATTGATGCCACACTTCCTAATTCCTCTGTGTGTGTGTGTGTGTGTGTATCTGCATCTATCTGTGTGTGTGTCTGCATCTATCTCTTTCTGTAAAGACACTGCCTCCGCTTGCTTTTCCTAGGATGATGTGACCACCTGTGTAGTTTGGCGGTTAGAAGTATGTCAGTAGAGAGAGTACTGAAGAATAAGCGCTTCAGTCTGTCTCTTTGACACATTAAAGGCACGGGATGGAGACAGGGCTCTGTTTGCACGCTGCAGCTTTCTGCAGAACAAGTGCCTTCTGGTTTCTGGCACTCATTTCCTCCTCTTGATCAGAGGTTGAAGGTGGCTGGTAATTAACCTCCACTTTGCTGGGTCCAAGATGCTGGCCTTAGCTCTTTAAACTTACCATGGCTCTTTAAACTCACCATGCTGGTTTCCCACCGGGTACCATCTTGTCTGACTTCACCAGCAGACGTCACGGTGTTCATTAGAGCCTCTGTTCATCACTCTGTTCCAAGCCATTCTTTTTCCTCTACTATTACTGAATGTTTTGATCTGAGACTTTGGGAGAATCCTAATCAAAAAGGGGAACATACAGAATGGAATATCAAATTCTAATGTAATTTATACCTTCTGGAGCAAAGGAGACTGGTGAATCTCCAAAACTTTGCCTTGAGATAATCTTTAACTTTAAACCAAAAATATCCCATGAAATTGTCTTTCAACCAAAAAGTCAAAAAAGAAGAAAACCTAAACAAATAAACCCCTTGTGTATCATCCAATCCTAAATAGTCGTTTAACCTAACTACTAAGTAATCTGTATGTTTGTATACTGGGATGGTTTGTGTGTTACTGTCAAGCTGGAAGCAATGTCACCAGAATTTCAGGTGCCAGGAGTCCTGAACAGGTGTCAGAGGTGCTTTCAGACCAAGGACAGACTAGGAAGGAAGAAAGAAAAAGTGGTTCCTTACTGAGGATTAGCCACTGAAACCTGTACTGCCAGAAGATGAGCTCCTCAGGTTGGAAGGCTCTCAAAATACGACTGGGGAAGAGCTGCGTCTTCAAACTAGAATTAATCCTATGACAGGGATGGGGCAAAGTTTATAGACCTCATTAATAATTACAATGCATGCGAAGTAGGAAAATTGGAAGTGATCCAAAGTGAAATAGTATGCATGAAGATGGATAGCCTAGGCATTAGTGACCAGGACTGGTAGAGGCCATTCTGAATTAAGCATTCGTATGGCTTACTGTGCTGAATGACAGGGTCAGGAGGAATGGCATCACATGCATCATCATAAGGAACATTTCAAGCTCTATCTTGATGTACAGTGCTGTGATAGGATCTCTCTGTGCCTACAAGGAAGACCAGTTGATACACGCTGTTACTCCGATGTATGCAGCAACCACTAAAGCAGTGATGATGAAATTGAAGAATCCTACATTTTTCTATCTGAAATTGATCAAACATGCAATCAAGAGGCATGGATAATTACTGATTGGAATGCGAAAGTTGGAAACAAAGACCAAGAATCAGTAGTTGGAATATATGGTCTTGGTAATAGAAATGAAGCTGGAGATCGCATGGTAAAATTTTTCAAGAATTTCTGTGTTGTAAATGCCTTTTTTCAGCAATATAAGCAGTGACTCTACATGTACACCTCACCAAATGGAATATGCAGGAACCAAATTGACTACATCTATATGAAGGGATGATAGAGAAGCCAAAACAAGGCCAGGGCTGACTTACTGTAGAACTTGCTCAGATGCAAGTTCAGATAGAAGCTAAAGAAAATTAAAACCAATCCACAAGAGCCAAAATACAACCTTGAGTATATTCCACGTGAATTTAGAGACCATCTGAAGACTACATTTGATGCATTGAACACTAATGACAAGACCAGCATGAGTTGTGGGATGACATCAAGAACATCACATAAAAAGAAAAGGACATTTAAAAAAAATCATTTTATTAGGGCTCATACAACTCTTATCACAATCCATACATCCATCCATTGTGTGAAGCACATTTGTACATTAATTGCCCTCATCATTCTCAAAACATTTGCTCTCCACTTAAGCCCCTAGTATCAACTCCTCATTTTTCCCCGTTCCTCCCCGCTCCCCCCTCCCTCATGAACCCTTGATAATTTATAAATTATTATTTTGTGATATTTTGCACTGTCCAATGTCTCCCTTCACCCACTTTACTGTTGTCCATCTACCAGGGAAGAGGTTATATGTAGATCCTTGTAATCTGTTCCCCCTTTCCAACCCACCCTGTGTTTCCAGTTCCTATCTGTACCAGTGTACATTCTCTGGTCTAGCCAGATGTGTAAGGTAGAATTGGGATCATGATAGTGGGGGAGGAGGAAGCATTTAGGAACTAGAGGAAAGTTGTATGTTTCATCATTGCTACATTGCACCTTGACTGGCCCGTCAAGGGGATGTCCAGTTGCCTACAGATGGACTTTGGGTGTCCACTCCGCACTCCCACTCTTTCACAATGATAGGATTTTTTGTTCTTTGATGCCTGATACCTGATCCCTTCGAAAACTCGTGATCGCACAGGCTAATGTGCTTCTTCCATGTGGTCTTTGTTGCTTCTGAGCTAGATGGCCGCTTGTTTACCTTCAAGCCTTTAAGACCCCAGACACTATATCTTTTGATAGCTGGGCACCATCAGCTTTCTTCACCACATTTACTTATGCACCCATTTGTCTTCAGCGATTGTATGGGGAGGTGAGCATCATGGAATGCCAGTATAATAGAACAAAGTATTCTTGCATTGAGGGAGTACTTGAGT
Source organism: Echinops telfairi (assembly GCF_000313985.2). Lineage (NCBI taxonomy): Eukaryota > Metazoa > Chordata > Mammalia > Afrosoricida > Tenrecidae > Echinops > Echinops telfairi. Next base: position 6,964,658 of record NW_022103926.1, read on the forward strand.
GGAGGCCCAGTGTACGTCTGCTACCTTAATACTAAACCTATACATATATGCACATAGATCTATTTCCCCATTCTCATATATAAATATATTTACATATGTACATGCCTTTATTTAGACTTCTATAAGTGCCTTTTGCCTCCTAGCTCTTTCCTCTATTTTCTTTCACTTTCCTCTTGTGTCCCACTATCATGTTCAGCCTTCATTTGGGTTTCAGTAGACAGACCTGCGGAGATAATAACATGCACAAAAACAAGACAGAGAAAAACAAAGTAACGAAAGAAAACAAAACAACAAAAAGCCAATGACAGAAAAACAACAACAAAAACTAAAAGGAAAAGCTTGTAGTTAGTTCAAGGTCTGTTTGTTGGCCTTTAGGAGTGTTTTCTGGTTGAGTCTGTGGGAGGCCAAGTCCTGGCCCCAAAGTCTGTTTTTGGTATTCCCTGGGGAGTACGTTGCTCTGTTCCTCTTGCTGTTCTGTTCCATGCCCTTAGTGTTTTGTCTTGGTGTGGTGGGATCAGATGGGGCAGAATTCCCACACTGTCTTTCCAGTGTTGTCCCCCATAGGGCTAAGGGCCAGTGACGGATGTCATGTCTCATAGTGGGGCCGGCCATGTGGTCTTCACTGTGGATTGGCTGCTTTGAGTGGGAATATTGTCCTCAAGGCTTGGTGGGCCAGGATGTGCTCCACTCTCTCTTCCTTCCTCTTCATTTGCTCCTGTGTGCTCTGATCAGACATGTCCCTCTCCTAGAGCTGGAAATTCAGTGCTGTCCTCTGAAGTAAATTCTTCTGGGGGGAAGGGCAGGTGTCCACATAGTAGTTCAGATTGGGGCCGACCCCTCAGACCTCTCCACTGGTTCTCTACGAGGCCTTTTATTTCTATAAAGATTTACAACCCCAAAACCCACAAGGGCAGTTCTCCACTGTCCTGTAGAGTCACTATGGGTTAGAATCAACTTGATGGCAGTGACTGAGAGTGAACGATGGGAAAATATTGAATGCTGTAGGACATATCTAAAGAAGATGGAAGGAATACAGAAAATTACTGTGCCAAAACGATTGGTTGATTTTCAGCCACTTTAAGAGGTAGCATATGATCAAGATGATGAGCGGCTATAACCCTGACACACATCTTGACATCCACCATGTAGTATGCCATTGTTCTGTGTGCAGAACTGCCTCTTGATCCATATACAGGTTCCATAGGAGCACAGTGTACTGTTCTGGGATTCCCCTTTTTCTCGTGACTACAGTTTGTTATGGGCCACACAGTCAAATACCTTAGCATAGTCAATAAAACACAAGTACACATCTTTTTGGTATTCTCGACTTTCAGCTAAGATCCATCTGACATCAGCGATGATATCCCGTGTTCCACATCCTCTTCTAAATCCATCCAGAACCTCCCTGTCTTTATATTGCTGCAACTGTTCTTAGATGCTCTTCAACAAAATTTTACTTGCCTGTAATATCAATGATACTGTTCTATAATTTGGGCATTGTTGGGTTTCGTTTCTTTGGAATAGGTGCAAAAAAGGATCTCTTCTAATCATTTGGCCCAGTAGCTGTCTTCCAAATTTCCGGTCATAGATGAGTAAGAGAGTGGTCATCTTGTTGGAATATTTCACTTGGTACTCCATCAATTCCTGGTGCCCTATTTTGGCCTAATGCTCTCAGTGCAACTTGAACTTCCTTCCTTCAGCATCATTGGTGTTTGCTCATATGCTCTCACCTGAACTGGTAGAATGTCCACTAGTTCTTTTTGGTACAGTGAATCTGTATATTCTTTCCATCTCCTTTGGAAACTTCCTGTATCAATCTGTAGTTTGCCCGTAGTGTCTTTCACTATTACAACTCGATGCTTGAATTGTTTTCTTCAGTTCTTTGAGTTTAAGATATGCTGAGTGTGTTACTCTGTTTTGGTTTTTCAACGCTAAGTCATTGTACATTTCAATATAATATTTGAATTATAGTGCTGGCAAAGAATATTGAAAGTGCCATGGGAAAAGTACCATGCCAAAAGAGCCAACAAATCTACCCAGAAGGAGCACGGCCAGATGCTCCTTAGGGGCAAGGATGGTGAGAGTTTGTCTTCTGTCAGGAGAGACCAGTCCCTGGAGAAGGACATCGTGCTTGGTAAAGGAGCAAGGCAGTGAGAACGAGGAAGACCTTCGACAAGATGGATTGCCACAAGGCCTGCGCTGATGGGGCTCAGACACAAGAACGGTTGTGAGGGCGGCACAGGACCGGGCAGTGCTTCATTCTGTTGTGTCCAGGGTTTCGGTGAGTCCGAACCGCCTTGACGGCACTAATGGCGCAACATCTGATCCAGAAGCCATGGTATTGGAAGCATAAACCTCGTTTCACTGAAGGCGCTAGCAAGAAGCAAGGCTCCAGAATTTGATGGCGTGCCAATTGAAGTGTTTCACCAAATGGGTGCAATCCTGGAAGCCAAAATTTAGTGCCGATTTTCTGCCATCTGTTCTTTGGTGCCTGCTGCTATTCTAGCTGCCGTTTCTGTCCAGCCTACTTCTAGGACTGGACTATTCAAAGAATGTATCTGAAGCTTCCTGAGAGAAGGGTGAGCATGTCGGGTGACCTCGGTGTGAATGTCAGCCACCCCACACTGGTATGGCCCTTCCCCCAGCCGAGCTCTCTGAACCCCAGGCTGCTCCTCGGTAAAATGCGGTTCACAAGTTTGCTCTTTTCATAGAGTTGCAGTGAGAGTGGAATGTGCTGAAGCATCTGTTGTGGTCCCGTTCACAGTGAGTGAGTTCTTCATCCATGAGTCTGCGTGGGTGAGGGGGAACAAGGAGAGGTTTGTGAGGAAGTGAGGGGCCCGGTGGGGGCTCATACAAATGAATGAGTTGGTTGGATCTGTGCCATCATCTCTCAGAGTGGGCCTAAGATCGGTGGGCCGAGTGACCTCTCCTGCCTCATCTAGTGATGTGCTGCGATGAGCCTGCTGCACTTGGGCAAGCAGTCAGTGCTTCCGCTCGGGCCGGCTTGTGCTGTTGCTCCTCTTCTCAGCTCCTGCTGAGGAGGGTGTCCTGTTGGCCAAGGGTGCTAGCCGGCCTGGCCCTGTGATTCCACTAAGGGAAGGAAATTCTTGTACAGTGGAAGCAGACATCGATGCACTGAGGGTTTCAGGTGAGAGGCTGCACAACCTCTTGGAAAAGGGCCCTTTGTGCCACCGATTCGTCATTCTGACAATGACTGTGTCTAATGACCAGAGCACAGCTCGCCAGAAATGGGGTTTTATCGTTACAGAATTACGTAAGAATTTGGAAAGTGTAAGAAACACTTGGTAATGGAATTGTCCTTATAAATTAGTCTCTCGGTGTCTTTGGGCTCAATTTGGAGTCTAACAGGACACTGAGGGTCAAGGAGAGTGGCCCCCAAAGGCCTGACCCAATGTTGGTGTGTCTTCCTGCCTGTATCCCCCGCTGCCCCTTACCAGCGGCTCTCACTGGGAAGACTGGCTCTCAACAATTCAGAGCCCAGCAAATCATATGGGATTTGCCTGGCAAGGGTCTCTGGACTTGTCTGCTTCTCTCCATCGCTTCTGTTACCACCACCATCTTTGTATGCCCCAGGCAACTGTTGTTCACCAGGACTCTGCTGCTGCCTTCTCTATGCACCCCCTGCTCACATCCTGGCCTCTTGTCTGCTTTCCATCAGGGTGGCCTTTGAAAATATAAAGCAGATTATGCCACTTTGGAATAAGCCTTTCCCTGGCCTTCTCCCTCTGAACATAAAGACCAGATTCTTAGGATGGCCCTAAGGATTCCACATGATCAGTCTCCTTTCTCCGTTTCCAGCCTCTACTGCCATCCTCCTCATCCCTCTTGAATTCCAGGTGACCAGGGCCTTTTCTCAGACCTCTGTAGTGACCTCTTGAGTTCCAGATGACCAGGGCCTTTTCTCAGACCTCTGTAGTGACCTCTTGAGTCCTGGTGAACAGGGTCTTTTCTCAGCCCTCTGTAGGCTACCGATTTCCTTTTTCCATGGCACCTCTGTCTGTTCTGTTCCTTCTGATGGTACCTAGCAGCTGCGTGCGAGAAACACTGGGTTTTCTACTCCCCTGAACAGTTAACAGTCTCAGAAGTCACGGGCAGTTCTACCCTGTCCTATAGGGTCTCGCCATGAGTCAATATTAACTCGATGTCAGTAAGTCTGGTGTTTGATGTTGGTTTTCTGGGGATCAGGACTGTCCAACAGAGCTTTCTTTAAGTGTGGAGATATTCTGTATCTGTACTGCCCCCATAGGGTAGGCACCAGGCTGGTTACTGAGTATTTGCAATGTGGCTGGTGCAACTGAGGAAACTGTTGCCTTCCCCCCCACCCCCCCCACCCCCAGCCAGTTAATGTACATTTAAATAGACCTACCTTATTGGATAGTACAATTCTAGATATCATCGAGATACTGTCATTCCACACTTTTATACCCTTTCTGTTTACTATATTTCGTGATCTACTTGTTTTATCAGTAGTAGTTTCATCTTTTTTAGAGTGACAGGAAGTTTAAGATAAGCTAGCGTTCAGAACGAGGAGTTAGAATGGCTATGTGAGAAAGAAGGCTGTAGCTAGGGAGAACACGCCTCTAAGTGAATGCCAAATGCTGAGCACCTATTGTAGGTAGGGCTGTGTCACATGCTGTGGGAGATACAGAAATGAGAAAACCATCTTCCAAACATTCCTTATTTAATGATAGGCTCCCTCAGAACAAGGGGTTTTGTATGTCTGTTCCATAGATCACATTAGTTCCAGAGTTGAGCTCATAAAATTGATTACATGCATGCATTCATGAATGGATGAAAAACACAAACCAAACTCACTGCCATCGAGGCGATTCTGATGTAGAATGACCCGATAGGACAGGGTAGAACTGGCCCTGTGGGTTTCCGAGACTATCACTCTACGGGAATGAAAGCCTCCTCTTTCTCCTACAAGGCAACTGGTGCTTTCAAACTGCTGACCTTGTGGTTAGCAGCCCAATGCATAACCACTGCACCACCAGGGCTCCTTGAATAAATGAATAGGACACCTTTATTCTCAATAACGTGATAGGATCTGACATTCTTGACAGGAAAATTAATTAGGGACCTTACCCTTTTATCACCAGTAGGGTTCCCTTCCTTTCCTCTTCAACCCCCGCTCCCCACCCCTCCCGTTCAAAACTGATAAAGGGGGTATCAGAGAAAGAGAATTTTGATTTAGGACAGTATAACCTCCTTCCTTGAAATTATAAAGTTTGGGAAACATCCTGGCTGTGGGTCTGAGTCATTCCCACGCTCTCCTTTATAGAAGTCACATGGGATCTGTCGTGGGTCCCTTTAGAATGCATCTAACAGCTCTGAGGGAGCCAGGAGACTGGAACCCAGGGACATCCAACAGTGTCTCCTTATAAGACAAAGCAGTTTGTTTCTATCAGAAATGTGCCGAAGAGCTGGGCTAGCAGATAAGGCTGCCTCCTGCTGTCTGGTTATCCTCTAACATGAGAGGGTGGAGGACAGGCAGCTTGAGTAGGGCACTCGTGGAGGTCCTTATTGATTGGGACTAATTCCAGGCAGAGCTACCTCCCCCCCCACCCCACCCCAGCTTTAGGTGTTTGGAGACCTGGGGAGTGGGATGTGGGAGTGGCAGGCTTGCTGCTGCTGCTGAACTGTTGTTTGGTGGTTTTAAAAATTAGCTCAACTTTAGCTGCTGCTTTTATTTCTTTATTGCCAATGCCCTCTTTTTGTTCTGGGATATAGTTGCTAGAGCTCTCCAGTCTCCTTTCCTTGTGGCTGTTTCTCTGTCTTTGTTTTTTGTTTTAATCGTTTTATTAGGGGCTCATATGACTCTTATCACAATCCATACATACATCAATTGTGTAAAGCACATTTGTACATTCATTGCCCTCATCATTCTCAAAACATTTGCTCTCCACCTAAGCCCCTGGCATCAGCTCCTCATTTTTCCCCTCCCTCCCCGCTCCCCCCTCCCTTATGAACCCTTGATAATTTATAAATTATTATTTTGTCAGATCTTGCCCTGCCCGATGTCTCCCTTCACCCACTTTTCAGTTGTCCGTCCCCCAGGGAGGAGGTCACATATAGATCCTTGTAATCGGTTCCCTTTTTCCTACCCACTCTCCCTCTACCCTCCCAGTATCGTCACTCACTCCACTGGTCCTGTAGGGCTCATCTGCTCTGGATTCTCTGTGTTTCCAGTTCCTATCTGTACCAGTGTACATCCTCTGGTCTAGCCAGACTGGCAAGGTTGAATTCGGATCATGATAGTGGGGGAGAGGGGGTGAAGAGGGGGGGAAAGCATTAGTCTTGAGGATTATAGGCCACATGTCCTCCAGAATGTCCCAGAACCTGGATTTATCTAGTGTTAGACTCCGAGGTGATAATGCCTTTCTTGTCACTTATCTGCAAAAGCTTGAGACCCACCCAGCAACACTGATGGGGTTGCTCACTTGTTGGCCAGGTTGTTCACGGTAAGTTACTCTTTTTCCTTTTCCCCTCCCTCTTCTTTGGAACCAAGTCACCAAGTTTGACCCATTCTCAAGAAGTGTGAGGAGAGAGATTAGGCTGCTCCTTCTGAAGGAGGAATGTTGATATCTATTACAGGTAGTCCCTGCATTTACATTCCAACTCACAGTTAAAAATCAGCTGCCATCAAGCCGATTTATGTTAAAATGTTTAGGTGCACGCAATGGTTTGTAATAACAAACTGGCAGTACTTTATGATAGTCATCAAAACACTATTTTGGCTACTGAAATATTATAATAAAGATGTTTTAGTGTATCTGTGTTTCTTTTATTTTTTTTAATACATAGACAGGTATGCTTCATAGTATATACTAAGACAAACATCAGAGGCACTGATAATATGAGCTGTACTTAACTGTTTTGACTTAGGTGCAAATTCAACTTAAAGACAGACTTAGGGATGGAACTAAGTCACAATTTGGGGAGTGCTTGTAAATGGAATCCTGTAAGGAGGATTTGGGACAAGGTCCCTAAGATGAAATACATCTTAGGCAAGCACCTGTTTGTGCCTGGCCCTTTGTCATTTTGTCCCAATCTGCTTTTCCTTGTTGTTTACCCTTGGTCTTATTCCAAAAGGCTACTTCAAGTGAATGTGGACATAAGGTAATCCCCAGAATAAAACTGACTAAATGGGAAATGTCAGTCAAGTTTTGTGCTAAATTTAGCTCCTAACTAGGTAGCCGAAGAAAAGCGTGACACGCGTGTCTCGAGGTTCAGCGTGATTCTGGTGGACATGCACATCGAAGAAAGGCGTTTATGCCGCAACCTGTCCACCAGTGGCAGAAGTTCTGCTTGTCTATTATTTTTCAGATGCTATTTAAAAGGTTCCTTGTTAAATCTGAAGATTTCATGCAAGTAATCATTTCTAGCTTAGCCCTTATGAAATGGCAATCCTAATACATGCTCCAAGGTGGATGAATCTTGAAAACTCTATGCTGAGTTTCATGTCAGTCCCCAAAGGACAGATATTGTGTGAATCTGCTTCTATGACATATCAAGAACAGGCAAATTGGTAAAGAACAAGGTTTATATATTAAGTGATGACCAGGGATGGGAGCGAGGAAGAAAATCAGGAGTCCTCGCCTAGGGGTCACCGAGCTGCTCCTGGTGGAGGTAGGATCATTTGGAAATGGATAGTGGTTAGGGTTGGACAACCTGATGACTAATCCACTTCACTGATTGCACGTGAACTCCGTGATCTTCAATGTCGCAAATGTTATATATATTTGGACCACATTGAAACATTAAAAAAAACAAACAACCATAATTCAGAGTAGTCATAAGATAAAAAGAAGCAATGCACGTGAACTCCGTGATCTTCAATGTCGCAAATGTTATATTTGGACCACATTGAAACATTAAAAAAAACAACAACCATAATTCAGAGTAGTCATAAGATAAAAAGAAGCAAGTCGTTCAGAATAAGTAACTCTTCCTGGTATGGAAAAACCAACCGCAGACCCCCTGCCGTGGAGTTAGTACTGACTCATAGAGACCCTTTAAGACGGAGTGGAATTGCTCCCGTGTGTTTTTGAGACTTTAACTCTTACAGGAGTAGAAAGCTCATCTTTCTTTTTTTTCAATTTAATCATTTTATTGGGGACTCGTACAACTCTTCACCATCCATCCATCCACTGTGGCAAGCACATTTGTACATTTGCTGCCATCATCATTAAGGCTCATCTTTCTTTTGCTGAGTGGCTGGTGGAATTCCTGGTCTTGCATTCAGCAGCCTGACGCACAGCCGGTACACCACCAGCACACCTCCTGGTGTGATAACCTGAATTAAATGCCTTTCCATGCAGCCTGTTGAAACATGTGTTAGGAAATTATGGACCACATTGGGCCCGCCATCTGTTTTTGTAAAGAAAGTTTCATTGGAACACAGCCACACCCATTTGTGCTGCTTATAGCTGCTTCATGCCACAGTGGCCGAGATGAGCAGTTGCAACAGAGACCACATTAAATATTTACCCTCTGACCCTTCACAGAAGGCGTTCGTCAACTCCTGATAAGAAAGGTAGCTCCTTAACCAAATAAAAAACCCAGACTCACTGCCATCTGGTCTAGTCTGACTCGTGGCCACCCTACAGGACAAGATAGAACAGTCCCTTTGAATTTCTAAGACAGAAGCTTCTTTTAAAAATCATTTTATTGGGAGCTTTTACAGATATTATAA
>NW_022103926.1:6973574-6977391 GCF_000313985.2 Echinops telfairi
ACATTTATTATTTTTATATATATATATCCATGCACCATCCAATGTATCCGTTTACTTACAATTCTGTACTTGTTCCTCTAAGAGTGTAACTTTATAGGCGTAGAAAGCCGCCCCATCTTTCTCCTGAAGAGTGGCTGGTAGTTTTGAATGCCGGCCTTGACGTTAGCAGCTCAACAAAGATGATCCAGCGCATAACCACTACACCAGGGCTTCTGGTTTATGTAACCTTACTCATGCCAAAATAAAACCAAGAGTCATTGCAAGTTCTGTCAACAGCCCTTTAGATTATACTGAGCCAGCAATTCTTAGGGTACAATAGATGATAGCCCTCCTATAGGGGCTTGGAACCACTCTGATATGTAGTAGTTCTTGGTGTAGTCTTAGTTCGTTTTTTATCATTTAGTTTGCACAGCACTGCATCTGTTCCAAAGCTTTGCTGGTTAGGGGCATATGGTGATTGGTAATTATAAACTGCCCCTTGCTGAATTGCCCCATGAAATTAGGGTGTCTTTTAGAAAATAGGTGAACCTCTTGGTTCAAGGCAAAATTATTCTTTCAAAACTAGGGGTGCATGGTCCCCTCAGGAAACATTTGGCTATACTTGGAGACATGTATATTTGCCACAACTTGTGGGAGAAGTTACTGGCATCTAGTGGGTAGAGACATGGAATGCTACTTAACATCCTATAATGCACAAGATAGACGATTAAAAAATATATATGTATTATCCAGCCTCAAATGTCAGTAGTGTTAAAGTTGAGAAACCTTATTTGAAAGGGTGATTTTTGCATTTTCTAACAAAACACCTAAAATGATAAGAATTCATACTGAAGGTACCCAAGAACTCCATACTTGTACTTTTCCATTAGTATTCAGGCAAGGCTTTATAATCTCTTTAAATATTTTTCTTTCTTTCTTTTAAAAAATATTTCTGCTAGCCTACTTTACACAACAGAAACGTAGACAGGTCATGGTCCTCCCTAGGGGACACATAAAGGCAAGGGGCCTTTCCTTGAGGCAAACCCGGCAAATACCCAGAGGTCATTGCAGTTCCAAGTCGAGAGGATCTGCTTGATGTGGATGGAGTTGTGAGCGACAGGAAGCCACATTTGAAATGACCCACGACAAACAGGTGTTTAGCAGGTGGTGGTAGAATTCTGGGCAGCAGGACACCGGATCTGCCTGGATATGTGAGTGCGTGGCGAAGGGATGCCAGTTAGGCCTGTATTGCGGAGGATCCTTAATGTGGTCACACCATTTTATTAAGCCCATCAGCAGTACAGGAGGGTTCTGGTATCTCCACACCTTCACCAGCGTTTGTTGTTTTCTGGTTTTGCTTTGTGTTGTTGTTTAACTTTGCTATTAATGCTGGGATAAGGCAATCATTGTTATTTTGATTTGCATCTTCCAAATGGCTAATAATTGCAAACATTTCCTCATGTTTGTTGGCTGCCTGTATATCTTCTTTGGTCAACTGTCAGTTCATATCCTCTGCCCGCTTTATTTTTAATTGGACTTTTTTTTTTCTTGTTGAGCTATTGAAGTTTAGTATCAATGTTAAAATTAGTCCCTTAACCAGTATGCCATTGCCAGATTTTTCCCCAATCTCTTTTGGTGAAATCTTTTGCTCCACACAGTGTCTAATTTTTTTTTTAATTGTTAGATACCTGTTTTACTGGTGTGTGTGTGTGGGGGGGGGGTGTTCCGGTAAAAGCCAGAAAACCTGCTAGACAAATTCTAAACGAGCTGTAACACTACACAGTGTCTAGTTTTTAGAAGGGCTTAGTCATCTGCTTTGTCTTCTGCCGTGTGTGGCTTTCATTATGTTTGGTAGTGTGTTTGTGTTCTGTTAGGTTTAGACGCGTACTGACCCTGTGTTTAACAGAACGAAATACTGCTTGGTCTTGCACTCTCCTTGCAGTTGTTCTACTCGAGCCCATCGTTGCAGTCACTGTGTCAGTCCATCTTGTCAAAGGTCTTCCTCTTCTTCTTCCACTTTACCAATCACGAAATCCTTTTTTGAAGACCAGTCTCTCCTGATAAATATGTGAGACGGAATTTTGCCCTCCTTGCTTCTAAGGAGCATTCTGGAATCCTTCTTCTGAGACAGATTTGTTGGTTCTTTGGGTAGTCTATGATACTTGGAAGATTCTTTTCCAGCACCACACTTCAAATGCATTGATTCTTCTTCTGTCTTCCTTATTCGATGTCCAACTTTCACATACATATGAGGCGATTGAAAATCCCATGGCTTGGGTCAGGCGCACTTTAGTCAGCAAAGTAACATCTTTACTTTTCACATTCAAGAGAGGTCTGATGCAGCAAGACCCAATACAGTGTATTGTTTGATCTCTTGACCTCTGCTTCATCATTATTGATTATGGATCCAAACAAGATGAAATCCTTGACAACTTCCATCTTTTTTGCATTTATGTTCCCTGTTGGTCCAGTTGGTAGGATTTTGGTTTTCTGTTGTAATCCATACTGAAGGCTACATTCCTTGATCTTCATCAGCAAGTGCATCAAGCAAGGTTGATGGGCCTCTAAATTTGTCCCTATTTTTAAAAATAAATTACCTTTATAGTTCTTGAGTTTACATGTAGGCCTTTAATCCATTTTGTTTGTTTTTGTATATATAGTGAGATACAGGTCCTGTTTAATTCTTCGGCACATGTAAATTCAATTTTTCCAGCACCATTTATTAAAAGAGAGTATCTCTTCCTCATTTAATGTGTTCTGACCCATTGTCAAAGATCAGTTGCTCGTTAATTTAACAGATTCTTCCTTCGTTTTGCATAGAGAGTTGATGATTAGTCTTGCCATCTCTTTAGTGAATGATGCTGGAATCTGAATCAGGATTGCATTATATATCTAAAGATTATTTGGTTATTGCTGACTTTTTCACAGTATTAAATCTTCCTAAACATAGCATGGCGTATCTTTCCATTTATGTCGGTCTCTCTTGGTTCCTTGTAGTTGCAGTTTTCTTTGTACGGGTCTTTTGTTTCTCTAGTTGGATTTATTCCTGATTATTTCATCTTTGGGTGGTTATTATAAATGTTTTTGTTTTTCTGATTTCCTTTTCAGCACTCCCCTTGTTAGGATAGAGGAATCAAATTTCTGTATGTTAATCTTGTACCTTGCCACATTACTAAATCTTTCAATTAGTGCTAGCAGGTTTGGTTTTATTTTGCCGAGTCTTTGGAATTTTCTATGTATATCATATCATCTGAAAATTGTGTTTTTACTTCCTCTTAACCAATTTGGATGCCTTTAGTTTTTTGGTGGTGGCGGTGTTGCTTAATGCCCCTGGCTAAGACTTCCAGTCCAATGTAAAAGGCATCCTGTCTAGTTCCCATTAGCAAAGGAAATGCTTTCAGGTGCTCTCCAATGCAAGTAATGTTGCTGTTGGTTTTGTATATATGTCCATTGTTATAGTGATGAATTTCTCTTCTATTCTTACTTTGTAGAGTGTTTTTATCAGGAATGGCTATTGGATTTTGGCAAATGCCTGTTTTGCATCAATTGTTATGATCATGTCGTTCTTTTCCTTTTTTAAATCTTTGTGATGGGTTACATTGCTTGTTTTTACAATGTTGAACCATCTTTACATACCTGATACGAACACTACATGGTTATGATGTATTAGGATTTTGCTGAGAATTTTGGCATATGTTCTTCCATGTGGGCTTCTCTCTCTGACCACTGTGCCATAAGGCTGGAAATCAATAAAAGGAAGACAAAGAAAACAAGAGCAAACAATTGGAGGATGAATAACTCTCTACTGCAAAAGGAGTGCGTACTGGCGCAGATCAGA
>NW_022103926.1:6978814-6985601 GCF_000313985.2 Echinops telfairi
GATCAACAAACAGAAGTCCATCAGACTGTTATACACATCAGATAGGACCACAGAAGAGGAGATCCTCCCAAAAGGTGGTACCCTTCACAATAGCCAAATACAAATTGAAATATCTAGGGATATACCTGACTAAAAGAATTTCTTGTTTTTGTTATAGGTCTGCTCACATTTTCTACTTACTTGAATCTCTGTCAGTTTAGGTAGGTAGACCTTGTCCATTTCTTTTAGGTTTTCAAATGTGTTGGAGTTCACTCCTTCATAGTATGATGAAAGTATCCTTTTGTCCGTTGCTGTTGTAATGGCACCCATTTCGTTTCTTATTGTGTTGTTTGCATCTTCTCCTTTTCGTTTGTTAGATTTGCCAGTCATTTGTCAATTTTGTTAATCCATTCAAAGAACCAACTTCTTGTCTTTTTGGTTCTGTGCAGTTTTTCTGTTTCATTTATTTCTGCTATTGTCTCTAATATATACATACATCCTCTCTGGTAGTTATAGGCTTACCTTTGAGGAGCCTCTGTTATGCATTGGGCTGCTAACCACATGTTAGCAGTTCAAAACCACCGGTCACCTGTGCAGAGTTACAGTCTTGGAAACCCACAGGGGCAGTTCTACCCTGTCCAATTGGGTCACTGTGAGTCAGGTCAGGATTGCCTCGATAGCAGAGATTTTGGTTTTGTTTTATGGTTCGTTTTGTAATGGGCTTATTGTGCCGCTCTTTTTCTAATTTTTGGAGATGTTGGATTAAGCTGTTGATTTTTTTTTCTTTCTTGTTTTTGATGTATACATATGTTGCTATAAATTGTCCTGCCATAGCAGTGTCCCCAAGGTTTTTCTTTCTCATTTATTTCAAGGAATTTTTTATTTCATTATTTCTTTAATTATCTGGTAGTTTTAGAGCAGTGTCCATGTATTTAATTTTGCCCTTTGACCTTCCAATTGTTGATTTCTAATGTAGCAGTGTTGTGATCTGAGAAGTTGCTTTGTAATCTCTCTGATTTTAAATTTTATTGAAGCTTGCCTTCTGACCTAATACATGGTCCATTCTTGAGAATGTTCCATGGGCCCTGGAAAATAAGTTTCATTGTCTGTTGTTGGGAGGAGTGTTCTGTATATGTCTATATGATGAAGTGGAATTGCTTAATATGACTCTATTAGCAGTATCTCTAAGGAGCCCTGAAGTAGTGTCGTGGGTTGCAGGTTTTGGGCTCCTAACCCAGTGGTTTGAAACCACCAGTTGTTCTTGGGGAAAAGATGAGGCTTTTCACGTTCTTTCATTTTTTGCTTTTCAACACTTTTGTGTGTGTGTGACTTTTTACTTTCATAAAGATTTACGACGTTGGAAACTCACAGGGCAGGTCCACTCTGCCCTAGAGGGTCGCCATGAATCAGAATCCACTCAGTGGCAATGAGTTTGGTTTTTGGTATCCATGTCTCTAACTCCCACCAAATGATCTGGTAGAACTATGCAAATAGGTATGTGAAACACTAATAAAAGTGAGTAGCCAATTTTTCCATTCCTCTGGCTTTAAGAATGAGGTATCCCAGAAGCTAAAGAGCATCCCAGACCCTAAGGAAGACACACCACCAGTAGAGCACAGCCAAGGTCTCTGCCTAAGCTGGAGAGGGCCAGGACCAAAGGCACCAGAAGCTGTGGCCCAGAGACCTTAGAACAGAGCAAAGGAAGGAGACCGTGAAATGCAACAGAAGATTAGTGCCAGGATTGTGAGGCTGGGAGTCAGAGCAGTGGTCTGGCATCCTGGCCTACAGAGGCAGAGACCAAGGGATCACATGACTGGGGGGCTGCGTACTGGAGAGAACGTGTCTGCTGGTTGAAGAGCGGTATTGCTGTGGACCAGTGACTATACCCTCAATGTTTCCTGATCCTAGCTTATGGGAACCTGTGGACTTCGATAATAAACCGCCTTAATCCTTAGTACCGTTTGTGAGCTCTGTGTGACCATTGCCACGGATTATCAGACTCAGCCGAGAAGCAGAGTGTTGATTGGTGTCAGAGCAGGGTGAAAGAAGGGTGGAGAGTGGAGGCATACATGACTTTTGCATGTGGCAATTGGCCTTGGGCTGCTGTGGAGAATCCCTCATCTAGCCAGAGGAAGTCAGATGTGGCTCCTTAGCATTTTCGTAGTCCAAGGGTCACATTAGTTTTTCATGTTGTTTAGCTCTTTTTAAATTGTTGTTGATTTTCTTTCTAATTGCTGTCTTCTTCATCTAAAGTGGCATATTAAAGTCTTCTGCTATTATTATAGAGTTTTCTATTTCTCTCTTCAGCCCTGCAAGAGGTGGCTTACTATATTTTGAGGCTCCATGATTGGGTGCATAGATATTTAGTATGATTATGTCTTCTTCTTCAGTTGTCCCTTTATTCATTATATAATATTCTTCTTTGTCTCTTATGTTGGATTTTACCTTTAAGTCTAGTAGACTAATATTGCCACCTCTACTCTTTTTTTATTGCCTTTTGCTTGATTTACCCCCATCCCCTGCCCCCCACCCTCTATTCTTTGGGTGTTAGTCTATTTTTATGTTTGCATCTAAGGTGTGTCTCTTGTAGAAAGTATTTTGATGGGTTCTTTTTTAAACTTTTAACAGTTGTATTGATGTGTAATTCGTACATCATACAATTCAATAATTTAAACATATTAAGAATTGTGCACTCATCACCACAGTAAATTTTAGAACATTTTTTTCTTGCTTGTACTCATTATTAGCTCCTCATTTTCCCCCAACCTCTCTTTCCATAATTCCAAGAAACTACTAATTCAGTTACTGTCTCTATAGGTTTACTTACTCTGGATTTCACATAAAGAAAAACAGACAAAGGGCAAATACAAAATAATAGTAACAACACTAACAAAACAAAACAGAAAAGCCTCAATTGAAAAGAAAGCAGAAAATAATAAAAACTAGAACAAATTTTAAATGGGTCAAAAGGGAGAACAAAAATTATTTAACTTGAACAAAAGGTGTTAAATTTTAATCTAACTACATCTGCATCGGTCCACTTACCAGTGTACTCTTATCAGCTAACAGGCTATTCACATCCCTGGTCAATGGTCAGACTCACTGGAGGCTTATTAAGGTGACCAGATTTTAACATTGGTAAAGCGGGACACCATTGATAAAATGCATATCCTGGCGAAATAGCCGCATGGCAGCCGAAAACCATATACCCTAGCTTGTCGTGCATTCTTTCCAAAAATCGGGACTTTTTTAAATGCCACAGGACACAGGACAAATTGTTAAACATCAGGACTGCCCCGCCAAAAGCAGGACATCTGGTCACCTTAGGCTTAATCCACAAGGGACCCTGCAAATGGGTATTGGGCTTTCACTGTCATCCATAGCCTTGTGCAAACTGGATGCTCAGATTCTGTTCTGATGCTCTTTCCTCCTTGAGTCTTGGATTTTATTATTTACAATCCTTGGATCACACAGGCTGGTGTGCTACTTGTGTTTGGACTTAGCTGACAACTCACTTAGATTGCTGTTTATTTTAAGACACGTCTTTAGGACCCCCAGCTGCTATTATTTCTGATAGCTGACAGGTGGGTCCTGTTCTCTTATCTACTCTCCTGCTCTTTGTTTCTTGACTGGTGCATTTAATCTGTTTCCATTCAATGTAATTATTGATAGGCACGCATTTGTTGCTGGCCTTTTGTTGTTGTGTGTGGTGTGGTGCTGCAGATTTCTTTATTCCACCTGGTTTTCTGTTCTGAGTTCATTTTGTTCATGGATTTTCTTGTTATTTTAGTGTTTCTTAAATCTCTAGTGCCTATCCTTTTTTATTTTGATGGAGTTTATTAATTTTATTGAGAGTATTCTGTTATTAGTTTTTTCCCAAGTATAAAACAATTTGTTCTATTTTGAAATATTCTTCTCACTTTGAAAGTTCTGGGACTATACTATTCCCTCTATTTTACTTTGCAATTGTCTTCATTACAAATTGAGTCTTCCTGCTTTGAGTCCTGTTTTACTCTGGATACTTTTTTAACTGGATGGACTTCTGGGTGGTGTGTTCATTTATGTTAGTCTCAGTCTGTTGTGTGGCAGTCAGGACACTACCTTGTGTGCTCTGCTGGTGTGATGAGGGAGGTGTTCACCTGCCTCTACACACAGGTGATATCCCTAGTCAATATTCCATCCACTTTCCTATGCTTTTTTCTGAAGATCAGTGTTCTAAGATTGCCATCCATCCAGCTGTTTCATTCAGTTTCTCATTTCTTTATGGCAGAGGGTCTGTGTAGCATATTTGCCTAGTTTGCCATTTCATGGGGGATTTTCTTCAGAGTAACACTTGTGTTTTGAGTCGGTACTATTGTAATTTCTTTGGTCCTAGGACTTTACTGTGAATGGTTGACTCCTGTCTGTAAGGCAGCACACACAAGCACACAAGGCTGTGTGTGACCTCTGAGGTCCCTTGACTTTTACCAGGACCAGTGGGACTTAGGGATGAGAGAAGAATGATACAAGGGCCATGTTTGTAAATAGCTTTAAAGATGTGTGTATATTAATTTTTTTTAATTGTGAGATTTTGAACATTGTATTTATTTAACATTTAATTGTGGTTGGGTGAAAGTTTACAGCGCAAATTGGTTTTCCATTCAACAAGTCTTGCACATTTTGGGGGACGTTGATCAGTTCTTACATCTCCTATAGGTATCTGTGGACCAGACGGCTGTTCCAGTCTTGGATGGCACGAGCTTGGGGCTAAGCACAGGCCAGTCCGTGGACAGAGGCACCAGCCAGACCTTTGGGAACTCCCAGAACGCAGGGGAACAGGCCTTCCCCTCCGCAAACCCCAGCGACAGGTGAGATTCAGAACAGCCATACTGGTGCTGGGGCTGTGGGAGCGAAGTAACTACAAAACTTGCAACGAATGGGAGTCCAAAGCCTGGGTTGACGTTCTGGCTCTGCCATGAATTGTAGTGGACCCCTGGGCAAGTCTGTCCTTACCAGCACTTTCAAAATCCAAAACCAAAGTCACTGCTGTCAGGTCAATCCTGACTCATCGCGACCCTCTAGTACAGAATGGAACTGTCCCTTTGGGTCTCCAAGGCTGGACATCTTTCCAGGAACAGAAAGCTTCATCTTTCTCCCTCAGACCTCCTGGTGGTTTTGAACTACTGACCTTGTGATTAGCAGCCCAACACATAACTCACTATGCCTTGCTATCTTTGCAGCATGATTAAGAAGTTCCCATAGAGATTTTGACCAGCCAGGTGTCATGCAAGAGGGGCTTCAGTAGGTCCAGGCTGAGGCTGCCTTGCCCAGCGTGGTACTCCTTGCAGGACAGCCTGACACACAGTAGCCAGTAGTCACTGATTACCAGTTGGGGAAAAAAACAAAACAAAATATACAATGAATCATTTGTCAACTGTGGGCAAACATGGTCACTCTTCTCTTGTTCAGTGTCCAGAGGGAAAACGTTTCCTTCCCCTCATTTGCTTGAGCAAACAGCTCCAGTTTTTGATACCCCTGTCAAAACCGAGAAGCTTCGTTTTGATTTCCTCCCCAGCCCTGTTTGCTGTACAATGATTCCGCCCAGCCCTCTTGTGCCTCACTGTCCTGAGTGACAGGTCTAAGAAACTTGACTTCAGCCCTCTTGTGCCTCACTGTCGTGAGTGACAGGTCTAAGAAACTTGACTTTTCCTTCCCTGTGCCTGAGAGAAAAACGTTCCCTGGGGCTGCTCACCTGTCTGGAAATCACTTAATTACCTTTGCCATTTCCCTGGAGCCCACTCACTCTGGCCAAGGAGCATGGAGGTGCTGGTCAGCTCAGAAGCAGAAGGAAGTCATGTCTCTGGGAGTCTGTATCTTCCATCAAGCCTGGCCAGCTTTGGGGGCCGGCCGTGGGGGAGGCTGGAGTGGCTGCCCAGGGCATGAGAAAAGCATGCCTCTCACTGCTTCCTCGTTGCTTACAAGGCTAGAACAACAGGTTTTCTTCTGCTTTGGGAAGCAAAAAGGAACCGGAAATGTTCAGACTGGACCGGAAACAACACAGCATGTAGATTAGAAACGAACGAAAGCAGGAGCCATTCATGGTAAAGAAAGGACTTTCTAGGAACCCAGACTAAGCAGTTCAAAGACGAGACAGCCACTTGTCACGGTTCTTGACAGCAAAGACTCAGGCATTCGAAGGAAGATCACGACCCCAAGGACCCTTAAGAGTTTTACAACCTTGAGGTTTTGAAACACTGACCTGGGTCCTGGAGATGGCATAGAGCTAGGAAGGTGGGTCTGAAGAAAGAGAGAGAGGTCCAGGAAGTTTGAAGGGCTTCCATGTGAGCCTCAGAGCTGCCCAGTTTGGTATGATGGTGGCTGTGTGTATCTTGTGCTCAGTAGCTGAGGGTTGAGTGTGTTTTAAGGGACTAGCATGTCCTTGAGGAAGAACTTGACAACAGATGCACATAAGATTTGAGCTCTAGAGTCAGGCTTACTTGGCTTCAAGCCAGACTCTAACACTGCCCATCTTTTTTCATTTCACAAATCCTTGACCTTCTCAGTGGGTTAATGTTATTGTTAGTCCATTTAGAACTCTGTTCACCCAGGCCTGGTGCTCGGGAGAGAAGGGGGATACATGCACCACAGAGAATGGCCCTGCATTCCTTTGCAGGGCAGAGGAGGAACTGGCAGGGAGCTGAGCCACTAACTCAGTGGTTCTCAGCCTTCCTGATGCCACGACCCTTTCATGCAGTCCCTCATGTGGTGGTGACCTCCCACCCATACGATTATTTTCGTTGCTACTTCATGACTATCATTTTGCTACTGT
>NW_022103926.1:6987142-7012423 GCF_000313985.2 Echinops telfairi
GTTGTCTGTCCCCCAGGGAGAGGGTCCTCACTTTAGATACTAAATGCTTTCACAAGAATCCTCCTTTCTCCTCTTTTCTTTCTGCTTGGTGGGTGCCACTGTGTGCGCATGGCCTGCTTCGTGCTCCTGGACTTCAGGACTGGTGTCCAGCTGCTTTCTGAGCAGAAGGGCCTCTCCCCATGCTGCTTCATCAGTGCTGAGGTGGTACACTGGCTGGTTAACAACGTGGAGGGAGTGCAGACTCAGGTGATGGCCATCGACATCATGCAGGTGAGTCTCACAAGCATGGCTTGGAGGACGGCCCATTTGGGGACCCCTGTAACCAGGGCCCTCAGTGTTTGCGAAGCAGTTGCCCTTTCCAGTAAAAAGATCTGCAGGGTCAAGGGCAGGAATTGTTTATAAGTATGGGGCCTACTTGAAATGCATGAAAGAATAAGTCTTGCACCAACAACTGGTTTGAAGAAGTGTGAGATCTCGGTTTGAGCGTTTTGATGTGCTCCTGTTATGTGATAGGCTTATTTCCGTCTACTCTTCTTACCGCTCTGAACAAGAGTGTGTCTTCAGTCATATGATGGAATCCTCTACATCAGTTAGATGAAGGAGCCGGAGGAGCATGTATCAACATGGGGAAACCTTGAGAGTTTAACACGGAGTGAAAAAGCAAGCTGTGAAATGATATGCATACTATTACACCCTTTATTTAAAATGCAAAAGCCACACAAAACACCAACACACGTCTATATGATGGAATTATTAAAAACATGTATAAAAGTAATGATTGGTTATGGGACGGGAAAGAGAGAAGAAAATAGGACTTAGGAGAGTCCATAGAGATTGTTTAGTTGGGTTTACCAAAACAACAAACAAAACAACTGAAGTCAACATAGAAAATGTTAAACTGGATGTTAAAGTTGGATGGTGGATAGTCCTGGCTTTTCTTTATACTTTCATTTTTGAGATGTCCAGTGCTAATATATTTTATGATATAATTATACCAAACATTGCATTGTTTTCATTGCTCCATCAGTGGAAACTTAATACTTTGTTTTTCTAACTCTTTAATATGGAAAAAAATAAAGTAAGTCCATTTCTTTTTCTTTTTTAAGAATTTTGTTGATGTTATTTTTGTTGCCATTGAGAACACGCATGGCAAAGCGTGTGCCAAGTCTCAGCAGTTTCTTCACGCACAGTTCAGGGACACTGATTACGTTCTAAAGTCAGGCAAACGGTTCCTCCCTCGTTCACATACCTCATTGCTCTCTGTCTAATATGGTAAGTGGCTGTTATCAAGTTGACCTCACCTTGGTAGTCTTGAAAGAGCATAAACCAGGTGCTTTTTTAACATAGTGCAGCTGGCGTGTCTATTAGGGGTGGAGGCAGCTGCAGTGCGTAACCGAGGGCTACTGCTCTGAACTATCCCTCTGCAGGGATTTCAGAGTGTCAACGTCTTCTGTCTTAGAAAATGCTGGAAGAACAACTCATCATACATGCATCTGGCGAAGCTTTGCGGACCTTCATCTATGGCTTCTATTTCTACAAGATAGCGATGGACAGAGAGCCCGATCGAGGTCAGAGAAGGGGCAAACGGATCTCCTAGTGACCTCCTCTCTTCCTGAGCTCCCTTTGAGTTTCTATGTTTTAGGTTGACAGGCCTGTCAACTTCCTTGAGTATTTTCCTTAATTTAAACCCAGGCAGATTGGCAGGGTGGTCAGATTAGGTTACACTCTGTTCCTGGTGAAGACAGTGTGGTGGGGGAAGGTAACCCTAAACGTGACCAGGGTTGCTAATGGGAGGAATTGCCCACGGGTCTTCTTTTGGCAGTAAGTTTTCATGATCACCCCTCCTCCCCACACCCCGCACAGGTGGTCTGATCGTGGCAGTGCTCAGCTTTAGTCTGATTCCGGGCGCTCTCACTTGCTGTGTGTCCAGACTGCCTTTAGTGCCCCAGGAAGATCCCGTGTGGCAGTTTCCCAAGGTTTATTTTAAGTAATGGTTTTGAGGGGGACATGGGAGAAAGTAATTCCCTGGAGGGAGCCCTTTCCAGCCTGGTCATTACAGGCACTTGTTAGCCCCAGAGGCTGCAGCCAGTGGCTTCTTCTACTCTGAAGTTATTCATTCACTGCCATTGAGTCAGTTCTGAGGCATAGAGACCCTATGGGATAGAGTAGAACTGTCCCTTTGCCATTCCAAGCCTGCGAGTCTTTATAGAAGCAGAAAGCCTCATCTTTCTCCCATGGAGAGGCTGGTGGGTTTGAACTGCTGACCTTGTGGCTAGCAGCTCAATAATAAGTATCAGACCAAATGGATCTCCTTATAACCACCTGTGTGTCTGTCCTCACCTTTTCCCTTAAATTCTAAGTGGGAACCCTAGGGACTCTTGAAGTTGCCATGGATTTCTGAAGCGCTCTCAGATGAGAGGCCTGAAGCAGGGGGTGGTAGTCAGTGTTTGTGCCGAAGCCTCTCTCCCCTTCACTCTCCCAGTGACCATGCAGCAGCCGGTCACCTGGCACACGACAAGCAAGGATGACTTCGCCAGCTTCCAGCGGAAGTGGTTCGAGGTAGCCTTTGTGGCAGAAGAGCGTTTGCACTCTGAGATTCCCGCCTTCCTCTTGCCCTGGCTGCCCAGCCGGCCGGCCTCCTACGCAAGCAGGCACAGCTCCTTCAGCCGCAGCTTCGGGGGACGGAGCCAGGCAGCCGCACTTTTAGGTAGGTGGGCTAACTGCGGGAGGGTGTCATCAGCCAGGAGAGCAATGCCAGCCAACTGGGTTCAGAGCCACTGTGGTTGTCACACTGTCACACTTCTGCCAGTGTGTGGACTTTGTCCCTGTGGCTGAGTGAACTGAGCATCTTTATCTTCCCAACTGACAAAGTGTGTCAGCAGCTACCAAGGAAGAAACAAACCTGTATTGGTAGGTAGGAGAGAATAGAAAATGGGATTCTTTCCCCAAGAGGCTCTCAGGATGCAGGCGATGGGATCTCCATTGAGCTAGTCCTCCTCACTGCCAGAATAGCAAAAACCTCACCATTGCTGAAGAGTTCTGGCCTCTGGAAAAGGCTTCTGGAATGGTCGTGTTTGCGCTGTCGTTGGGGTTATGATTTACAAAGACTACTTCGGCTGGTTGGCCAAACCTTCTCTAGACTTTCGTGGTCTGAAACTCAATCTGCGATTCAGGTCATGCCATTTTCCTGTGGCCTCAGAGTTACTATAGTAACCCGTGTGTGAAGAAGAGCAGCACAGGGAAAAGTCAGACAGGCATCCAGAGGAGGGGGAGTCAGCAAGAAGGGTGGATTTGTGTCCTTAGCAGTGGGTTTAGATAAGTGTTCTTACCCTGAGCTCTGTCCTGAGCTATGGGCCATCACTGTAAGTCTGGACTGAGGCAAAATTTTGCGTCTGTGTATGTTGTTTGTAAAACCCCTTTTATTATTAGCTTTAGAGTGCCTCCCATGACTGCTGTGTTGAGATTTTATTCCACCAACTTCCTTTTCTACCTGCCCTCCGACCAGAAAGTGAGTCTTTATTGCAACTAGTTCTGTCCACCAAGAGCCCTCACACCTTTGTGTTAGGGTTTGACGTGCTGCTTTCCAGTATTCTTTCAGGCCGTAGGCTTTTTCTGTGTTATTTACTGAAATAAGAAGGAGGATCTGTTATGTGATTTGATGTGTGTGTGTGTGTGTGAATAGGGTTTTATTTTTAGACCAGTTTTAGCTTTACAGAAATATCCCCCTCTTAACATCTTGCATCCCTGTGAGTATTTGATAACGACAGCATAATTGGCTCTTTCTTCTGGGGAAAGAAGTTAGCTGGATTATGCACAAAGAGGCTGTGTACACACTAGGACCCATTGAATGTATTGTTAGTTTGACTTGTTTCTCTCAGCTGGAGCTTAGTAGCAAACATCTGCTTTGACATGCCTGACAGCGGGCCCCTTTCGGCCTTTCTTGCTTTGAGCCCTGGTGGCTACCATGTCCCCATCTCTCCCTTTCCATTTCTCTGATCTCTGAAGCTGCAGGAGCATCTATGGCTCTTGAAGAAACCATGCTTCCAGGGATGGGGGGCAGGGGGTAATGAGGAGCTGATTCCCAGGGCTCAAGCAGAAAGCAAATGTTTTGAGATTGATGAGGGCAACAAAGTACACATGTGCGTGACACAGTGGATGGATGGATGGATTGTGATGAGTTGTACGAGCCCCCAATAAAATGATTAAAAGAAGAAGAAGAAGCCAGGCTTCATCCTATAAGCCCACTGACAGGCCTCTTACTTGTTGATGACCCACCGAATCACAGGGTCAGAAGGGAGTGTAAGGCATCGATCAGAACCCTAACGAGCGTGACCAGCTTCTGTAGCCCTCAGCTCTCTGATGAGTGCTTCGCTTCTAAAACTCCGACTAACGTGGAACTCGCTCCCGAACCTGCTCGTGCTGTTAGGCCGCAGTGACTCTGAACAAGTTGTTCCTTTGTCCCCAGGGGTTGGGTTCTTTCTCCTTAATTAATATTGGGTATGTCCTGGCTAGGCCCCAGGTGAAGGCTGCTCTTCAGCTCCTCCTCTGGGTTTGTACTTATTATTATTAGACTTGCGCTCTCTCTCTCTCTCTCTCTCTCTCTCTCTCTCTCTCTCCATCCCCCAGGGGAATTAAGATGCTTGTCACGAAGCTCAAGAAATGATTCCGAGAACTCCGCTAACGCTGCCACCCAATGGGCTCTGGCTGTTCTCAACGTTATAAACCAGCTGGAAGCATGCACACAGTCACATTGAGCCCCTCTAGAGTGAAGCCAGTGGTTTCTTGAGACTGTAACCACTTGGCCCAGTAGTACATGTACGTCCTAAGGCTTCCTCACCCAGCCTGTCCTGACTTAACGTGCCAGGCGTAAGAGAGACGTGGGACATCACATTACTGCTAGTGTTTCTCAAGTGCCCTTCTTTGGTCACCTGGACCTCTCCCTTGAGGAGGAGGAACACACTGTCTGAGACCAAAGATCCTGATTCCCTTTGACTCGGTCTATTAAGTAACGGCTTATTGTGGCAGCGTCCTCAGTTGGGAACACAAGGCAGAGACAGTGTCAAGTTTCCATGAGTCTTTGAGCACCAAAGCTGTCGTCTCTTTAGCTATGCCCCAAACAGCCAAGCGGTGTCCATGAGAGTCATCCATGACCTCCGATTAAGGGTGGGTGAGCCAACAGCTTAAACGGAGAGGGAAAAGTTTATGGAAGTGGATAAAAAAGAGGAGCATGCAGAGCAGAAGGCAAGAGGGGGTTCCATAATCCCGTCTCATCCACGGCTTCTCCTGATCCGTAGCCCCCTCTGTGAAGGACACGGGCTCACTGACTTCTCAGCTCAAAGCCCAGGAGCTACACTAGGAAGCGTCAAGCCACCGTCTCAGGGTCACATAGCCAGTAGATGGCAGGGCCCAGACTTTCCAATTTCAATCTAGAACTTTCCCCACGTTGCATGTTCTGCTTCTGCGAGAATGCTGACCTGTGCACCTGACACCTGGGTGTCAGTGTGCCAAGTGCTTGTTATTCAGTACTCTACCAGTATCTACCATCCCCCCACACCCAACTGAAACTCCTTAAAATCACTGACTTAAGAGTTTAGGGCACTTTATCCTTGTCAGTGATAAAAGCCACTCAGGTTTCTGGCTGCAAGGCTCAGCACTAAAGTGTCTGCTTCCAATAAGCAATACCCTTGGACTCGTAGGGATGGAGGCGCAGGAAGAATAGACTTCATAGAAATCTGCATTTGGCTGCACTCAGCCAGGTTGTGAGCAGAATTCGGATCTCTTCTCTACGCCTGAATCTATTTTAATCCTCCAGTCTGGACAGGAACTTGACTGTCTCACAAGTCTCTCAAACACCCCCCTCGTGGGCTGGGTAGGATTTCTGAGCAGGAATCCCAGGTATGGGATGTACTATTGACCCAAGATCCTTGAGCTGTAATCCACAGGTAATATGGGAGTTGGTATTGGGCTTCACTGAGTGGTACCATTTTGGGGGGAAAGCTTTACATGACAGTTTAACTAACCAAACCCAGCCTACATTTGTCTTTTTAAGTAAAGTTTCATTAAAACATAGCAGAGGATTGAGTAGTTATGACAAACACCATGTGGCCTGTGAAACCTAAAATATGTAGGATCTGGACCTTCCCAGGGAAACATGCTGACCCCTGGATGAGGTGATTTCCCGGGACTTCTCCAGTGTGTCCTGTTCTACTGGTGACTGCAGTTTTCAATCTGCCTAATTGTTTGTTTTCCCTCCTCATCTTACCCCTCCTGCCCACTCTCTTGGGGGCTCTCTTTGCAATGATCTAGCTGCCACTGTCCCAGAGCAGAGGACCGTGACCCTGGATGTTGATGTGAACAATCGCACAGATCGGCTGGAGTGGTGCAGCTGCTATTACCACGGCAACTTTTCCTTGAATGCAGCTTTTGAGATCAAGCTCCACTGGATGGCGGTGACAGCTGCCGTGCTCTTTGAGATGGTGAGTGCTGCTGCTTGCTGGAGTCGGGTCCTTGACTCACCGTGGAGAGGGGCCTCTGCACACAGGAACGCCCACTCTATACCCGGACCCTAGTTAGGACAACCAAGAGTGTCTCCACATATTACCACGTGTCTCCAGGGTGGGGAAGGTAGGAGGCATGGCCACAAGTTAAAACTCACTTATCTAATGGTGCTTACACAGGAACCTGTACATAGACCAAGTTGTTCACACAGAACCAGGGTGTAGCGCATGGTTGAGAATCAGAAAACGTGTGTGTCGGGGCTGTAGCCATTTACCATGATTATTCAATCCGTAATCAAAGACATTGGCTCTATGAAGTAGAATGAGGCGTCACACTTAGAGGAAGCCTCATTAATAACTTGCAGAAGAAGATTATACAACCTTCTTTGCTGAAAGTGAAGAGAACTTAACGCATTTACTGATGAAGAACAAAGATACAGCCTTCAGTATGGATTACGCCTCAACATAAGAAAACCATAAAAAATCCTTTCAACTGGACCAGTGGAGAGCGTCCTGATAAACAGAGAAAAGATTGATGTTGTTTGGGTATCATTTTACTTACATCAGAAGTCAACACTTACGGAAGTTGAGAAAGTAAACAATGTGAAACAGAAAACAATAAATGCTGTGGAGAAATTGGTGGACTTGTAAACATATACAACCCTATGGAAAGCGATACGGCACTACCTAAAAGAACAGAGTGGAAACCCCCTACGACCCAGCAACACCGCAGGACATGAACAGGTGCATGCTCTCCAGTGTTTCCTGCAACACGGCCCACAATAGCAAGAAGCCGGAAGTGGTTCAGATGCCCAACAGTAAAACAATGGCTAAAGAAACTATGGTACATATATTTAATTGTTAACCATTAAGGTAGCAGATGGGCATTGGGTCTTTACTCAAGGCCTCCCTCAATGCAAGAACACTTTGTTCTAACAATCTGGCGTTCTGTGATGCCCACCTTCCCGACCTGATTGCTGAAGTAAAAAATGGGTTCATAAGCAAATGTGGTGAAGAAAGCTGATGGTGCCCACCTAGTAAAAGTGTCTGGGGTCTTAAAGGGTCTTAAAGGCTTGAAGATAAACAAGAAAGACATGAAAGGACAGCAATTTGATGATATAGAAGAGGTGAAGAAAAAACGAGGGAGGTGCTGTCAGCCATCCAAACAGATGAGTTTGAAATATGTTTCCAAGAATGGAATCATAGATTTAACGAATTTAAATACATAGCTTTGAAAAAAATCCATTGGGTGGGGCCTTCATATATTTACTATTTTAATGCCCTCCTTGCTTTATTATATATTAATCTAATAGGCATGGATCTGCCCTGTGAATGAATGAGTATCGGAAACTTTGCTCTCTAACCAACCCCCATTGTTAGTGTAAATAGTGCTCAATCATTTAAGAGTTTAATCTATACAAATCAACAATTCATGGAATGCAGTTTGGAGTTGTTCTAAGCTTGTGTAACTTCCTTTGCTCCTCAGTATTAAAAGCCCATACCATTGGATATTAATGACACTATCAATAGAATTACCTTATCCTCCAGTGGGAATGATTGATAATGTTCTTTGTCATATGATGATAATGAGGCCTCTGGTGAATCAAAGATGTATATAAACCCTAGATACATGAGTGGATTGTAACCCCAATCTAAGAATAAAATTAGTTCTTATGACATGGTCCTGCTAGATGCTTGCCCTCATGAAGAGATCGCTGTCAGATATGAATGCTACAGCAAAGTGTGATAAAGAAAGCAGATGGTGCCCGGTTATCAAAAAGAATATCCTCAGCTGATAACAAGGGCTCAAGTAGAAAGACAATGCTTTGAGAATGATGATGGCAACAAATGTACAAATGTGCTGACACAATGGGTGGATGTATGGATTGTGATAAGAGTTGTATGTGCCCCCAATAAAACGATGTATTTAAATAAATAAATAATATATCCTCTGGTGTCTTAAAAGGTTTGTCTTCAAACATGTAGCCCTCTGAGGCGTAACTAAGCCCACATGGAAGAAATAGACCAGCCGGTGTGATCTAAGGATGATAGATAATAAAATCCAACTCCAAAGGAAGGAATAGTATCAGAACTTAAATTGTAGACACCTTATTTTCAGAATGCAGCAGATGGAGTGGAAACCCAAAATTCACTTGCAGGGTCCCTTCATTGATTAAACCTCGGATAAATCCCCTCTGACCATCGTCGAGGAATATAAATAGCCTGGCTATTAGACGTAGAGTATTGTAAACTCGATTATGGCAGATGTAATTGTGTTAAAATGTGATACCTGATCATTTGATCCCCCTTTTGAGACCAATTTTAAATTTATTCTACGTTTTAATACTTACCGCGTTTCCCTCTATTGGTTATTTTCCTTCTGGTTTATTATTGTTACTGTTTTTTGTGTGTTGTAAGTTTTCCTGTATATGAAGTCTGGGATGGGTAAAGCTATAGACATAGTCATTAGATTAGGGGGCGGGTGGGTGGAGGGAGATGGGGAGCTGATAATGAATACGAGAGGGAAGAAAATGTTTGGAACTGATTGTTGTGATTGTGGTGATGATTGTACAGCTTTAAAAATACAGCTGAACTGTGGAAGTGTATGCTACATGAACCATACGTCAATAAAACTTTTTTATTTTTTATTTATTTTTTAAACATTTTATTAGGGGCTCATACAACTGTTATCGCAATCCATACACACATCAATTGTGTAAAGCGCATTTGTACATCATTCTCAATAAAACTTTTTTTTAAAAAAGAAGAAGAAGAAAGAAAGTTCCACTTATAGAAGGGTCTCGGGGAGGAGATGAGCCAGTCACGGTGCGATGTAGCAATGATGAAACATAAAACTTTCCTCTAGTTCCTAAATGCTTCCTCCCCCGACTCCCCCCCCCACCATCATGATCCTAGTTCTACCTTGCAAGTCTGACTAGACCAGAGGATGTACATTGGTACAGATAGGAACTGGAAACACAGGGAATCCAGGGCGGATGATCCCTACAGGACCAGTAGCGAGTGGTGATACTGGGAGGGTAGAGGGTGGGTGGGTTGGAAAGGGGGAACCGATTACAAGGATCTACATATAACCTCCTCCCTGGGGGACGGACAACAGAAAAGTGGGTGAAGGGAGATGTCAGACAGGGCAAGATATGACAAAATAATAATTTATAAATTATCAAGGGTTCATGAGGGAGGGGGAAGCGGGGAGGGAGGGGAAAATGAGTTGATGCTAGGAGCTTAGTTGGAGAGCAAATGTTTTAAGAGTGATGAGGGCAATGAATGTACAAATGTGCTTTACACAATTGATGTATGTATGGATTGTGATGAGTTGTATGAGCCCCTAATAAAACGATAAAGAATTTACAAGCAGTTAAAAAATATATAGTTTAAAAATTACCAAAAAGAAGAAACAAAGTAAATGCTGTATGAGAGTCATCAAATCTGCTGCCAAAAAAACTCCTTTCCAGTGTTAAAAAGCAAAAGTATCGCTTGAGGTCCGAGGTGACCCTGATGCAAGCCGTGGTATTCTCAAGTGCCTCACATGCGTGAGAGAGCTGGACCACGAGTAAGGAAGGCCGCACAAGAATGGGTCCCTTTACGTTCCAGCGAGTGAAGACCACTGAGCAAGCCGGCAGTGGAAACCAAGAAGAGCACACACGAATGTTTAGAAGTACATCCAAAGAGCTCCTTAGAAAGAAAGATGGCTTCTGAGTTCTGTGCACATACTTTGGACATGTTCATCAGGAGAGACCAGTCCCCGAGAAGGACATCGTGGTTGGTCAATTAGAGGGTGAGTGAAAGAAAAAGAGGAAGATCCTCAGTGAGACGGATTGGTTCAGTGGCTGCAACAGTGGGCTCCCACAGCAGTGATTTGTGAGGATGGCGCAGGACCAGCCATTGGTGTGTTTGTTTGTTTGGAGGTTGCGATGAGAGAACCGACTTGACAGCAGCTAAAAACAATAGTAAGAAAGTAGAAGTCTTTCCCCACCTTTGCTCTAGTTCTCCTGGACTGCCAAATTAAAAACGGCTCTCACTGCTACTTTGGTGGGTGTACTTCCTGAGAGATTCTATTCCTATACAAACAAACCCCTGTTACCTGTTTTTGCCAGCTGTGATAGCATGTGGTCTGCAATCTACATTGTGTTTTTCTAATTGCCCGGGTATCTTTCATAGGACCTCTGGTGGAGTAGTGTGTTATCAGTTACCTTGCTAACCACACAGTCAGCAGTTCAAAACCACCAGCTGCTCCAAGGAAGAAAGCTGAGACTGTCTGTTCCTGTAAAGATTTACAGCCTCCGAAACCCAAGGGGGCAGTTCTACGCTTTGCTATGTGGTTGCTTTGAGTTGGAACCTTTCCCATCAGATCTGTCTTGTTTTTCATAGCTGCAGAGTACTCCGTTACTGGTTTGTAGCATAGTTAATCAGTGTTCTGTTCACGAGCAATTGCTGCTTTTAATTCAGTTATTCTCAGCTGGAGGCAATCTTGTCCACTTCCCCTGGGGCACTTGACAAGACTAGGCACTCTTTGTTATCACAGTGGGTCAGGGTGTGGCACGGCCTCCAGTGGGTAGAGACCAGTAGTGCTGCTCAGCATCCTGCACTGCACAGGATGGGCCCCACAGAAAGAATTAACTAACATCCAGGTGTCAAGAAGGCCAAGGTTGGGAACGCCCTATTTTAACTGGTTTTCTTACCTGTTCTCTCATCTTGACCCTTCTGGTTTGTCTCTGTAATGCGGCTATTTATTATTCCTGCACTAGGAAGCCATCTAGGAGCTTTTGTGGTGTAGTGGGTTACCATTTGGGTTGTTAACTACAAGGTCAATAGTTTGAAACCAGCAGCTGCTCCCAAGAAAAAGATGAGTCTTTTTGCTTCCATAAAGATATACAGCCTGAGAAACCCACAGGGCCAGTTTTGGCGGGGGTCCTATGGGGCTGCTCTGAATTGAATCAGTGGCATTAGATTTGGTTTTCTGGTTTGAAGAAGCCATCCTGCCTCCGCCCCCCATCCCCACTCTCTTTCTCAGCCCCAATCCTGTTGTCGATTGAAGAAGCACTGCTTAGCTAGACTGTCTGTGGCTTTTAAGAGCCCTCCTTACCACCTTAAAGTTAAGGTATTAACTATCTCTAACTTTCTTTAACACAGTCTCCCCTCCAACCAAAAAGGATCTCTCTTCTGTGGCCTCTACCAAGTGCTCCTGCCCTCCAACCTTGACTCAGTGCCTTCATTGCACAGCTGAGGGCAGCGGAAAATTTCAGAAAGTTTACTAACAGCTCAAAATAAAAAATCTTTCAAACTCACTGCCATCAAGAGCACTCTGACTTACAGGCCAGATTGGAATTGCCCTGTGCGTTTCTAAGACTGTAAATATTTAGAGGAGTAGAAATCCTCATCTTTCTCCCAGCGAGCGACTGGTAGTATCAAGCTACAACCCTGTGATGAGGAGCCCCACATTTAGCTAACACGCCAGCAGGGCTCCTTACTAAAAGCTTGGAGTTGGCTAATGAGAACCAAGTACAGCGTTGGCTGGCAACATAATAGATTTTTTTGTCTGGGGCTACTGGGTCCAATTTTGCCCCACATGATGTCTCCCAGGGGAAGCAATTTGCCTGGGCCTCTGTTGGCCCAGTCCCCAATCTCTCTGCATATAGCATTAACATCAGAGAGAGACCTTGCCTCAGGAGCGACTCCATCAGGGGATTGTCCTTAAGGTCCACCTCAAAAATGAGGCCCAGCCGCCCATCCACTCAGTTGCCAGAAGACACCAGCTCTTCATCTGGTCAATACTAGGCTGACCACTCTGTTCCGGAAAAACAGATCCACTGGGCTCAAGTGGTCTCCCTGTAGAGTCCAGTGGTTTTCAACCTTCCTCATGCTGTGGCCTTTCATACAGTTCCTCATGTGGTGGTGACCCCCAACCACAAAGTATTTCTACTTCATCACTGTAATTTTGCTACTGTTATGAAATAGGCGACCCCTGGGAAAGGGTCATTTGACCCCCCAAAGGGGTCGTGACCTACAGGTTGAGAATCGCTGCTTTAGACCCTAGGAGACAGGATATCTCAGAACACCACATGCAGAGAGAGGCACATCTCTTTATAGTTTGGCAGTGAGAAGAATATTTATCTCCTTTGAGGAATTCAATATAGATAGACACACACAGATATATATATAATAAAGTTTTACAGTTGTTCATCTGAAAGCTTCTAATCCTTTTTATTTGGTTAAAAGTTAGAAAGCAAAGCTACAGTGTAGTTTAATATTTCAGGGAGATGTCCAAATAGGTTGTAAATAAGATTTTGTGTAAGAAAAATATAAGAAAATTATTAACGGAGGCTACAAGATCATTTGGGGCTGAGTCTTTGCTTTTTGTTGTATGGCTGCAGCTGGGAGAGAAGTTGCTAACCCAGCCTTGTTTCAGGCAAGATACAGCCCAAACTCTGTTTGCGGGGAACAGCATCTGTAAAGTCAACCTTACTCCTACGTCAGGGTCACAAGCATTCCCTTTTTAAGAAACAGGTAGGCATTTCATGGCTAGCAAAGACTCTCCACACCAGAAAGAACGGCGTCTGCATGCCCCATTGCCGCCATCGGGGATGGAAAGGCGTCTGCGTGCCCCGTTGCCGCCATCGGGGATAGAAAGGCGTCTGCGTGCCCCATTGCCATCATCGGGGACGGAAAGGCATCTGCGTGCCCCATTGCCGTCATCAGGACACACTGCCCTGGGGAGTTTGATTTGTAGCAGCTCGTGGTCCATTCGGCCAGTGGCCACCCCAGCCATTTTGTTCTCTGTGTCATGTGCCCTTCAGCCAACCCGAGTGGTCCTGTTCCCATGTGATGCTTTGGATTTCCCGAAGTTTTGATAAAGGACAACCCTGAAGAATTTCACTTCTGTCCAATGTCTCATCTCCAACATTTTGTAGGATGAGTAGGGTTTTCAGGATGCAAGAAAGAGCCCTCCCCGGCCTGCTTATTCCAAAAGAAAAGAAATCATGAGAAGCCGTTTATTTGCTGCTTAAACACTCAGATGCTTGTGTATTTGCTGGGAGTTAAACCGTTTCTTCCTGTATAGGACTGGCTTAGAGGCAGTGAACATTATGAAACAAATGTGCTGATCAGTAGGATGCTACCACTCCAGGAGGTTCATAATTTAGGAAACATTTCCTCTGGTCTGAACGAACGTGGAGATGACACTGTTTCTGTACTTCCCACCAGGTCCAAGGTTGGCATCGAAAAGCCACCTCCTGTGGTTTTCTGCTGGTCCCGGTCTTGGAAGGTCCCTTCGCACTGCCCAGCTACCTGTACGGCGACCCCCTTCGGGCCCAGCTCTTCATCCCACTCAGCGTCAGCTGCCTGCTCAAGGAGGGCAGTGAGCACCTGTTTGATAGTAAGAGATGCTCCCTTCTGAAATTCTGTCTCTGATTCCGACACAAGACACACACACACACACACTCACACCCCTTCCCACTCAGGTCACAAATTTACTCTGCTTTCTTTCAGGCTTTGAACCAGAGACATACTGGGATCGGATGCATCTTTTCCAGGAAGCCATTGCACACAGGTTTGTCCCCAAGTTGGAGGGAATCGTTGGAAGGGATTGGTGTGCATCTTGAAGAGTGGTTACCAAAGTGAAAGCTAGTTTGTTCCCTTTCCGGAGAAAGGATGCGATTTCAGTGTTGACAAGTTTGCCACTTAGCCCTGACAGAATTCTGCTTTGGTTTCGAAGATAAGCATTACCACCACAGTTCCTATCACTGCTGCTGTTCAGAGTTGTCTTTTTCCGGATGAGGGGAATCCAGTTCCGCTCTCGACTCTCTAATCTGCTTCTAACAGGATAGCTAAGCTATCCAGACGATACCGTGCAGGAAATACGGTTACAATTTGTCTGCAGACCCTGAACATGTGCTGGAAAGTGAATAAATAGATGGTTACAAACCATAGGTGAATCAATAGATACCTACTGAGCTCCTACTGTGTGCCAGGGAAGGTCATTCTTGTGCTTCCCCTGAGACCAGTCTGTCGTGGTTAATAGGTTCCATCCAGATGGTTCCCACCCATAGCGACTCCGTGCACAGCAGAACGAAAGACTCCCAGTCCTCACATCCTCCCTGTGCCTGAGCCCGTGGGGGCAGCCACGGTGTCAATCCGTCTTCTTGAGGGCCTTCCTCTTTATAACTCCCCCTCCACTTTCCCAAGCATGATGTCCTTCTGCAGGCATGATGTCCTTCTGCCTGGTCTCTCCTGGCAACATGTCCAAAGTACGTCTGACGAAGTGTCACCATCCGTGTCTCTAAGGAGCACGCTGGCTGTACTACTTCCACGACAGGTCTGTTTGTCCTTTGAGCAGTCCACGGAACTTCCAGTCTTCTGCAATCGTGCCGTCGTAGTACAGTTGCAGCAGCCCGGTGTGGCGTACCACTAACTAGTTACGAAGGCTATGTCACCCGTGGTGAGAACAAAGCCTGCCCTTCTTGCCTCGGTACTCTTCCTGCTACGCTTCCTTCAAGGTCAGAGCATGTCTTTATTCAAGCATCTCCAGCTACTGCCACCTTCGACCCCAGCCTGCCTGTTGGCCTTACTCTGTGCTTTCCTTGATCAGCCACAGAGCCATAATAAAAAAGCTTGGGAAAGAAACGCAAGGGCAGCTAATTTTCCCAGCCAGATGCTGGGGGATCCACCGGGGTGGTAGAAGGTAGTGAGCACACAGTGGGAAGCAGATTGCCTGGTTCAGCGTCTGCTTCCACCAGCATCTCACTGAGAATCCTGGGAAGTCCTGGAACTGCCTAACCTTCCTTTTCTCATAGATAAGCCCAAACCTCACAGTGCGGTTGGAAGGATCCTCTTCTGTTCCTGGCATCTAGTCAGCTCTCAGTAGATGGTGGTTCTTATGAATGACTCAGGCTAATGGATGTGTTCTGCACGTTTTACACGACTTGCCTTAAACACCATGTGGCAGCATTCAGCCTGGGGCCATTGTCAAATCTGCTTTTTTCTTCACATTGTCTTCCTTAGTCTGGATTCCATTCCTATCCTCGCTAAACCTTCGGCCTACTTTCCTAGCCCTAGCTTCCCTGACATGTCATTTTCCAGTCGTACCACATTTGGGTGTGTGTACCGTCACCCAACCCCGTCCCACCTTCTACAGCTAAATCCCTCCCACCTTCCACACCTGAACCTCTTCTACCTTCCATGCCTTAGCCCCCTCCCACTGGTTGATCTTCTTCCACTACAGATTCCTAGGTTCCTCTACTCTAAATATCCCTTAGCCTTTTCCCCAGCACACCCTGTCCATCTGCTCTACCCCGAGTTTGAGGTCCCTGGAGGATCAGGCCATGTCTGGTCTCGCTTTCGTTTCTTGGTACAATGCTAGCAGAAGACCTTAGCTAGAGTAACTTATTCCACGTGTAGCTTGTTCCTGGAGAGGAGAATGGGACTGTGAAGTGAAACATTTAGCCACCTAGGATGCCTATCTCAAAAAGAAATAGAAAAGCTTCTAGTCTCCCTAACTCTTGGGCTCTGGCCCTTAGCTCCTCCTCCATCTTCTGAGCCATTGGGAGGCTAGTGTCCCCTTCACAGGGCCCGGGTAAGCTAAGGCAGAAGAGAGGCAAGAACACATCCATCGCTGACCCCGCTGGTTGGATTGTGTCGTCCGTGCTGAGGGCGACGTCAGTTTCCTTAGAAAGTAGGAGTAGTTGTTGGCTGCCATCGAGTCCATCCCGACCTACCGTGACCCCGTGAACAACAGGACGGTCGTTCCTGGGCGTGAGTCCAGGGTTGCAGCCACTGCGTCCATCCAGCTCGCCGAGGGCCTTCCTCCTCCTGCCTGCATGGCGTCCTTCGTCAAGAACGTCTCCTAACAATAGGCCCAAAGTCTGGAAGACGCAGTCTCGCCATCCTTGCCTCTAGGGAGCACTCTGGCCCGACTTCTTCCCACACCGATCTGTGTGTCCTAGCAGTCCATGCTGCTCTCCACGCTCGTCAGCACCGCCATTCAGACGCATCAGTTCTGGGGTCTGCCTTAGCCAATGCCCAACTTCCTTATTTAGTGTCCCCACTGCAAAGTAGAAGGGGAGGACAGCCACCCCTGCGTCCTTCCTGCACATGGCTGAGAGGCCACTAGAGGATGGGCTTTGCCAAGCAGCTTGTCTGCTCGTCTCTCTTCTTGGAACTGGTGACTGGGTCCCATTGGAAGCAGACCGTAGGACACAGCGACTCTCCCAGGAGGACTTCTGACCTCCTTACGTCAGCCGTGGCTGGTCCTTTCCTACCCCCTCCCCTCAGACGGAGAGGGCGGCCGCCACCGCTGCCAGCTGCCCTTCTGCAGCTCCTAGCGGGTGGCCGGCAGGGCGCACTGTCATCACTGTGCTGGGGGCAGTGGGGAAATGGCCACTGGCACACGTCATCGATGACAAAGCTCTGCTCTCGCCATGTCTGCCCAGAACGATGCAGGCCGGTGTTCCCATGAAGGGGCCTCCTTCCGTTCCTGCTGCTGTGGGCTCAGCCGGAGAGAACCGGGAGGCCAAGGGAGCCAAGTGTGGCCAATTAGGCTAAGATAGGGTTCCTTTCCGCAAGGAGCGATGCTGTCAGGTGTGCAGATGTGTGTGCCGCCAACTAGAGGGGGTTTCCAGCCAGAGGTTGGGCCAGGGCAGACTCTCAGAGGACAAGTGTGATGGGTGGGCTGGGGGGCAGCAGAGATGAGGGCTGGGAGAGGAAGTTCATCTCACTCAGGTGGGTGCCGCCGCTGCTGCGCTAGGGGCGAAAGGAAGCCAAGCAGGAGCAGGCCCGGGAAGTTACTTGGTTATTTGAGGGAGAAAGTGGGGGTGGCTAGGGCAAGGTGACGCAGCTTGATGCTCCATCTTGAAAGAAAGATCTCCAGCTCCCTTGTTTTCCGGCGTTGTTTTTTGGCTTTTTTCCTTTTGCTTAGGCGGGCTTTCTTCGTTTTTTTTTTTTTCTGCCTTCAGGTTCGGGTTTGTACAGGATAAATACTCAGCCACTGCGTTTAACTTTCCCGCTGAGAACAAGCCTCAGTACATTCATGTCACAGGTGAGACCCTGCGGTCGGGCAATGGGTCGGAGGTCGCCTTTGAAGCATGGGCAGGAGGCCGGCTCGATGCCCTCCCTGTGGTTGTGACCCAGTTCCTCTCTCTCCCTCTCTAGGAACAGTGTTTCTGCAGCTGCCCTACTCGAAGCGGAAGTTCTCAGGACAGCAGCGGCGGAGGCGGAACTCCACCAGCTCCACCAGCCAGAACATGTTCTGCGAGGAGCGGGTGGGCTACAACTGGGCCTACAACACCATGCTGACCAAGACCTGGCGCTCCAGTGCCACCGGGGACGAGAAGTTTGCCGACCGGCTGCTGAAGGACTTCACCGACTTCTGTGTCAACCGAGACAACCGGCTGGTCACATTTTGGACAAGCTGCCTGGAGAAGATGCACGCCAGTGCCCCCTGAAGGGGGCTGCTGGGGACCCAACGCAGGGCTGTGCCTGCGGCAGGGGCCCTCCCACTCAGGCCCGAGTGGAGGACTCCAGGTCTGCAGCTGATGCTCCAGTTGGCTCTGGGCATGAGGTAGCAGTTTGCTGCTGTGGGTGTATGGGGACTACTGCTGCTTTTTTGGTCCCCAACACCACCACCACCACTTGAAGTGAAAAACTTTGGAAGCAGCTGCAGCAGCTGCCTCCACCCAAATCCCGTCACCTCGCACTGAAAGCAGGCGGGAGGCACAGCTTGTCCGTGGGAGGGCATTGGCACCTGGGAGGGACAGGCAGTCACCATGAATGCCCTCGGAGAGGGGCAGCTCCTGTGAGCATCTTTGTCCTCCCCTCCTGGCGACCTGTGAGATGCCTGGAGCAGAATCTGCCGCATCTTGCCCAAAGGAGGCACAGGTGTAAGATAACCTTGTGAAATAGTGTACCATAGGCTCCTACCCTCTGTATATACCTGTAAATAGAACGATGGAATAAAGCTCGGTGTGCAGCACCTCTAACTCCAGCCTGCTCCCATGCCCTCGTCTGGCAGTTGGGCCACAACACTGGAGTCATGGTATCATTGCAGTAATTGTGTACAGGGTAGAGAACTTGGAACTGACTGCCTTGGGAGTCTGCCATACTGATTTCAGTAGGAGAGGGCTTATCTCACACGGGATTGCTCTCTCAAGACTTTAGGCAGGAGCACGCTTAATGGGGTCCGGAAGTATAACGACACACTCAGTACATTAATCCAGTAGACTAGAGAAGCAAATCCAGGGAAACTCATGTGTGGAAGAGAGAACTTTATATCAAAGAGTAATTGTATATTAAAACATCCCAGCCCAGTCCAGATCAAGTCTGTTAGTCCGGTACTAGCCCCTATGTCTGAAACCAGTCTATAGATTTCTCTTCAGACTCATGCAACACATGCAGTGATGCTGAATGCAGGAAGCTCACAGGCCAGTGGGTGGAAAGTCTTGTAGATCAAGTGGTGGTGGAAGCATCTCAGTGCTGGCAGGGGTCTCCATGTGGCTCCTCCAGCTCCAGGGCTCTAGCAAAGCTCCATGTGTCTTGTCAGCAGGAAGACAAAGCAGAGAGTCTGTGTATCTGCCGTCCAGTGAGCCATTTATCTCCCTGGCGCCTCCAAATGAGGTCATCAAGGTGCAACCTGATTGACAGGCTAGACTCCACCCCTTCGCAGGTTGACAGGAGATTATGGAACAGCCACACTTGGTAACTGCAGGCCTGTGCTGTCCGTCACTGTTGGACTTGACTTAGAGTTCTGGCATTCTGAGAGAACCAGAGGAAGCCTCTGACGATCCTCGTGCCCTCTGCTCAGTAGGAGGAAACCTAGCATGGGGCTGGGGCCAGAGGCCAGTGCCTGACAGCTACCACCATTTCCTCCCCCACAGCCCAGGGGTGAGTTCACCCCAAGTCCTCTTGAGTCCCCTCAATGGCCTGCACATCCATCCACTTCTTTCCAGGCCCTCTGCTTCCACTCGGCACACCAGGCCGTGGCACACCAGGAGAACTTCCCGGAGCCGAGGTCGTTGTAAAAATCACACTGGTGGTGGTGGTCAGTCGCTGTCCACTTGCTCTGGTTCACGGTAGCGTTCTGTAGAACAGAACCAAATGTTGCCTTTTCCAGCACCACCTTCACCCTGACTGTGCGCACCACTCACTCACTTAGAGCTCTTTGGTGACTTGAACTTCAAGATCGGAGACACCGCGCAGGTGGCCCTGCACTGCTCGGATCCCTGGCTAGTTTCTCCTGCCTCCCCGGCTCTTGTACTGCTCCTTAAGCAGCTCAGATGCCTTGCCAGCTCAGATCCCTCGCTCACACTGTTCCTTCCGCCCTGCATACCCTTCCACTCCTCACCCATCCTCCAGGGAAGCCCTTTGCTCTATCAGCTCTCACTTCAGAGGTCACTTCTCCACAGAAGCCACATCAGTTGCCCTTTCGCTCCGCAGAGCACATATTGGCGGCCCTCACGAACTCTGGACTTGAGGGCTGGGTGGTTGCTGTCCTTGAGTATCCACCAGGCTAGCGGGGGCACCTAAGTCCCTTATCTGTAAAATGCAACGTTCTGAGAGAACAAGGGTGTGCACAAATGTACACACACACTGGTTTATTCTGGCCATGGAGCAGGCCCTTCATAAAAGTCTCTTCTTTTTCAAATTCCCTTCTTTCAACAACCCAGTGGCTCCTCTCTGAATATCAAAGACCTCATCAGCAAAACCAGAAACTGGTCCCATCCCACCCACCCTCCGTGGTTGATGGTCAAAAGAAAGCTGTCTCTGAAAGAGATTGTGGAAGAGAAGGGATGGTCCATCCTCACTGCCCATCCTGAGCGGTCTCGCTGCGCCGGAGGGTGCTCTTTTGTGACCCGTAGTGTAGTAGGAAG
The DNA here is from genome assembly GCF_000313985.2 of Echinops telfairi. Lineage (NCBI taxonomy): Eukaryota > Metazoa > Chordata > Mammalia > Afrosoricida > Tenrecidae > Echinops > Echinops telfairi. The sequence continues at coordinate 7,007,517 of NW_022103926.1, forward strand.
GCCAGCGGTGGCCCAAAGCAGAGGACACTCACCCGGCTCGGGAGGAAAAGGCCCACAGAATAACTAGAGAAGGGAGCTGCCCTTTCACGGCTGGACCATGACACCACGCCCAGAGTCCCCAAGACTTCCCCTTGGTCTGCTGTTCTCGCTACCATGGGCCCAGGCAGAATCGGGTTCACATTCATTGCCACCCTCCTCCTCCTCAAGGCCCAGGTGCACGGCCCAGCCCTCTGGGAGCATCTGGTTTGATTAGACAGCGAAAGTATGGGGGGCGGGGTCAGAACCCCACCACCAGATGTACATCCATATGAATTCCTACCCCCGGTGTAGACCAGGAGCCAGGCTTAGGGCCCGGAACAGCCAGGTTTTCATTCCAGTTCAGTCATAGTTTAGCTGTGAGAAAGGACGCGGGACTGTTTTGTCTCCCAGTGCCATTTCCTCAACTGTCTCCCTCAGCCAGCACCCCTGCACACGCGCATACACACACCCCCAGCTACGTGTTGCTCTTCTGTGCTGTGACACCATACTTCATGCTGGCCCATTTCCGCTCACTGGGCTGGAAGGTGCCCGAAAGCAGGCTCCATGCCTCGCCTCTGGTTCTCCCTGGCCCTTGGCACGCACATGACTGTGGGCCCCCGTGATTTAGAGATGGCAGTGATCACCGTGGGTTGGAGTGGACAGGGCAACATTGAAAGAGGAAATAGGCCTTGAGATTAGTCCGTGGTAATGAGGAGCCTGCATCCCCATGTACCCCAGAGTAAAGGAGATCCAGGGGGGCAATGACATCCATGGCCGCCCCTCATACCTGAGCTGCAGGGACCTCCACAAGATCGCGTGACCCTACTCTATTGAACTACTTATTCCTCCAGAGAAAGGAGCTCATTAAGGCCTGGACACAGGCTTAGTGGGTTGAGTCCCCTCAGTAGTACGGGGTGAGGGTGCCTAAAAAGGAGGAGAGGTTTGGAAATCGGATACAACCCCTTCATTTTCCTCAGTTGAGGAAATCGGATCTAGGGACCCCTCCCAGGCTGTATCAGTCAGAGAGCTAAGACAGCAGCAGGTGTGTGGCTCCCGGGCCAGTGCTGGTCTGGCTCTCTGGCTGCAGTTGTGGTGACGGAGGAGAGCTCAGGAAGTAGGTGTCTGGATTCCAGCGGGGCCAGCCCGGGACCCTGAGGAAGACACCGGACCTCTCAGAGTCTCCGTTTCCTCACCTGTAAAAAGGGCTGGAGGCTCACGCGTGCCAATGTGGGTAAAGGGCTCAGCCCAGTGCCTGGAACTCTGCGTGAGAGCGACGACAACGGTGGTGATTGTTGACACGAGCTCTACCGGCCTGCATGATTTAGAGAAAGGAGTCATCGCAGGGCATTGGAGTGGACAGGGCAGGATGGACAGAGGAAGTGGGCCTTGCCGGGCGCATGCATGAGTCAGTGGTGAGGAGGAGGAGCCTGCATCCCCGTGTGCGCCAAAAGTTCACTCTTAAGGGCTCTCTGAGTGTTGTCACCGTTCGGCCTTGTCTGGGACACGTTTCTGTTGGCAGAGGTGCCATGTTCCCCAGACTCGGGAAGAATGCCTCTTGACTGCATGGTCGTGGTCGCCCCTCTCCGGGGAACAGGGTGGTTGCACCTGGCTAGGCAGCTCTAGCAACATGTCTCAGCTCCCTGGTGTGTTTAGGGGAGCACACAGACCCCCCAATATCCCATGGAAAGCCCCAGTCGGCCCTCAGGAAGCAGGAGTGGGGCTGTGGTGAGGAACTATACAGGTGTGGGACGCTGTTAAACATGGTGGGAAAAGAAGGAAGACGTGACATCCCTCTACTGAAAAACCAGACTCGCTGCCATCAAGTCAGTGCTGACTCATAGCGACCCCCTGTGGGTTTCTGAGGCTGTAACTTTTGTTTACAGGAGTAGAAAACCCAGTCTTTCCCCCATCCCTCTCCCAAAGGAACTAGAAATAAGCTCAAAAGATTGCAAAGCAGCAGTAGGTCCGGAGGCTCTCACATGTTCCTCTGTATACGGGCTTGTAATCGATTCCAGAGCCGCCTCCCAGAGACTCGTTCAGCCGGCCCCAGATTCCGCATCGTAAGCAGACAGCATGCTGCTACAGTCGGATCCATTTGAAAAAGACTGGCCCAGCCTCACTCTGCAAGCTACTCTTGCTTTGCATGGATCCCCAACCTGCCTGGAAATCCAGTTCAGACCCCAGCTGATTGACGGTGGCTTACTTGAAAGCCATATGCCAGAGGCAGAGTGCTCGGCAACTCAATGCTCTAGAAGGCTGGAGAACTGAACATGACCCCCAAAGCCACAGGACTGCAGAAAACTCCTTTCAATCGATTGGCTGATGATAGATCTTTTTTTTTAAACTTGATATATATGAATTGCTGTCATTTTGCTGTGTGTTTGTTTTTAATTTATTGGGGGCTCATACCACTCTTACTGCAGAAAACTCAGGTCATCTTGGTAAAAGGATGGTGGCTTCTCTAGCCTCTAGCCCCTCTCACCAGGACCCTCAGTGCCCAGGTTCCTGCCTGCATGATGCTTCAGAGTAGCTCCTACTGTGGGGCCCGGGGCCACACTCAGGGCCCGAGTGCACAGGTCGTGAGAACAAAGCAGGGACCAAGAACACAGTCCTACCAGCCTTCACGTGTGACCTCCATTTGCTGTCCCAGTGGCAACCAGGTTAGTTGGCTTCCTCAGTGAATCAGCACACAGCCCGTTTAACGAACAGACTCATTCTCCCTGTTGGCACTAGGGGAGAGTGTGAGCCGTCGAATCATCTCAGGCAATCCCCTTTCTTGCTGAACCCTGACGTTTTTATCGGAATTCTTCCCCATCACAGCACAGCTCGGAGAACCTTGGCGTTTGTCGATTTCACAGAGCTTTCTTGTTAACCGAAGTAATCATGGGAGTGGTGATAAGGACTGAGTTTCCTACTTTCCAGGCTGAGTTTCTCTCTCTAGCCCTCAAAGGTTTCATATGAGACAGAAAGGTTTCCTTTTTTAGCCTGGTGATATCCTGTGAGAGAAATGGTTTTTTCTTTTTTAAAATACTTCTACTGGGGGCTCTTACATCTCTGACCACAATCCATCCATTCATCCAGTGTGTCAAGCACATCTGCACAGATGCTGCCATCATCCTTTTCAAAGCATTCTCTTCCCACTTGAGCCCCTGATACCAGCTCCCCATTTCTCCCCCCTCCCTCCCCCGGAGAAATATTTTTCTATTGCTTCTGATGTTCAAACAATGATGTCCCCAGGAGCTCGTGTTCTGGGTTCCTCTCTGACGGTCTAAACACATCTCGTAGGCAACTGTCATTAAGTGCCATCAAGCCAGCGCCAAGTCACAGGGACCCTATGTACAACAGAATAGAATACTGCTCGGTCCCATGCCACCCTCACAATTGTTGTCATGTTTGAACCCATCACTGTTGCCATTGTGTCAGTGCGGCTTGTCTAAGGGCTTTCCCTCTTTTTCATGGCTGAGAATGATGGCTTTTTCTCCAGGGACCGGTCTGTCGTGACAACATGTCCAAAGTCTCACTGCCCTTGCCTCTCAGGAGCACTCTGGCCATACTTCTTCCAAGACAGATTGGTTTGCTCTCTTGGCAGTCCATGATACTTTGAATATTCTTCACTAGCACCCTAATTCAAATGCAGCTGGTCTTCTCCAGGCTTCCTTATTCATTGGCCAACTTTCACATGCATCTCAGGCGATGGAAACGAGAGTGGATTGGGTCAGGCGCACCTTAGTCCTCAAAGTAACATCCTTGCTTTTCAACCCTTTAAAGAGGTCTTGTGCAGCACATTTACCCAATGCAATGCATCTTTTGCTCTCGACTGCTGCTGCCATGAGCATTGATTGTGGACCCAAGCAAGATGAAATCCTTGGCGACTTGTATCTTTTCTCCATTGATCATGATGTTACTTACGGATCCAGTTGTGAGGGTTTTTGTTCCTTCACATTGAGTCATAATCCATAATGAAGGCCGCACTCCTTGCTCTTCATCAGCAAGAGTTTTGAGGCCTCCTCACTCTCAGCAGCAAGGTTGTGTCAGTTTCAACAGCAGATTGTTCATAAGCCTTCCTCCGATCCGGATACAGCATTCTTCTTCATGTAATCCAGCTTCTCTGATCATTTACTCTGCTTACAGATTGAAGTATGGTGAGAGGAGGCAACCCTGATTCACATTTTTTCTGGTTTAAAGTCATGCAGCATGCCCTTGTTCTGTTTGCACACTGCCTCTAGACCCATGAACAGGTTCCACATGAGCACAGTGTAGTATTCTGAGATTCCCATTCTTCTCAGGGCTATCCATAGTTTGTTATGGCTCAAACAGTTGAGTGCTTAGCAAAGCATACTTCACACCCAGTCCATACTTGTATAATTTCCTTTTCTCAACTGTGTTTTAAAGTCTTTACCATTAGCCAAATTATTGATGCTATCAATAGAATTACCTTATGTCCCTTCTATGATGCTCACCTTCCTGACACAATCGCTGAAGACAAAATGGGTGCATAAGCAAATGTGGTGGAGAAAGCTGATGGTGCCTGACTATCAAAAGCTATAGTGTCTGGGGTCTTAAAGGAGTGAAGATAAACAAGCAACCATCCAGCTAAGAAGCAACAAAGCCCACATGGAAGAAGCACACCAGCCTGTGTGATCATGAGGTGTCGATGGGATCAGGTATCAGGCATCAAAGTTCTAGAACAAAAAAGCATATCAATGTGACTGACAGGGAGTGCAGAGTGGAGACCCAAAGCCCATCTGTAGACAACTGGACATCCCCTTACAGAAGGATCACAAGGAAGAGAAGAGCCAGTCAGTGTGCAGTATAGCACCGACGAAACATACAACTTTTCTTCAGTTCTTTAATGCTTCCTTCCCCCCACTATCATGACCCAATTCTAC
>NW_022103926.1:7014224-7015364 GCF_000313985.2 Echinops telfairi
TAAGAGTGGCGATACTGAGAGGGTGGAGGGAGGGTGAGGTGGAAAAGGGGAACTGATTACAAGGATCTACATATAACCTCCTCCATGGGGGATGGGCAACAGAAAAGTGGGCGAAGGGAGACGTCGGACAGTGCAAGACATGACAAAATAATAACTTATAAATTATCAAGGGTTCATGAGGAAGGGGGAAGCAGGGAGGGAGGCGGGGAAATGAGCTGATGCCAGGGGCTTAAGTGGAGAGCATGTGTTTTGAGAATGATGAGGGCAGTGAATGTACAAATGTGCTTTACACAATTGATGTATGTATGGATTATGATAGTTGTTTGAGCCCCTAATAAAAAGATTTTTTTTTAAATGCCACGGGCTGCTGAGAACAGACAGATCTGTCTCGGAAGAAGTACAGCCAGAATGCTCCTTGGAAGTGAGTACGGCCGGATTTTGTCTCCCATAGTTTGGACGAGTTATCAGGAGAGACCAGTTCCTGGGGAAGGACCTCATGCTTGGTTAAGTGGAAGGGCGGTGAGCTGGATCGATAATTGGGGAACTGGGTCGATAATCGATTCTGCCACACTGGACTCAAACATACCACTGTGAGGATGGTGCACGACCGGGCAGGGTTTCTTTCCGTTGCGCCCAGGTGGCTATGCATTGAGCCAACTCGCAGTACTGACCAACTGCGACTTACCTAAGAAGCCCTAGTGACACAATGGTTAAGCACTAGACGACGAGCTGAGAATGTGGTCGGAACCCACCGGCTGTGCTCTGCAGGAGGAAGGATGTGGCCGGCTGCTTCTGTAAGGATTTATCGCCTTGGAAACCCTGAGCCCCGTGGAACAGCTTTGCTCTGTCCTACATGGCTCCTATGAGTCGGGATCTGTGTGGTGGCTGGAGGGGGGCAGGGGGTGTCCTTTAGTAATTTTCAATGCTAAATCTGTACACCTTGGCTTACAGATATTTTGTAATTAATTTCCAACGTACTCCTGTCCCACTTAATATACATGTCAAACTCCACACATGTGAATTACTGTGATTTATGGATCATGAAGGACTTTTTGAACACCAGCAATAAGTGGCAGCTTCCCTCGGCTTCCTCCCTTCCACTATTCGGTTTCTCTTCCATAAAGGTCTACAGCCTTGGAA
>NW_022103926.1:7016232-7018229 GCF_000313985.2 Echinops telfairi
GCCATGCACAGGAGCCAGTACAATCCTCTAGGACAAGTCTTGTATTCGTGGGGCATATACACAGCATGACAGAGACAGAGGAAGGGGTTTCACTGCCTAGGTAAGCTGGAGGAAGCTGAAGACAAGGGGATTGGGGCTGGAGGTTGAAGGCTATGTAACAGTTCTCCTGATAGGTGAGGAGAATGGCCTGGGAAGTGGGTTCTGGTAGTTGACACTGGGGCATCAGCACTAGGTCAGATAAGAAAAGACGAAGGCCTAAAAAGCCAAGGGAGAAAAGGGGAGGAATTCCGCCAACCTGCCCCACCTAGCCCGAACTCGCAGCTGACATTCAGAGAGCTGTGAAAGGCCAAGGGTGCAAACGAAAGCAATAAACGGCCCACTGTTGGGGAGCCTGTGCCATCCCTGGGGGTGCCATCTCCTGGGACCTTGCACATCCGTCGGCTTTGGCTCTGCCTGGTGGCAGATCTGGGTAGAACAGGCTCTAAGCTCAATCTAGCTCCAGGTGGTATCCAGGTGGGCTGAGAAATGACCCTCTTTCATCACGGTCACAGGTCCAAGCTGCCTTCGCTTCGCGGTGTGGCTCCTGGGCCAGCTCCGACACCAGCCTGAGCCTTGACCCTCTTCACATTGGCTAAAAGGATTATCCAACCAGCCAGCGTTGGGTTATTCGAAGCTGCTGTGAAAACCTGGGAGATAAGGATTGTGAAAACATTTTGGGAACCAAATCACTTCAGTCGTGAGGTGTTAGCTTTGGTTTGATGGTCCGATATGAGTTCGTGTCAGCTACCTGTGTGATCCTCACCAAGTCTGTTGACCTCACTTGACCTCAAGGCTCCTGATAGCCAAGTGTGGGTTGGGTTGATAATGATGTTCCTCCTGTTTCCTCAAGAGGTCATAGTCAGCTCCAGTGGGGGCCGCCTTGCAAGGGCATCTGCATGATGTCAAGTGCTCCCCTAACGGCGGCCAGACGGTCTATTCTGAATGTGTCTGCCAACCACCCGGTCCCCTCCCAGCTAGTCTGAAGCTTGGGGAGAGAAAGAAAGAAAGAAATGAAGAAGGAAAGAAAGAGAGAAAGAGAGAGAGAGAGAGAGAAAGAAAAGAAAAAGAGAAAAAGAAAAAGAAAGCAGACGAAAGTTTATTCTTGTACTGAACCCCAAACAAATGTAGACCCATTGTCCTATTAGGACCCAGGGTGACAAAGGAGGTGGGGTAGCGGGAGGTCCCTCATTTCTAAGTGGAAAAAGTGTGTCTCAGGGAAGGAGAAGGACTTTGCCCAGAGTTCCCGAGCACACACACGGCAGGAAGGGGACCTCGGCTTCTGACTCCAGCCCAAGAGTGCTTCAAGGTAGGACATGGAGAAAGAAGACCACGCAGGGAAGACAGGAAGGTTCCCTTGGTCTGAAACACAGGATGTGTCTCACCGCAAATAGAAGTGAAACCGAGTCCAGTTCCTCTTGGAGGCCAGACCCACGTCTGACTGCCCTTGCAGGCTGCCATCTCTCCTCTGCAGGAACCAGGAAACCGGTTGCCACTCAGTGGACTTGACCCAGACTGGGGGAAGACAAAGACAAGTGGGCTTGGTCTGGGCCTTCACCTCTCCGCCTCTCATTGCACATGCTGGCATTTCTCCCCACGGGTTCTCCGTTAGGCCACATCTGACTGTTCCTCCCAGGCTTTCGGATGTGGTCTCTATGGGAGATGTGCCCAGTACTGTGTAGTTACAGGAGGCAGAAGCATGTTAATAAGATGTTGTCGTTAAGTGCTGTTGCGTCTGCTCAGACTCAGAGCGACCCTCCGTGCAGCAGAGAGCAAACACTGCCCAGTCCCGCACCGTCTTCACAATTGTTCTTACGTTTGAGCCCATTGTTGCAGCCGCTGTGTCAATTAATCTTGTTTTGAGCCTTCCTCTTTTTTTTGTTTTTTGCTGTCCCTCTACTTTTACCAAGCTGGTGCCCTTCTCCAGGGCCTGGTCTCTCCTAACATGTCCAAAGTTGCTT
>NW_022103926.1:7019555-7042845 GCF_000313985.2 Echinops telfairi
TGTGTGTGTGTGTGTGTGTGTGTGTGTGTGTGACTGTGTTAGGCAGGGTTTGCTAGAGAAACAAGACCAAGGCACTTATGATTATTTATATATAAGAGGATTTGTTTATACAATGAGAAGGAATACGTCAGCTAGCTAATTAGTCTACACAGTAGTACAGAGGGCTTAGTTCAACTCACTTTTGTGAACAGTTAATATACTGGAAGTCCTTCAACTCATGTGGGCTGCCAGGTCCAAGGTCAAGGAAGCAGACAGCAGAGTCTTCCCTCAGGCAAGGCAGGCAGAGTCTGCCTGAAAGCAGCAGACAGCAGGGTGGGTCAGCAACAGCCAGTAGCTCAGAACTTAGCAAAGCAGGCCCTGATGGGATCTCAAACTCAAGCATGGCAACAGGATCCACCAGCCTCAAGCTCAAGCAATGTTCGCACCAGCAGCATGGCGTAGCAGGTCTCGAAAGAGCCTCAAGCTCTAGCAACACAATCCATGGGTTGGCTTGCCCCCAGGTAGTGTAGCTCACAGTTGAAGCAGAGAACTAGCTAAAGCAGCAGCACACTGGTTCCATCACCAGGGAGCAAGAGAGAAGGGGACAGGCCTTGCAGAGCCATTTATCTCATTGCCCTCCAATCAAGCTGCGACCTGATTAATCTCTGCGCACATATTCCTATTGACCTAGTTGGCACAATAAACCCAACCGTCACAGTGACACAGAGCATATGCTTAAGGAAAGTCCCCTTACTTGGGAACCCATCAAAATGATCGACTTACAACCACCCACCACCCACCCCACCGCCCAGCGGGATGAACAACAGAAACGTGGGTGAAGGAAGACAGCAGATGGTGTAAAACATGAAAATAAAAATAATTTTTAAATTATCATGGGTTCAGGAGGGTAAGAGGGTCGGGGGAAGGGGACGAAAAGAGAGCTGATACCAAGGGCTCAAAAATGCTTTGGAAATATTGATGGCAACATACGTACAAATGTGCTTGATACAATTGATATATGGGTTGTTAGAAGAGCTGTAAGAGCCCCCAATAAAATAATTTCTTAAAATAAAAATAAATAAATAAAAAGAAACGCCCTGGACTTAATCAAAGTGGGTGACTCAAGATCCTTTCCACCCTAACCCTTCCCATTAACCTAATGAGAACTCACTCCCAAATAGGCATAACCACAGGCATAGGGACCAGGCTTTACAATATACTACAACATGGAGGGTAATTACACCAGATGACAAACGGGAGGATGATCGCATCATTACACAACTGCCAAATTACATCATTACGTAACTGCCAAACCATTGAAAACTGTGACCCAGCCAAGTGGGCATATAACCTTAACCATGACAGATTCCACAGACATTCCACTGCACAGGAGCAAACTATCCGATTGTCTTAGGAAGCCTCAGACACCCTATTTCCGTTGTGTTGGAGTCACAAAGACTAAAGCTAGACGATTATATTAAGGAGACACCCATTTGCCTATCCTTTCACCCACCCGTTTATACAGAAATGTAGTTATCATCCACATATACATCAACCAACAAACCTCCCATGCATCCATATAGCCATCCATCCATTTGTCAGTTGATGTCCCCAGCCACTCATACACAATCTATCCGTATATTTATGCCTCACACCAAAATATGACGATTCACCCAAACAGCCATTGTATTTACATACTCGTCCATTTATACACTCATGCATCTACCCATCGACCCATCCATCCATTCACCTAGATATCTCTGCATTCAGTCCGTTCACTCACCATCCATCCATCCATTCATGCTTCCATCACCAATCTACCCATACACACATTTTCCCACACCTTTTTTACATCACCTCGCACGAATGCATGCATGCGGACATCCGGTGGTTTCAGACAGAAACCAAGACAAAGTTACTGCCCTCATGAAGATGGCGTTCAGCGGGCTAAGGCTTACATAGCTAAGAGTGTACCACTGAAGTTGTGGTAAGTGCTACAAATGACAGAGGTACCTAATGCCAGGAGAACATGCAATCGGGTGTTTGACCTAGTCATGAAGGTCAGGAAAGGCTCCCCAGGGTCATTTAAGTGAGAGCTCAGGGTGAGCCGGAGCAACTGGGAAAGGAAGAATGTTGCAGGCGGGAAAGGAAGGACAAGAGGAAGTTGGAAGAGCAGGGCTGAGGGAGGATTCAGGGTCTCTGGGTGTGCTAAGGATTTTATTTTGTTTCCTGAAACGTTTTAAGCAAGCAGCCGATGGCACAGTCAGATGTATTTTGGAGGAATTGTTGGCCCAAATGGAAAGGAGGGGTGCGATGCATTAGTGGAAAAGCTGGAGATTTTTGTACTTGTCTAAGGAACTCGAGATGGGATCTCAGAACAGAGGCGTTGGGGAGAGGGGTTGGGCCCAAGGACCTTGGAGGAGATTCATATGGCGAAGATGGAGAGGGGAGCTCAGTCGGAAGGAGCAGAGTGAGTGCATTGTCAAGACAAAACCCAGGTTTCTAGATGGAACTGTTGCCAGGCAACAGAGTAGAAAGGAGGAGGGGATGGGGAAGGAGTGGGAAATGGTCTCTGTTGCCGTTGTCTTTATTCCAGTGTTTGCAAAATAGAAGTGGGTCTCCGACGTGTGGGCTACCCCGCTGCCCAAGAGTGGGAAAGCTGTTTTCAGGAGGATGTGTGCTGGAGGACCGACATCATCTTCGGGAAACTCGCGGTCCGGGAAACCAGGGAAACCCTCCATGAGATGAACTGACACAGAACCGCCCAGAGTGGGCTCAAACCCATCAGTGATCGTCAAGATGACTTGGGACCCGGCCCTGCTTTGCTCTGATTTACACCAAGTGGTCAGGAGCCAGCGCTGACTCAGCACCAACTGACAGCCACCACCTGGTAGGCTAGCGGGGCTCCTGGCTCTGTATCCACATAGCTGTGTGATGTCAGGTGGGCAGCTTCCCCCTGGCTCTAGAATGGAGGGCCCTGCTGGGGCTGTAATTCCAAGGGCCCCAAGGGGCAGCCGGAGTCTTATTTGCATACTCAGGTGCAAATACCCACTCCTCCTTGGGAATGGATTTACGCAAATCCACTTTATCCCCAGCCTGAAGGTGAAAGCAGCATTGGATCAAGAAGGAGAAAACGGAAAGGAATCACGGAGCCCAGCTACCCAATCTTCTAATTTGATAGTGACTGGGAGAAAGAGCCCCTGTGTCTGACCCCTAGCTGTATTCTTCCCGTTTATCCTGCCCCAAATGTGCGAAAGTCACAAAGCCCAGGGGCAGAAGAGCATCATTTGGGGATGAGCTCCACAGTCCTTTTCTTCCGGTTGGTGTGGGGATTTTTCTGTGTTCTGTGGCCTTTTTCCTTGGACAGAGGGGGCTTGGGAGAGCTGAGTTCATGGACCTGAGTGATGCTGAGCATACGGGGAAGAAGGATGAAACGAACATCTGAAGGCGCGCCCTGCTAATCTGGATCCTTCTCGACTCTTTAGAGATGCCTCTTGTCCTGTGTCCCAACGCCTGGGGTTGCAAAATGCTCTTTGTACAAAAGGAATGCGGAGCCTCATCCCACCCCCTGCCAATGAGACCTGAAGACAAAAACACGAAACTTCAGGTTTCATGTTTCCATGGTGGCTCCACTCTGCCGTCTTTCCCATTGGCCAATCACCCTGTTCTGGCTTTAGCAACAGAGGCTCCGCTACCCAGCTCCTTCCTGATTGGTCGGGTCACTGTAGTGCCATGGCAACAGAGGCAGAGGGACCAGTTTCTGCACAGACTTGAGTCACCACCCGCCTGGGGTGTGTGGCTGAGATCCAGAAGGATTGCAAAGGGGAATGGGTAGCCCCCATCTGAATTCCTACTCAGGGGAGGGACCTTCCTCTCTGGTTGCTTAAGGGTTTGGGGGAATGGTAAGGCATCTCCTCCTTATATAGCCTGTCTCTTACAGCATCTTCCCATCCCTTCTCTTGCCTCAGGGCTCCTGTGCCAGGTAGGAGAAAAACAAAACCTCTGGCAAGACCAGAGCTCATTTATTTGCCCAAAGTCACGCAGATAATCATTTGCAACCTTGGATTCAAACCCACAGTGTATGGTCTGGCTTCAAGGCTGAGCAGAAACTGGCCAGAGAATGCTTGGGGTCCTTTTGGTTTTAATAGCGAGTCTTCTTTGATTCACTAAATAGCTAATGCTTTCAAACGACTCCCCTAGCTCAATCATTATTTGATCCTTCCAACCCCCCTCCAAGTTCAGGGAGGGAGGGGGTTGTTGTTGTTCATTGCTGATGCATCGAAAAATTACTCCATTGGTGTCTCAAGGCTGGGACTGTCTGGAACCACATCTCTAGGCCTGCCTTCCCAGGTGCTTCTCAGTGGGTTTGAACTATCGATCTTTCGATATGGTGCTAATGTCCCAGTTATAGACAATGACGCCAGAACCCAGACAAGGCAGATGAGTTGTTGTCTGTCTTCAGTGCCAGGACTAGGTCTTCAATCAATAGCTCCTGAAATCTTCCAAACCATTGGGACTTCTCCATTACCAGCGGCCTCCAGGGAAATTGGAGACTTGATCTGAAGGGTCCTTTAATTGGTTAGGGCACACTACCAAGTAGAGTCAGGCACTCTGATGTAGACAAAGATCGAACACCGTAACCCTAGCACTTGTCAGGGTTGTACAACTTCCAGGGAGGGTCCGCGTTACGCTGAAAACCTTGTCTCCCGCCCTAGGTGTGCCTATGCATCAGTAGGAAGAGAGATACACATAAGCATACGCAGAGCTGGTTTGCTGTTCTGTGTTCTTGAAGCTGGGCTGAGTAGATACCATTTCATTGACTCTGCATCCCAGCCTTAGGAATTAGCTCTCCTTGTTGCCCACTGCCCATGCTCGGCAAGGTTAAGTCACACAGCCAAGGTCACACAGAGAGAGTTGGTAGAGGAGCCAGATTCAATGCAAGCTGGCACAAACAATGAGGCTGCTCTCTGCTTCTACAGAAGGCAATGGTGGTACAAAAAAAAAATCGCATCTGAGCGCTGATTTTCATTTTTTTCTCTTGAATATGCCTTTGCCCCTTCATTGAGGCTGCACCTGGACCAAGTTCGCAGCACTGGCATTGCGTTAAGAATTTGGAAAGCCTTGACCTCCAACTTTATTGCATCCTACTGCCCCATTTCTCTACTGTGTGATTCTGCAGGAGGTCATAGCCAGGCAGCTGGAAATCGTCTTCGGGCATGGAGCGGGAAATCCCAGCCAGCTCCTTTGTCTAAGTCTGGCCCATGCGGAAATGCAGGCTTTGGTTATTTCCTCTCCTTCCTGCTCAGCTTGGCCCCCTGAAGCTCTTGCTCCAGACAGAACCTGACCACCTGGCCTGCTCTCCGGAGGGGAGCCCCGGGCATCATATTTGGGAGCTCATACCTGCCATTCTGCTCTCCTCAGTGCCACACTAGCGAGGGGCTGGCTCTTGATTCCATGACAGTGATGGTTAAACTTTTGTGTCAACTTGGCTACACCATGGTTCCCAGTGGTTTGGCAAACCCTAGTCTAGTGGCTGTTAACCCGTTGCCATCAAATGGGTTCCAATTCCTATCAGCCCTAGGACAGCGTGGAATCACCCTGTCAATCTTTACAGAAGCAGACTGCCTCTTCTTTCTCATGAGGAGCAGCTGGTAGTTTTGAACTGCTGACCTTACATTAGCAGCTGAGTGCTAAACCACTGCCCTATTGTGGCTTCTTCTACAAATTAACTCAATTGGCCTTACGTGAAGCAGATAGCATCTCACAAGAGCATACAGGTTGCCTCCAGGCTCTCAATGTACCTATGGTTTATTGTTTGCAGAACTCTCACCTTACTCTTCCCATGATTTCACCTCTAGATTTGGCACTTTTCAACGCCTTAAAAGATCATGAGCCAATTCCTTGAAGTCAATCTGTCTCTCCTCTCTAACTGATTTTGCTTTGCTAGATAGCTCTAAGACAGCAAGAATCTGCAGCATGTTCCCTATCCCAGACCCCAGTGTCAGGTGACCCCATAGGCAAAGTAAGCAGAGACTTGCTTGTGCTTACGTACTAATCTGTAATGAACAGTTTCACATCTGAAGACTACTCAGTAAGCACCGATAAGCCTATGCTTCCCTTGCCTAATGGGTCCTCTGTCTTTAGCAGGCCTCATCAGACACAAGGGACATGTCTGAGGACCCAATATTATCACCTCTGGCCTCATGGAATCTTTAGTCTAGTGAGGAAATAGACAGTCTAAGTGACAGTGAGGTTTTATGTCAACTTTGCTGAGCCAAGATTCTCAGTGACTTGGCAGCTGAGGCCTCGCCACCTCCCATGATGTGCCCTAATACCATGTAATCATCAACACAAGGGCATCTATGTGAGCAGCCAAGCCGTGGATAGAAGATTAGGGTGGCGGGAAACTCCCTAGCTCAAGTCACAGCCCTGATGCAACAGAAAGGAAGTTTCCTGGGCGTGTGGCCTGCTTCCCAGGTAAGGAGCTGTGTGAGGCCGGGTGGCAAGAGAGAGACACCCAGGGATACTCATCTCCGTGTAAGAAGGAGCTTTACATCGAGAAGTCATTCTCCATCAAGGAAACATCCCAGTCCAATCCAAGTTCATAAGTCTGATACTAGTCCACAAGTCCCTCTTCAGACTCACTCAGCCACACGCGATGATGCAGGATGCAGAAGGTCACAGGCCAGTCTGTGCAGTCAGATGGATCTGAGGTCGGTGGCAACAAAGCGGGGCTCCAGGAGCTCTCAGAGTGGCCAGAAAGTCGGAAGGTCAAGGCTGATGTAAAGAGAGAGGCCGGCTGCCAGAGAGCTGTATATCTCAGTCACACCTCCAAGGGAGGTCATCGGGCTGTGACCTGATTGGCCAGCTAACCTCCACCCACATCTTCTTACAGGTGCCACGTTGACACACACACAAGACCGTGTCACAGACGCCGTGGGAATGCTTGCTTGCTCTCTGTTGGGTCTGGCTCCTGCAACCGGCTCATTGACTTCTGGTTCGTTGGACTTCAGCCAATGGCCTGTCATATTGCCCGTCAACCCTGGGAGCCACCTGCCATCTGACTTGCCAACCTTGGATTCATTCACCTCTTCATCACCAGCCTGCCCCGCTGACCTTGGACTCCTCTGCGTGTGCAGCCTGGTGTCAGCTTGCGGTGTTCCCGCATCAGCCTCTGCAGCTACAGGCGTTAGGAGAAGCCTCCAGGTTCACATCTGACCCATGGGACGGGGTCTCTCTCTTCTCTCTCCCCACCCCTCACGCTGGTTTTGCTTCCCTAGAGAACCCCTGCTAACACAGTCTAGAAGTGAATCAATCGTGTGTCTTGGAAAGGACATTGAGATGGAGAGCTGAGAGTGCTTGACCAGGATGGTCAGGAGGACTCTCTGAAGACGTTAGATCTGAGCAGAGACCTGACGGAGCAAATGCAATTGTATTGGTTATCTGTGGCTGTGGAACACCCCCTCCTCCAAAATGTAGTGTGACTTTGAAAACCCCCCTTTATTATTTCTCAGAGCCTGTGGTTGGCCACATCAGGAGCTGCTCCCAGCTGGAGGCACAGCTGGGCTACAAGGTCCAAAATGCCCTTGTTCGCATGTCTGGGAGTTGGTGCTGGCTGTTAGTTGGGCCACGTCAGCTAGCAGCTACTAGGTGTCGCACTTTTTGAGGTGGCTGGACGGGTCTTGACTTAGTGGTCTCAGAGGTGCGAGCGTGTGAAGGCAACGGGCGACGGCTGCAGGAATGCTTGATCGTGGTCTAGGCTCCTCTCTTAGTTATTGCTGCTGTACCAGAAAATACCACCCGTGGGTGCCACTAAGGAGCACAGAGCAGGAGGCTGGAAGGCCAAATTCAATGTGTGTGTGTGTGTGTACTCAGAGAAGGTCCTACTTTGCCTGTCTAAGCTTCTAGTAGCTGGACAGCCTTGTAGTTCTTAGGTTTATAGGTTCATTTGCTGTGTGTGCACGTGTCTTCATATATAGTTCTTGGAAACTGCGGGCAGCTCTAATTTGCTTTTTATAGAACTCTTTTTAATGGGATTAGGTTTAAGACCTGACCTGCTCAGCACAATCCCATTAGCATAACAAAAGCAAACCCTATTTCCAAAAAATAAAGATCATATCTATAGGGAGAGGGGCCAGGATATATATATATATATATGTATATATATATATTCTCAGGGCCGTAGTTCAATCTACAACAGAACCAGAATTCATTAAGAAGTCACTGCCACCGTTTGCTATTGCGAAAGCAAATTGCAAAGCCAGGCTGGATTCTGTTGGGTTGGGTCGGAACTAGGCAGCCCCCTTTGGACTAAGCTGAAGCTGGTTCGGCCCGGCACCTGATTCCCTGCACGTCCCAGAGGTCAGCAGCAGTCGGTGCCAGAGAAGATAACCGGTGAAACCTGATGTTCTGGGTTCAAAGAAAGCCTCCAGGAGTGGACAAGCAATTCTCCCAGTTTCCAGACCCCATATGCTAATTGCCATACATTCCTCACCACGCCTTTAAAAACCCTTGCCCCCAGCTGCTGAGCACGACTTCCTTAACCTGTTGGCCTAGGTCACGGAACCTCGTCTGGGAGCTCCCCAAACCCCTAATAAGGCTCTTTCTGCTCCTGCTCTCCCTTGTCCTGTCAGATATGTCCGTCTTCCTCCCTGTCCCTCAGTTCCGCCTTTACAGATTCCAGGGTTGGAGAAAGAGGTCCTGCCTCTCAATGGGAAGAAGAGCAAAGAATTGGCGGTCAGAATCCATCTGCCCTGTCCTGCTTGTGAAGCTCTCTGGAAACAGTGTTCCGGGAAGAGCTGGTGCAACGTTCCTGATGTCAGGTGAGTCCAGGCATCTGAGCTTTGAGCAAAGGGATCCACCACTTCCTCAGGTTCTTCATCTCCCAAGCAGGAACTAAAGGTGCCTCGTGCCTCCTTTGTTAGGGTGGCTGTGGGGTCAGATGGGATTAAGGATGTAGAGGTTTTGTTCCAGGGCAGGGCTGGGATCTGGCTTTTGGTAGAAAGAGAGGCAAACCTGGGAGTCAACTGGGCATCCACCAAACTCAACAGCTTTGGCCAAGCACCATCTTCTTGGAAGGCTCAGTGTTCAGCATTACCAGTCACAAAGGAAACGTCTCTCTAGAAGTTGTTGATCTTCCTACATTTACGGCTGAAAAATCTGTTGGTTGGGCCAGCGTCTGAGACAGCCCAGACCTGGGATGATTTTGAGGTCACATAGGCCTGTGGGTAGTGGGGGTCAATAGCACCTGGACCAGCACTTGGATTGGACTCTGTTAGCAGCCCCCCTGTCCAATACAGGTATGTGCTGTGTTAGCTCTTTTTGAGTTTAGCCGGGATTAGCATGTGTGGTCAAAATGCTCGAATACTGGGGGTGGGGGAAGGGGTTGTTTACAATTTGTGAAGCCGGCCCCAGCTCTGTGCTCCCAGGGCTCCTTGCCCTGAGACTCCTCAACCCCAATCAGCAATGCTACTGTGTCTCCTGCTACGATGGAGCCAGCATTAAATATTTATGGACAGTGCCTGGCACCACAGTGACGTCAATTACTGGGCAGTTCGCTCAGGGCCATGGCTATCTCTCCAAGGTGAGGAAGTAACTGGAATTCAGCTGACTCGAAAGGCGTCCCCGAGGGCTAACTGCTGGGGTTTGGAGGCTATGTAGCTAATGGAAGTCATGGCAGGCATCCACACGCGCTCCTTCCAGTATCCCTGGCTCCTTTGGGGCCCGCGGGCATCCCAGTGCTGGCATGACAGATTCCGGCATTCAGCAGTAGTCATTGAGCACCTCCTGTATGCCAAGCGCAGTGCCAGGTTCTGGGCCTCCGGTCAAGGCCCTTAAGTCAAGGAGGTCCCCAACTGGAGGAAGGGGAGCAATGGCCACCATGCAAAGCCATCAATGTGGAGTGGCAGGCCTGGCACCATGAGCCGGAGGCAAGGAATGCTTCCAGAGGAAGCCAGGACTAAGCTGATGCCTAAGGAAGGAGCTCACACCAGGCAGGTAAGAGCAGGAGTGAATGGTTCAGACAGAGGAAACAGGATCGGCTCAGATTCTGGATTTGTCCTCTTTCAAATGACATCTCTACAAACTGAGTCGTCCCCCACCCCCACCCCACAGGGCTATAGCGTCGGCGAAGAGAAATGTGGGGAGCGCTCAAGGAATGACTGTTATGAAAATGGCTTTGTATTTTTCTAGAATTCCTTCACTTTGCTCGGAATTCTTACCTCCCCTTAGCAGAAACGGAGACACAGAAACATAACCAGACAGACCCAGGTCCATAGTGTGGATTAGACCCCCAAACCAGGCATAGCGGATGGGAGGTATAGTCTGACTAGTGTCTTTTACATCCTCCAATGATACGCAACCCAAGTAGTTGTCTCAGCTCAGGGAGATGTGGAAGTCCCATCAGTGGTCCCACCTGAGTTCTTCCACTGCATTGCCAAGGTTGGTCTTGGCCTTCTTCAAAGCAAGGATGAACCTGGCTGAGGGCAAGCTCAAACCTAGGCTTTGAGAGGTCTGGGCTTTAGTTTTGCTTCTGCTGCTAATCTGCTGTGTGACCATGAGTGGATTGATTTCCCCCTCTGAGCTTCTCTGTTCCCTATAGCTAATAAGAATCGTCACTGTCATTGCCCGAGCCGCTTATCCTCCCAAAAGTGCTGAGGAAAAGGAACAATTTGTAATATTAATGCCACAGTAGAGATTGGGGGCCCGCAGATAGAATAGCTTCAGCCTTAGCCACTCAGATTAATCAGAGTGAGCAACTGAATGACTTGCTCATGGGACATTTCTCCCCAGGGTCTATAGCATCCCTGTACAATTTGGCAGACTTTTTCCCAGACTCTTTTACAAGGATGTTTGTCAGTCCTGGTGGCATGGTGTGTTGAGTTGTGCTACTAAATTCAAGGTCTACAGTTCAAAACTCCTGCACCCATAGAGATTTACAGTCTTGGGAAACCCACAGGGCCAGTCATACTCTGTCCTATAGGGACTTATGTTCATAGTGATTAGACAGCAGTGAGTTTTCTTTTGTGAATCTATATCCCACTGTCACACAGTTGTTTCCAACTCATAGGGACCCGAGATAGGGCTTCCAAAGCGATAAATATTTCTGGGAGCTGAGAGTCTCATCTTTCTGCAGCAGAACAGTTGGTGGGTTTGAACCACCGACTTGCAATAGCAGTCCTATGTTTATCTGTCAATGCTAGCAGGGAGATTATATATATTTAAGAAATGCAATTTTCAAGTGTGACAATCTTGGGCTAAACTGTTACTTAGTTGAAGGTGACTTCAAGACTTCGAGAGAGAGTTTCCATTCAAGGTTTGAAGAGCAGTTCAGGGTCATGTTCTTGAAGATTCTTTCTTGAAGCCTCAATGAATCCAGGAAGACTAGCAGAGTTTTAAAAAAGTTGATGTTCTGTTCCATCTTTTTCTCTCTTTCCTATCAAAGATTAAGCCATTATGTTTCACATCAGAATGTCCAATAGTTCGGGCCAGCACCATCTCGTTTTCCTAATCTCAAGGGGGAGGAGGCAGTAGTTCATGGAGACAATGAGTCCTGTAGTCCAGTTCCTGCTCTGATGCTTGGGTTTCCTCCTCTTTGGACGAGTAAAAGCCAAGTTAGATCAGATGGTTACAACAGTCAAAACCAACGGTTATGTCGAGACCCTAATGACCATACCAGAAGGTAGAAACGTGTTGTCAGGTGTCTCTGAGTCAGTTCCAACTTTACGTACACCCCAGCAAAGCTCCATCCAGCCCTGAGCTGTCCTCCCAACCATCGCTGATGTTCAAGAGCATCGCTGCAGCCACTCCAGCTCAATCCATCTCCTTGAGTGTCTTCCTTTTTTTCAATGGTGGTCTCTTGGACCGAGCGTCAAGTCCCATTCCAGCAACTCCCTCTTGCTCTCGGTGCAACCTTTGGCGAACCATTTAACCTTGCAGTTTCTTTATCTATAGCAGGCGTCCTCAAACTAGGGCCCGGCCCGCGGGCCACATGCGGCCCGCTGAGGACATTTATCTGGCCTGTCGGGTATTTTTGCCCCATTTGTTTTTTTACTTTAAAATAAGATATGTGCAGTGTGCATAGGAATTTGTTTATAGTTTTCTTTAAAAACTATAGTCTGGCCCTCCAACGGGTCTGAGGGACAGTGAACTGGCCCGCTCTTTAAAAAGTTTGAGGACCCCTGATCTGTAGAATCAGAACGAGGTGAACCCACCTCCCCGAAACCAGGGGAAGACACAATGACAAATTGCTGCCCATGCTGGAGCGTGGATTAGGAGAGCCCCCTTTTTCTTCCTGTCCTTGGAAACACCTCCGCTCTGTTCTCTTGAGTTGCCATGCCATCCATTCTGGATGGTACTGCCCCTACTCCCACCCCCCTGCCCGCTGGCAAATATATGTTGAATTCCTGACCCCTGGTTCCTGTGGATGCGACCTGTTTGGAGACAGAGTCTTGCTTTGAAAATATGATGATCAGGTAACAAGGTCATACCTGAGCAGAGGAGGTCCCCCTCCCTTCTGAGGGTGTCTTACACAGAGGGTGAACAGACACACCAGGGGAAGAAGTCACGGGAACACACGTTTCTACAAGTAGCTAAGGAACACCACGTGCTGCTGGCAGAAGCCAGAAGCCAGAAGCCAGAGGAGATGCATGGAAGAGTTCTGCTCTCAGCTTCCCCTCAGGAAGAACACCCAGAGCTGCTCCCCAGATGTGGACTTGCGGCCTCTCTCACGTAAGACAATACCAGTCTAGTCTTCACAACCACCCCTTGGCAGTTCTGACTGGAGCCCTAGGAAAAGAAGACACCTTTTTTGTGTGTGTGCTAATGGTCGGAGTACAGAAAGCCTGTCTCTATTAGCCAAACACAGAGAACCAGGTGGATTTGAGAAATTCCAAGTTAATTCCTGCATGGGCCGGCAGAAGAATCTCTCTCTGAACTGGTTCTCAGACCAGTGAAATCGTGCAAGATATACCATAAACTAAGCGACGGAAGCAGGTTTTAAAAAAAGAATGATTACAGAAAGCGATCAGCAGGTTTTCACAATGTGATAGGGAGAGATGAGCAGGTCTTCACAATTGATCACAGGCTGCGATTGCTATGCTAAGAAGCAGGTTTTACGATGACCACTAGGAAATCATCTATACCTACATTTCTCCAGGGGCCATTTGATCACCATCTGCGGAAGCTTCATCGCCCTTATTAATCTAAATCGAGGTGATGCTTCGGAGCCTGGCATTATCAGACCACAACTCCCGAGGCCTGTGAGTAGGGAGGCCTCTTGTCTGGCTACTTCTCTGAATGGCCTTGCGAGGCTCCTTCCTGAGTCTGGCCATCCCTGCTGATTCAGCTTCAAAGGCATTTTTACTGCAAGGGAGGGGACTGTTACATTTGGAATTTCCAACAAACTAAATCTCAGCTTCTATTTCTAGTATCTAGATTATCCACAGACTAACTCTTTCAGTCTCTCTATCATGGGCTACAGGCCCTCAGAGCTATCCTATGCATGTTTATTTAGGTGAAATTTGCATAACAATATCCACCATGTTAGCCACTTAAAAATGCACAATCTGGTGGCATTTAGTGTATTCCCAAAGTTGTGTAACCACCATCTAGTCCCAAAACATTTTCATCACTATTCCTGCTCTTAAAGAAAAAAAAAAAAATTATATAATTTATATAAATACCTATATATTTATATAAATATCTATCTATATAGAGATACATACATATAGTGAATTAGGTGAAGGTTTACAGAGCAGCTCACCACTTGTCATTTAACCACCTGCACATATTCCGATTCGACTCGCCCACTGCAATCCCTTCAGTGTGCCATCACCTAGCCCTGCTCCTTCCTGGGCCCCTGTTTCCAGTCCTCCATCTTTCCGAACCCTCGGAACTTTGTCCTTGGTCAAAAGCCACTCTTCTGATTGTAAACTGATTCCAAGGTGGAGGGGAGTTCCGTCCCAAGCCTAATGGGAACGTCCACAGTCCTGGGGGTCCCACCAATCTCCATCTAACCGGTAAGCCTGGTCTTTTTGTTGTTGTTTTTTTATGCTTTTGAGTTCTTTTTCACATTTTCCTTCCACTCTATCCAAGATCTCCTCAATATGATCCTTTTCAGGACACCGTGGTCGTGGTAGCTGGGCACCCATGGGTTCTCCTGGTCCCGGTTGTGGAGACCAGGGTTTGTGTGATCGTTAGTCCACTGGGCTAATTGCCTCCACGCATCTTTTGGTTTTCATCCCTTCTTTCCTGACAGCAAGAGATCGCTTTAGACGGCTGCTCATGAGCTTTCAGGACTATTTGCTACGCAACACAGAAGAATCCAGAAGACTATCTCTGCATCCCCATTCTTTCTGCTGTTCTTTCTCACTCCCTCCGTCCCGGTCACCACCAAGCTGTTGTCGGAATCTATCAACCTGCTCGTTCTGGATCTTTCATATCAATGGAGTCATCCAAACTTTTGTGTCTGAGTTCTTTCACCGAGCATGTTTTATAGGCTCATCCACGTTGCAGCACAAGTCAGTACTTGATTCCCTATCACAGCTGAGTAATGGTCCAAGGTGTGGATATGCCCACTTTATCATTTACCATGTTGACAGACGTGTGAGTTGTTTTCACATTTTGGCTGTGAGTAATGCTGCTATTTGTTTAAATATGTTTTTCATCTTTTGGGGTATATTCCTAGGAGTGGAATTGCTGACTCATTTGGTGAATCCACGTTTAACTTATTGAGGAACTGCCAAACTGTCTTCCACGGCTTCCCATTTTAAACATAAGAAACCCAACACACAAAGAGGGGAAGTAACCTGTTCAAAAGCATTCAGCTATGGTTAGAACAGGGAAGAGTACGTGTGTCGATGTGTGTGTTTGTGTGTGTGTGTCCTCCCCCACCTCCCTCAGTGTGCACACGTGGTGGGGGGCAGGGCGTGGGAAGAGGTCAAGAGATTCTTAGTCCCAACCCTTAGCTTTCCCAGACCAAAGCAGCCCCTCGCCACCTGGGCCCAACCAGCGGTAACCCAACAGAAGCTTGAGGCAATTATCCAGAAGGTTGGGGGCAAATGATCTAGAAGATTCTGACTAGAAAACACAACTTTCCCAACCATCTGCAAGGCAGAAGCCAAAGCCGCCTCTTCTTCTCTCATGTCAACCGTGACTTCATGGGCGATGGCTGTCTTTCAAACGGGGCTCTTCTGAACATGCTTGAAGGGGGCGGGTGTTGGGAATAGGCGCCTAGCTCCACCAGCTCACAGATGGCAGCACCCAGGACATTTCCACACTTCTGGATGCCAAAAGCTGCCGAGAGGGCTCATCTGCTCCCAAAGCAGGCTTTGGAAGAGTGGTGGAAAGCCTTAGATCAATCCAGAAATCTGTGTGCTCAGGTTGATCTTGAACCCAAACCCATTACTGTCCGTTACAATTCATAGCCATCCTATACAACTGGGTAGAATTATTCCAAAGGGCTTTCAAGGCTGGGATCTTTATTAAAAAGCAGTCTGCCACACCTTTCTCCTGGGTAACAGCTGGTGGGTTTGAGCTGCTGACCTTTAAATTAGCCGTCAAGTGCTTTCACCACTGTATCACTAGGGCTCCTCTGATCTGGGACACAGGGAGGTGGTTAGGAGCATGGTATTTGCTATTGGCAAAAGGGCTGGGTCCAAAGTGAAGGAGCAGAAAATTTTGAGAGATGGAGGTGGGTGTGGGGGAGGGGGGGCTGAGACGGACTCAACTGTAAAGCAAGTGCTTGACATTTCTAGGTCTCTCTGTTATCGCTTCCATGTAACAGGAATAGGCAACAACCTCCAAGGAGAATTTGGCGAAATGATACAACAAACGGGTTTGGAATCACCAAGGTCACCTTGGCAGTAGAGGCCTGTGCGTGGGAAAAATACCGAAGTTAAACTACTCTCTGGGTGACACAAATCTGTGGGCCAGTGAGCCCTTCTGTTCAAGATGGTAACCATGCCGATGTGTGAACACATCCCCCTGGGCCAATACCAGGTCCTCTAGTGTTGGAGCTGGGGAGCTCAGCCTGCTCCACAGTATTGGCAGAAAACACACACACAAACAGCAAAACCAGGCTGTGCTTTTTCTGCGCCGCCGACTCAGTGTGTTCTAGCTGAGGTTTCTGGCAATGCTTTGGAAATCTAGTCATCCTACTGAGGAGCATCATCGCGGGCCCCCAGAGCGGGATGAAGTCAGGAACTGTTCTTTGGTGCTGGTGCCTGGTGTTTATATAGCTAGCACCACAACCATAGTGCGCACACACTTGCCAATCCCACAACCACTCTAGGAAATGAGGGTGGCTAGACCCGTTTTTCAGAGGGGCCAACAGAATCACAGAGGCAAGGGCTTTGCCCAAGGGCATTCTAGTGCCGCTGGCAGAGCAGGACTTGGGTCCAACCTTAGAACTAAATCCCTTTCTCCCTTCCCATCATGCAGTTCTCAGGAAGCCAGGGGGTGGGGTCTGTTCCCCGAGTGACACCCTGTGCCAGTTGGAGATGCATACCTAAACTCTGCTCTTGCCCCCTGAGGAACTCAGGGTGTTTAATGGTAATCATCACCCTCCTATGCTTCACCCAGGGGCTCTCTTTGGAGTTGGTCCAAGGCCAAGTTTTTGAGCAGACTTGTTGGTAGCATCTGTTGTAGTCCCTGTGACTCATGGTAAACTCCATGCACAATGGAACAAAATGCTGTCCAGTCCTGCACCATTCCTGCAATCAGTTGCAGACCAGACTTTGACTTTTTAAAAAATCACTTCATTGGGGGCTTTTACAGCTCTTATAACCATCCATACATCAGTTGTATCAAGCACTTGTACATATGTCGACATCATCATTTTAAAAACATTTTCTTTCTACTTGAGCCCTTGGTCTTGGTATCAGCTCCTCTTTTTTCCCTCCCTCTCCTACCCTCCCACCCTTGTGAACCTTTGATAAATCATATTATTTTCATATCTTACACCATCCACTATCCGCCTTCACCCATGCTTCTGTTATTCATCCTTCTTGGGGAGTGGGGGGGTTATATGTCGATCATTGTGAGCGGTTCTCCCTTTCTCTCCCACTTTCCCTCTACTATCATGGTATCACTACTCCCATTACTGTTCCTGGGGTGGGGGTGTGTGTTATCTGTCCTGAATTCCATGTTTTGAAATCTCTTATCTGTACCAATCTACATCCTCAGGTCTAACCAGGTTTGTAAGATAGAACTAGGGTCATGATAGTGGGGGGAAGGAAACAGTAAAGAACTAGAACAGTGGTTCTCAACCTGTGGGTCGTGACCCCTTTGGGGGTCAAATGACCCTTTCACAGGGGTTGCCCGATTCATAACAGTAGCAAAATTAGTTATGAAGTAACAACGAAAATTATTTTATGGACATTTATCTGGTCTGTGGGGTGTCTTTGCCCCATTTGTTTTTTTACTTCAAAATAAGATATGTGCAGTGTGCATAGGAATTTGTTCATAGTTTTTTTTTTTTTAACTATAGTCCAGCCCTCCAATGGGTCTGAGGGACAGTGAACTGGCCCCGTTTAAAACTTTTGAGGACCCCTGGCTAGACACTCCACTGAAATGTGTTAAACATCATAGCAACACATAAGCCTCCTTGACAGGTGGGTGGTGGGTATTTGTGAGCCACGGTGACCAGGCAGCGTCCTGGGAGTGCATGGCCTGTCAACAAAGGGGGTTGTTGCCATCTTTCTGCATGCAGCTTTGGGCAGTTGGCAAGCTGACGTGGTAATACATGAGTGGTGGTCCTAAGTCAGAACTGATTCGGTGGCAGTGGGTTCGGTTGTTCTTTTGCTTTTTGGCGGGGAGTGTGGATGACAGGTTTTGTGTCAACGGCTGAGTTCGGATTCTCAGTGATTTGGCATTTGAATCCTCCTCCATGATGCGACCTAACATAATGTAACCAACTCCATGTGACCTGCTGGGAGTAGCCAAGCAGTTGTAGGAAGATCAGAGTGGAGTGCAATCCTTATTCAAAATCAAAGCCCTGCTGCAATTGGAAGCAAGTCTCTTCAGGGGTGTGGGCTACTTCCGATATAAGGTGACACTGGGTGAGCTAGCTTGCTGCGGCTGGATCCTGCATCTAACTCGTCAACCTCTGGTTCTTTGGACTTGAGCCAATGGCCCACCATATGCCTGCTAATCCTGGGAGCCATCATCAATCAGCCTGTCATCTGACCTGCCGATCTTGGAGTCACTGGACTCAAACCTGTCCTGCGTGGCTTCATTCTCCCCTGCATCTACCAGCCTGTGGTCTTCCTGCTTTCTGTATTGTCTTCCTGCTTCCTGGCTCCAATGATGAGTCAGGAAAAGCCTCCAGCTTAACACCTGACCTAAGGAGTTGAACCTGACTAGACTCACTTCTACAATTGTTGAGCTATTTCTTGATATAAACCTCTCTTTCCCTCCCTCTCTCTCTCTACACACACACACACACACACACAGTTTTGTTTCTCTAGAGAACTCAGCCTAACACAAGAGGTTGGCATCAGCTATCTTTCAAGGGCAGAGGAGAGGGGTAAGTATACAGGCTACAAAGTAGAGTTGTGTATTTTACAGTATGAATTACTTTGAAAGAGGTATCACAGTTGAGCTGTTCTCAGCTCACATTAGGGGGGAGCATCAGGCTTGGGAAGTCTTAACTGGGGACATGAGTTTGAATTCTAGCTCTGTTGGTTACTAGCTATGCGACTTTGTTCCCATTATGGGCTGTCTCTGCAGCTATTTTTAGTCTGTAAAACAGGAATGGGAATCATACCTACCTTATAGGGGCATCCTGAGGCAAAACTATGGCCGTCACCGTGAAGCCCCTTTCTTCATAGAGCCATGGTAAATGACTGTTTCCCCTCTAGGGTGGGAGTGGATGATGTCACTCATGAGAGGGCAGAGGGAGAAGGGGACTGAGACAGAGCCCTGAGGAAACCTTGGGGTCGGCTAGAACAGCCCACACAAGACACAAGATGACTAGCCAGAGGCACAGAGGAGAAACTTGGAGAGTGTAGGGACAGGAAGGTTGAGTGTTTCTAGGAGAGGTAAGGGTGTGTCTGGTGCAGCCAAGAGAGCCAGGAGGTGAGGACTCTCCCTTCTACTGGGCAATACGGTGCCCTGGGCCTCGATGAGGACTGTCTCGGTGGAGGAGTGAGGACGGTCGGAGTACAGTGAGCTGCCAAGTGGTGGGTGGCAGGTGAACACATGGGGACAAGGACATTTAGTGAGGAAGGCTTCCTGGGAGTAGCAACTTGTTTATGAACTGAACTCAAATCAGTAATTTAGAATGCACCAGCTCTGGAGTTCATTACTTTGAATTCTATCTCAGTCCCATATGAACAGAAAAGTACCGCTTCTTAGAACTGGACTCTTTCCCACCTCTCACTAGAACCCCATCCTCCTGAGAACCGGAGATGATTAATTACTATCTAGCAGGCTTTTTAAAGCTATTCAGTAGGGGGAGGATCAGCCTGGTTTGTTAACCTCGATTCCATTTCTAGTCAGTGAAGGTGACTCTTCAAAGAACAGTGAAGTCTGGGATGGGCCCGCTGGACTGACTCTCAAATCCTGTTCCGTGGGCACCAGTATCCTCATTTCGGCATCACAGAAGGGAGGCAGCGGCCTAGGAGGCAGAGGACCGGCTCACTTGTGCAAATGGAACCAGCCTCCCTCTCCTCTTCCAAAGCCTTCAGTTTTCCTCTGTAGTGGAGAAAGAGTTGGACGGCAGGGACTCAGAAGGCCCTGCTCCCTCTGACATTCCAGTCCTTTCAAGAGCTCTTCAGGTCAAGCTTTCCAGATGGCAAAACTGAGGTCCAGAACAGGCTTGGGACAGGCCTGAGGAACCAGGCGTTTCTGGGTAGACTAGACTACAAGCACACATAGGAAGCAAAAGGAGAAGCCAGGAGAGTGTAGGGCAGGGGTCCTCAAACTTTTTAAACAGGGGGCCAGTTTACTGTCCCTCAGACACGTTGGAGGGCTGTATAGTTTAAAAAAAAACTACGAACAAATTCCTATGCACACTGCACATATATTATTTTGAAGTAAAAAAACAAATGGGGCAAAAACACCTGGCGGGCTGGATAAATGTCTTTGGCACGGCTGCATGTGGACCGCGGGCCATAGTTTGAGGATGCCTGGGTAGGGTCATAAAAGTCACGAGGAAAGTGTTTCAAGGACAGGTGAGATTTGTATCCAGAGCAGCCAAGAGGGCCAGGAGAGGACCACACGGTGTCCTTGTATTTGGCTACAAGGGGGTGCTGCTGGTGGAAGAATGGGAACAGTAACCAGCCCCTCCCTTTTCTCCTCTAATGTAGCTTACTTTCCAAAGCCAGACTTCTGTCCCAACTATGGCTCCCACCACCTCTTACAAAACAAAAACCCCAATTGTCGTGGAGGTGATTTCAATTCATGGCACCCCCGTGTGTTACAGAGTGAAGCTGCTCTGTGAGGTTTTCGTGGCTGTAATCCTTATGAGGGCAGGTCACTGGGCCTTTCATCCATGGGACCACTGGATGGGTTTGAACTGCAAATCTTTAGGTGAGTTGTGGAGCAAATGTTGTTTGCATCCCTCAGGACTTGTTACCATCTCTAGTAGTTCCCAATGACCCAAGGATAACCCCCCATCTTCAGCCTGGCATTTGAACACTTCATAATCTCACCCTACATAACTTCATTTCCCACTGCCAGCTCTCACTTCTGGTCTTGCTTTCTGTACATGAAGAGGTCTTGCTGCACATACTGATAATCACCAAATACTACATGCGGGGATACCTTCCCCCCAAAACAAATAAACAAACAAAAAATGGAAAAAGCTCTGCTGGGCGGAGCGTTCAGAGTATGCATTTTTCTTGCTAGGTGAGCATCGAGCAACTTGCTCTGAGTTAGTGCGCCCCATGGCATCACCTGGGAAGGTTCTCTCTGGTCACAGTGAATTTTTTTGTAAAAGCAGTTTCATTCAAGCCTCCTTTTTTGTGATGGCCAATTTAAGAGGACAGCGTGGGGCTGTGAAATTTTATTGCTCGGGAAAAATGCTGCAGAAACTGTTGTGATGTTGAACACAGCTTACAAAGACAGGGCTATGGGAAAAACTTAAGTGTATGGGTGGTTTTCTCATTTCAAAGAAGGTAAAATGTCGATTGATGGCAAACCTCTTTCTAGACATCTGTCAGATGCCAAATGGGCAAAAATGTTGACAAAATTTGTGCAATTGTGTTCAAAGACTGATGACAGACCTTTGAAGAGATAAGGAAGTTATTTGGACTATTTTGGAGCTTGGTTCAGCGAATTTTAATGGAAGATTTGGGAATCAGAATGGTCACTGCGAAGTTTGTGCCTCAGGTTCTGACTGACCAGGAAAAAGGATGTCGAGTGGAAACATGCTATGCTTTGAAAGAACAGCTCCAAAATGACTCAGGCTTGGTGACGAGACATGGTGTTATTTTTATGACCCCGAAAGCAAATATCATTCAAGCCATCATCACCTCACCCAAAAAAAGCTCGTCAAGTGAAATCAAAGCTCAAGATGATGCTCATTTGTTTTTGTTCATGTGAGGAGGATAGTACATTTGGAATTCTTCCCACCAGGTCAGATTGCTAATCAAGATTTCTATTTAGGGGTTCTGAAAAGATTGAATAACAGTGTGTGACAAAAAAGGCCTGCTTTGTGGCAGATGACTGGTTTTGCCACCATGACAATGCACCAGCACACAAAGCTATCTCAGTGCACCAGTTTTGGCAAAAACCAGCATGCCTCTTGCCCCTCCCCCACACCTTACTCACCTGACCTCGCTCTGTGCGACTTCTTTTTGTTTTCATGAATGAAGAGGGACATGAAAGGACACGAATTTGACAATGTAAAAGGAAAAACCCGAGGGAGGTGCTGTCAGCCATCCAGACAAATGAATTCTTCGAAAAATGCTTCCAAGAATGGAATTGCAGAATTTGACAAATGCATTAAAACATCGTCATGAAAATTGGAGAAAATAGGGAAACTGCCAAGGATTTCATGGTATGTGGATTCGCAATCAATGCCCATGGGAAACAGCTGTCGAAAATCCAGTGACATCACACTGGGCAAATCTGCTGCAAAAGAGCAAAGCTGTCACTTTGAGGCCTAAGGTGCGCCTGACTCAACCCATGGCATTTTCAACCACCTTGTATACATATAAAAGCTGGACAATACCTTAGAGGAAGAGCAGAGAACCGATGCAGTTGAACTGGTGAAGAATATGGAATACATCACGGACTGTCAAGAGAATAAACAAGCCTATCTTGGGAGAAGTACAGCCTGAATGCTCCTTATGGGCAAGAATGATGACACTTACTTTGGGCATGTTTCCGGGAAGGGCAGTCCCTAGTGAAAGACACGCGTAGACATCGACCCTCAAGGAGACGATGGACACGGTGGCTCATGTAGGGCCTCAAACATTAACAACTGTGAGGAGGGTGCAGGACCAGGCAGTGTGTCCTTGTGTTGTCCATCCAGTTACTGTGAGTTGGAACTGAGTGGGCAGCGCGTCACAACATTCTCTCTGCCAAGCCTTGGTTCGTGTTGTGCCCATCTTCTTAGGAATACGTTTTCCCTCACTCTCCTTTTCTTCAAGGTTCACCTTCCCTGTCTTCAGTACCTAGATCAGACCTTCTCAAAGGCTGTTTTATCTAGTAGCTTCCTAGCCCCACTATGTGCAGTACCAGTAAAGTTCTCAGGACCCGCTGTCCCCTTTCTCGCGAGCACTGCCCTCGGGACCCTGTAAATGGAGACCGTGCTTGCGGATTTTCTTAGGTGTTCTGGAGCCCAGGCTGGGATGCGAGGCACCCTCAGAGCTCAATGGTAAAGTTGGGAAGGGCTAAGTAATCAGCCTTTGGGGCCACAGCCCTCTTGGTTGCTTTAGAAGTCCAGCCTGGGCTTGAACCCTGATCCTAGCGTTTTAACACCAGCAGGCGGTGGAACCGTGACTAAGTCGCAGATCTCGCTCTGTTTCAGGTTCCACACTGGAAAGGTGTGGACACCGGGCAGCTCCGGGTAGAGCTGATCACCTGGGACCATGGCTGCACACGCCTGGCGGTGGGCGGGCTCCTAGGGGCTGCGCTGTGAGGGGCTCGGGCTGCAGCTCTGCCCTTTGAGGGGAGTGGACCTGATTCTGCCCAAGGCCCGCGTACACGGGGGTGGGCGTGTGGGTGGGGTGGAACTTGCCCGCCGTCGGGTCCAGGGTCCCCCCGGCTTCTCTACGCAGTGCCTATGCTTTCTGGATTGTCCTCAAGGGAGGTCGCTCACGTGGGTTCAAGGGCGTTTGTCTGGGTAGGGCTGCCACAGAGC
>NW_022103926.1:7043778-7059159 GCF_000313985.2 Echinops telfairi
CGAGCCGGTGGCGCCCCGTTTCCTGCCCTCCCTTGCGGGCCCTAAAAGTCGGTTTAATTCCCATCTGTCTGGGTCCGCCTGTCCAAATTGTTAGCGTTCCACGGCCCCCCGCCCTCCTCGGGCTTTGGATGCCGACACCAGCCCCGCAGCCGCGGAGCGCGGGGGAAGCCGGCCCCGCCGCACGGCCTGGGTCCCGGGGTGCCACCCATCCGCCTCGAGAGGCAAACGAGCCGTGTAGGTGACATGGACCTGTGTGCCTTGGCTTTCTCGAGCCTTCGAAGACGGAGCTTGCAGCAGCTTCATTTCCGGTGGAGGAGTCGTGCCAGCCACACCCTAGTAAGCGCTGTGGATCAGACAGGACCGCGTTTTCCAGGCAGTTCCGGCTCTCCTCTCCAGCCCTGTCCTTTCCCATTACACTCAGCCCAGGGAACGGTACTCCCTACTTCAAGGTCACATAGCGGGGGGAGCGCCAACAGAGGCCAGCGATGTGCCGCACTGTACTGGGAACGCCTGTGCACATTCTTTGGCAGACCCAGCAAGGAAGGCCCCTGTGGGCCTTCCATATAGATGTAGAGTCAGAAACTCCTGGTCTAGGGATGGAATTCAGGAATCTGCATTTAACCCTTAGCGGGCTCAAGGGTGCGTTACTGCCCCAGATGTTAGCTCATTTCTCTAGGCCCCCTGATGGGAATTCTTTTAAAAAAAACCAAATAACCAAAAGCACAAATCCAGACATACCCTAAAATTTCGGTTTCTTGGGCAATGCTAATTTTTTTTAAAACGACTACTATTAATATAATATAAAATATGTGGTTGTGGCCAATGTGTGGGACCCTTCAGGTAAGAGGACTTGAAAAGAGATCTTACAGTATCACCCTTGGTGCACGTTTAACTAGTTGGCTTCGGAAACCAACAACAGGGCGGTTGGGATTCATGGGTCATCCTGATTGAAGTATTGGAGCATGCTGTCGTCAGACAACATCCAAACCCGGGGGCTGAAGCTAAGCAATATGAGGGCATCCTCTTAAAGAGAACCAAGAGAAAAATATATTGACATAAATTTTACAGAAACGAGTGGGCCCCCAAAGCTTCATTTTCTCTGGGAGAAAATCCCCTTTGTCCACACAGCAAATCACACTTAAAGCAAGCCTCTGCGCCATAGAGGCGTGAATGGTGCTAGGATGGTACAGGGCCAGGCCTTTCTTAGCCCATTTTCTTGAGGTGTGGTACTGAGTCACAGGAGCAAGGTGAGGGATCCTGATCCTGTAAAGATTTACAGCCTCTGGAATACCACAGGAACTGTTCCACTCGGCCCTGTAGGCATATCATGTCAGGAGATCGTTGAGGAATGAGGATGTTGCCAAGAAGGTAGGGCCAGGGTGTGAAGGAAAGGGAGTTGAAGCCTAGGAAAAATGGCTGCGAGATGATTCTGGAGCTCAGGAGAATGAGCCAGTTTGGGAACTAAGGAGAGAATGGGGGAGGTTACCAGAATGAAACATGAGCAGACAGAAAAATGAGCTGATCTTAGGAGCTAGCTACTTGGATCCACAAATTCCCCCCTGAGGCTTTAATGTAGCATTTTGCAACCTAATGGAGCCTTCGTTGCTCAAAATCTATAATATCTTTGTCTGAAATGACTGATGAGTTGAGCAAAACATCAGCATTGAAAATTCAACCCAGCCTTTAATGGCATATTCGCAGAATCAGGAGAGACCATTTTCTCAAGGACATGCCTATCAAAAGATAATGTGTTAAAAATCCATTTCCTTTTAATAAAAACAGTATAAATTTAAGGCTGTTAGAACTTGGCAGGGGGTCAGTGCGTCATAGTTAGGTTTTACCTGTTGGTGTTTGTAGGTCGAATTCTTCGTAAATATTCTTGGGAGACAGTGTCAGTTTTAGTCATCCCATAAGCCTTAAAGTAGAGCTTTTGGGGGGAACATCTGAATTCCAGTAACCCTCTGGGTTTATATGGATTCTTTTCAGAATGGTTGATGGTCAGGTAATTAAATTGCTGGAGAGAGGAGCAAGCAAGGCCTCTGAGGGCATGCTGTAACACAACCACTTTACAACTTTGTCCCTTAACACCTCAGGCCTCAGTTTCTCTGAAATGTAAAATACGACTATTCCTGTTACTAACAGGCCAATCTCTGTCTTCTGCCTTCTATTTGACTTGTAATTTCAATGGTCACTTAACAATACCGTCCTCCTGTAGTGTCTAATTTTAGGCTCTTAGCATCACCTGCTGGGTGGTGTCTCTAAGCTTTAAGAAGAATCCTGCATGTTGGAAACAGCCGTATTCCCTCTGTCGATTAAAAACTACAGTATCCTACCTCATCCCATAATTTGAATAGGCAGAAAATGCTTTGGAACTGAAATAAAGGACTACCTTCAAACTCTCCTCATTTACTTGGGCAAAGTCTGCATTTTTGAAACCACTGCCTAGCCTGCTGTGAGGTCGAAAGATGAGATTTTAAATCCACCGAGATTTAGTGTCTGGAAACCCACAGGGGTTTTGACTTAATCCTCTGGGGCCATAGGAGTTGGAATGACAGTGTTTCGGTCACCAAATGTTTTAGACATAGGATAGTGAGATGAAACCTTACGGAACATTCTAGAAGCCAGGTCCTTTTCCTAGACCAAGTGTTGAGTGACCTTGAACAAATAACCTATAAAATTAATATGGTACTATCTTAGAACTGAACTTATAGGGTAGGATAAAAATGCTGACTTAGGGAAAGCGGTTTAACAAGTAGCTTTCTGGTGAGTGTACATGGATCGAAATGATTCAGTCATGTCTTACTGCCCTAAGTCCTTCCATAAAATTTATACAGGTCATTTTGAAGCTATAAAACGAGTGGGAAAGCACAGTATATTTTAACACTTGATGCAGACTTGGTTGCAATATTTTTAAAGAGCAGGGAGACATGTCTGGCAGATTTTGGGGAGAGCTGGATACATTTTTCAGTGCCAGAAACAAAAGTTGCAGCATAAGGAAACAGGAAGAGGCACTTCGACCTCCAGCTGTGAGATGATAGAGAGAGAGAGATGAGCAGGTGGTATGTGACATCAACATCCTGCCAATCCTCAAACCAAAGGGTATCTATGAGGTATACCAACATTGGGGTGAAAGCCATGTTGCCACTAGAATTTGAAATCCATGGGAGCCCTGTTTTCCACTCTAGTTCTTATTCGGGGCCCTGGTGGTGTCCTAGTTACACCTCAGGCTGCTGCGATCTGATCTGCATGGTCGGCAGTTCAAAAGCACCATCAGCTCTTTTGGAGAAAGATGGGGCTTTCTACTTCCGCCAACAGTTAGCAATCTCAGAAACCCACAGCAGCAGCGGGCCGCTGTGAGTCAGCCTTGACTTGATGGCCGGAGCGTCTAATGATCACTCACAAAATCTCCTGCGGAGGGAAGAAGGCTCTGGCTTCCTTCCGTAGCCTGCACTAAAAGGCCCTGATGGTAGCAGGCTCCCTGGTGGCGTAAAAGACTGCCCCTCAGTTGCCAACTGAGGACACCGGGAAATACTGTGGGAGAAAAGCCTGGTCTGAAAACTCAGCCATTGGAATCTCTGGAGCACAAACCTACTCTGCCATGAGCGCTTGCCAGGCTGGGTTGCTGGGTGGCAACTCGGTAGGAATACAGGTAGCAGACAGATCACGAAGCGTGGCTGCACTGGAGTGGGCAGGGTGCCTTCGAATTTCCTGAGTTGCCCATACTCTTGACTCAGCCCATCTTGAAAGAAGCCAAAAAATGTGTTTCTCCTTGTCTAGGATATTACATGAATGGTAAACTGCAATGTCATGCTTCATCAGAAGTCAAGGGTCAGTGGTGGCCGGATTACCCGTAAGGGGTTTTCCCTGCTGCAGTTCACGTTTTTCTGGAATTTTCTTTAGCACTTTCTTCCTCCGGAAATGATGGTGGTTATTTACCCCTTTGGTATCTGTCTCATCTAATCTTTTGTCCCAACTCCAGATGGGTACTGTTATTAGCTCCATTTTACCTACGAGGAAAATGAACCTTAGAGAGGTTTAACTTCCTCAGAGTCAAGAAGCCAGGACGTTGTAAAGCCAAGATTGAAACTGGAGGCCATGAGAGCGTCTCTGAGCCTTGTAGGGCGTTTGCCATTGCTGTAAT
This sequence comes from Echinops telfairi, assembly GCF_000313985.2. NCBI lineage: Eukaryota > Metazoa > Chordata > Mammalia > Afrosoricida > Tenrecidae > Echinops > Echinops telfairi. The sequence goes on from NW_022103926.1 coordinate 7,047,920, forward strand.
TGGTGACCCTATTCTGAGTTCCGTGTTGACTTCTCATATAACAGGTAAGCCTGTGTACTTAAATCATTTCATTTATTGGCTTGTACATGAGTTTTCTGCCAAGTTTGATTGAAGGCAGAATCTACCACTCAACATATTTTAGCTAGAGCAGAGAGGTGTACCACACAAACTTACAAATCTGGCTTTGCCTTGTTCTGAAGGACCAGGGTTTGTTTTTACGCTTAAGAAGCGAAGGATGCCTTTGAGCCTCTGCTATAGATTCGGAGGCCCAGGATTGTTAAATTAGACCTGTATTTCACGAAATTCCTTTATTTGTTTGGGACCAGTTATTCTCCCATATTGCCACTAGTGTATTTCATAGGCCTGTTATTTCTCTCCACTCCCCCATTTCAGTCTCCAGGTTGTTGGTTCAAGTCCTCCTGTGTTTCAGTTGAGGCTGGCTGCCTCCTGGCCTTGTGCTCCTCCGACACCTTGCATTCAATTCTTTGGTGGTGGGGTGTTGCCACTTGCCCAAGACAGGAAGCTGGCAGTGCTTCTGAAGCCTTCATTTCTGTTGCTTTGGGAAATAGCATGCCATAATGCTGTTCAGATGGGGCTGTAATCAGTCAGTCTTTATGCCAATCCTTGTGAAAAAAATTGGGGTATGTCAAAAACAAGACAAAGAATTCTTCACTTAAATTTGGTGTGATGGTGGTTAGGTGCCACCCAGGCTCTGCTGACTCACAGACCTTACATATATCAGAACCAAACACTGCCCCGTCCTCACAATTGTTGCTTTGACGGGTCTTGCTGGGTTTTTTAAAAATCTTTTTTTTCCAGGGGAGAGCGCAAAATCATTTTATTGGGGACTCGTTCAGCTCATCGCAATCGATACATAAATCTGTTGTGTCAAGCACCTTTGTACATATGTTGCCATCATCATTTTCAAAACATTTTCTTTCTATATGAGCCCTTGGTATCAGCTCATTTCCTCCCCTCCCTCGTGACCCCCTGATAATTTATAAATTATTATTTTTTTCATATCTTAAACACCGGCCACTCTCCTCCTTCACCCACTTTTCTGTTGTCCATCCCCTTGGGGTGGGTGGGGTGTTAACATGCTGATCATTGTGATCGGTTCCCACTTGCTTCCCCCCAACCTTCCCCTTCCCCTCCTGGTGAGTCTTGCTGTTTTTCACTGATAACACCCAAAGTGACACCATCCTCACTTATAAGGAGCGTTCTGGCTGTACCAGCACCACAAAGCACCAGTTCTTCGTTCTTGTTCATTATGCAGCTTTGGCCTTCTTGGGGCAGATACGGATTACTTAATCCTATCCCATCTCAAAAAACCATAACCTTGCCCTGGTGTAAGGCCATTGCTTGGGAGTGTGGCAGGTACAGTGGCCAGGAGAGAGTGGCCTTTCCAGGGCTGGGCAAATGGTGACTGATGGTGGATGCTTTGCCAGCTTGCATTCTGGCAGGCTCTTCACTGAACAGGGCATTAAAACTTGTGGGAGACCTTTGGTCTCTAGCTCTTTTTGCGTTCCCAAAGTTTTGCCAAGAAGCTTGAAGATTTTATGATGTGGTTATGTAGAGAGGGAGAGGCTATATGGTGAGCCTGTTAGAGACTGAATTAATGCCCTGGTTTGGCTGCTGCCCAAGGCCCCAGGGTGTGCCATCCTTGGTATCGACTGGTAAGGAAGTTGAAAGCCATTGTTCTGCCCCTCACACTTTATGTCTTGTCTTGGCTTCACATTCATTAGAAACTATTTGCTGCGATCTTTTGGTTCGAAGCCGAGCACATTAACTGTCGCACCACACTATTTTACATGAGGTGTTGTAGGTCACACAGCTAGCTCAGGCCATGTCTTCTCACTGCCATGGGATTGATAACGACTCCCAGTGACCCTGTAGGAAAGGGTAGAACTGCCCCGGTGGGTTTCCAGAACTAATTTTTATTTCCCTTTAGCCAAGGCGGAGTGCACTTTATTGTCACCAAGGCCTTGGTTTCTGTTTGGGCTGTGGTGGAGTAGAGAAGCTCTCTCCAGCCTGGTTTTTCTCTCTCGGAGCAGCTGGTGGTTTCGAACTCCTGACCTTGCAGATCATAGCCCGGTGCATAACTGCCACACCACCAGGGCCCCTGGACACAATATTAAATGTTCGTCATTAGAAGTGTAGCTTAAATCTGCATTCTTCGTGTCAGTGGCACTCTGGAAAGTTACCTTGGTCTCTTCGCCAGTTGGACAAAAGCAGGTTTAGTCGGCACAGACTAATACGGCCGTGAGAATGCCATTTGCAGTCTCAATGTCAGGCAGCCTCAGTTGCACTCAGTTACTAGAAGATTTGGCGAGTTTTCCAGATTCTGTTCTTGCCTCACCTTTTGTGTGATTGAGTATTGCCGGAACCAAGTGAGTCATTTACAAGATTGGAGCCGTCAGAGTATCTAGGATGGAATTGTGGATTCTACATCTTGCTCCCTTAAGAAGCTAAGCTATCAAATAGCTACAAAGTCTCTCTATCCCCAGTAGGCAGGTGTGAGTGTGTGTGTTTAAAGGTACACTCTTCAGCTGAATATGAAAGAGCGTCTGCGATAGAGAAGGTGGTACCAGACCAGGGCAGGCATTAGTGAGAGGTTTGGAGACTAGTGTCTACCACAAAGAATGGACTTGACTGAACTGCAGAGGGGGCAGTCTTTTGGGGGAGCAGTGAGGAGGACTTGTGGCCAAAGATTACACCACAAAAGAAGGAAGTGTGGGGTAGTTAATGGATTCAAAACAGAAGAGGTATAACCTAGCATTTGCTTGCAGCAAGAGAGCAGGAGTACTGGGAGAGGAAATTGGGAAGAGGAGCTGGTAGTTTTCTGTTGGCTGGAGTTGGGGTTTATGTTTTAAAAACGTGTCTAATTTTATGTCTAATGATTACATTTGTGACTTAGGTTTTTGAATCAGTGATTTCCCCCAGTTAACCTATCTTTGTTTAAATCTTTTGACGTTTTAAGTGTGCTGTTAGTAACTTTTTCTGTCAAACTTGGCCTCCTGCTTGCACTGGAAGAGATTGTTTGATTTAAAGAAATACCCCCACCTTTTTTTAAAGTGCCTAATTTCTGAGTGCTTTGCTTTCTAATTTTTTGTTTTGTTTTTTTGTTTCGTTTGAATCATAGGCCCTTACCAACAGCACATTATGTAATTCTGGAAATTCTTCTATTTATAGAGGATATTATAAGCTCGCTTGAGAGCTTGTGAAGCGTTTTTGGTCAGTTTAGCAAGTGAGAGGCTGTGCTGGATCTTGGACCAAGGATTTTTGTTCGCAAGTCCAGTGCTCTTTCTAGCAACTCAGCTAGCTTACTTGGAGTGACATCCTTCCTGGAGAACGAAGAGGAATTACAATTTAGGAAAGTTTAATTTCCACTTAGAATGGTTGGTGCTTGCTTCTTTGCTGACCTGGGAGGGCATCTTATCACATAGGTCAGAGCGGTGATGTTTCCCCTTAGCCAAGGCTGAAGGCCCTTCACTGTCACTAAGCCATGGATTTCTGTTCTGCCTGTGGTAGGGTGGGAGTATCAATTAATTTTGAAGTGTGACTCCACAGAGAACAGTTCTGGCCACTAGAACTGAGTGGTGCTTGCTTTCATCTTGAAACTCTGATCTGCTAATGTGGATTTGAGAGATGACTGGTCATCTTGACTCGAAAGATAGAAAGAGGATCCAGAACAGAACTCCAGTTTATCATCTTTTTAGAACAGTTGACAAAGGAACTGCATGCTCTTATTCAAATTACCTTTTGTCAAAGCTGAATCTTAACGGCTTCCCCCTGCTGTTAGGTGTATTGCCACCTCATGACCAGTCCATGATTATCCTCATCCCCAGATCTACCAACAGGAAGGCAGCAGCTTCTGAGATCTGGATTATTAATTTCCTATTTAAAAAAAAAAGCCATCTGGCATATAATTCACAGATCATGCAATTTAGTTCAGTTACATTAAGATGTGTTGTACAGTTATCACCACAATCAATTTTAGAACATTTTCTTCGTTCTTGTACTCACTGTTACTAACTCTCCATTTCCCGCCACCCCCCAACCTCTGCCACACCCCCAAGAAACCATTAATGCCGTTACTGTCTCTGTCGGTTTACCTATCCTGGATTTTATATATAGGAAAACATACCCAAGAAAAAGAAAGCCCTAGCAAAAATAACAATGTAAAACAAAAGCATGAACTGGAAACAGAATATTAAAAACTCACTGCCATCGAGTTGATGTAACTCATAGCGGCCCAATAGGACAGGGTAAAACTGGCCCTGTGAGTTTCCAAGACGACAATATAACTGTTTACAGGGATAGAAAGACCTGTTTTTCTCCCAAGAAGTGACTGGGAGTCTTGAACTGTGGACCTTGGTGATAGCAGCCCAATGCATAACCACTAAATTTTAACCTAACTGCATCCACAATAGTCCATTTTCCAGTGCATTCGACATAAGAGCAAAGCTGTTTACATCCATGGTCTGTGATCAGAGGGTATATTCACTGGAGGCTTAATCCACATGTATTTTCCCTTCACTTTTTTTAACGGAAACTTTAAAATAGGTCAAAAGGGAGATGAAATGATAAGGTACTACCTTTTACTCTACGTCTACCATAATAGACTTTACAATGCTTTTAGGGTCTGATCACAAAGATATTCACATTCCTCAACTATTCACCAGAAGCTTTAATCCATGTGTGGGCCCTACAAATGCATTGTGGGCTTCCTCTGTCATCCATTGCCTTCTGCAAACTGGTGTTTGCAGTTTAAGCTCTGATACCATTCCCTCCTTCGGATTTGGACTTCATTATTTACAACCCTTGGATCACACAGGTCACTGCTTTTTCCATGTGGCCTTAGTTGACAAAACTGCAAGACCCTAGAGGCTTTTCTTTCTGGCAGCCAAGCACCATCTAGTTTCTTCACCATACTCTGCTGAAGCATGCATATCTTCATGAGAGTGAGCATCAAACGGCCATGTCACAAAAACGAATTGTTCAATTGTTGCTAGAATTAACCACTCCCTATTTTGAATTTCAAATATTTATCTCTTCTAAAGGAGACTTCATGTTGTTGCTGGGTAAGTGTTGCACTTGTAACCACAGGGTTGATGGTTCAAACCTACCAGCTGCTCCATAAGAAAGATTAGGCTATTCTCCCACAATAAATACTTACAAAAGCCCTGGAAACTCCATACAGGCTTGCTGGCATTAGGTTTGCCAGACATAAACCTTTTTGGGCTTCTTTACCAAAGTTCACACTTGTCTACCCTCTAACTAGTGGCATCCCCACCCCGTGTTGCCAGGTGCCATCAAGTTGGCTATGACCCTGTGCACAACTGAGGGAAACACTACACAGTCCTGTGCCATCCTCACCATTGCTTTCATGCCCGAGCCCATTGAAGCCAGTGTCCATCCATCTTGTGGAGAGCTTGCCCCTCCTTGGCTGCCCCTCCGCTTTACCAAGCATGATGATGTTTTCCAGGTACCAGTCTCCGGACAGTATGTCCAAAGTATGTAAGATGAAGTCTTGCCATCCTTTCCTCTAAGGAGTACTCTGGTCTTGCTTCTTGAACACAGCGTTTGTCAACCTGTGGGTTGCTGCCCCCTACCCTTTCACAGGGGTCGCCTAAGACCATATTTCCGGTTTCCGGTGGTCTTAGGATAAGAGACAGCGCTCCTCTATCGTCTCCAGGTGGGTCCACCCACATGCAGATACGCCCACATACTCGGTCACCACGACAGGGTCGCCGCATTAGGAAGGTGAGAACCACTGTTCTGACAGATCGGTGTGCCCTTTTAGCGGTCCGTGGCACTTTTCCATGTTCTCCAGCACCACAATTGACATGCGTCTGTACTTCTTCAGTGTCCAACTTTCACATGCTTATGATGCAATGGCGAAACACTATGGCTTGGGTTAGGCGCACCTTAGGCGTCCTCAAAGTAACGTCCTTGCTCTTCAGTACTCTATAAAGAGGTCTTGTGCAGCAGGTTTACCTAATGCAGTATGTCTTTTGATCTCTCAGCTGCTGCCCCTGGTAACTATCAAAGAATGTTTCTTTTAGTATGGAAACCTTTTCTTGACCTTTTTACAGTAGTGGTATCATAGGTATTTGTCCTTATCTTTTTGCTGTTGTGGAAAGTGGTGTGTGGCTTTGATTTCTCTCCGATATGTACCAAGTGTAGAGGGGTTGTTGCATTCTATGGAATTTCTAAAGTGCCTTGTCTTTAGTCCTGTTTTTGTGCAGGGCTGTCATTATGTGCATGTCATTGATGTCATTTGTGTGCATGGAAGATTCCTTTCCAAGATTTCCAGGCTTGGTTCTCAGTGTTTATCTTTTTGGGGTTTTGCAGGTGACAGAGCTCAACGAACCTCTCTCCAACGAAGATCGAAATCTGCTCTCCGTGGCCTACAAGAATGTAGTTGGTGCCCGGCGGTCTTCTTGGAGGGTCATCAGCAGCATTGAGCAAAAAACAATGGCTGATGGAAATGAGAAGAAGTTGGAGAAGGTAAAGGCTTACCGGGAGAAGATTGAGAAAGAGCTGGAGACCGTTTGCAATGATGTCCTGGCTCTGCTCGACAAATTCCTCATCAAGAACTGCAATGATTTCCAGTATGAGAGCAAGGTGTTTTACCTGAAGATGAAAGGCGATTACTACCGCTACTTGGCAGAGGTAGCTTCGGGGGAGAAGAAAAACAATGTGGTTGAAGCTTCTGAGGCTGCCTATAAAGAAGCCTTTGAAATCAGCAAAGAGCACATGCAGCCTACACATCCCATCCGGCTGGGCCTGGCCCTCAACTTCTCCGTGTTCTACTATGAGATCCAGAATGCGCCTGAGCAAGCTTGCCTCCTAGCCAAACAAGCCTTTGATGATGCCATAGCAGAGCTGGACACACTAAATGAGGATTCCTATAAGGACTCCACGCTCATCATGCAGTTGCTGCGAGACAACCTCACTCTCTGGACCAGTGACCAGCAGGATGAAGAAGCGGGAGATGGCAATTGAAGATCCCTCAGGTCCCTGGCTCTTTCTTCACCCACTGCCCCTGTCATCACCAACTTTTCCTTGTCACAGTCACTAAATATCTCGTGCTAAACCCATCTGTATCAGCGGCACAGCTACTCAGATCTACTCTCCCATCTCTTGGGGAGCAGGTTCAGACAACCATTCACAAGCATTGCTGGATTGATGGTTGCTTTGAGGCCTCCGGAGCTCAGTTTTGGGTGTTTTTTGGGGTGTGCAGACAAGCTCATTCTGACAGGCATTTCCCTATGCCTTTGGATCCGAAATCCTGGCAGAGGGAATGAGGAAGTTTAGAAAGGCAAATGAGCCAACTGGGGGCCATAATTGATATGTAAACGACCCATTTCAAACAAGCTGATAGTGTTTTGTTAAGCAGTTGTGCATGCAAAAATGATCTCACCCCTCCCCTCACCCCCTTTCTTCAGCTAATGGAAAACTTAAGGGAAGCCAATAACGAAGACAACTTGCTCCTTCCCATCAGCTTTATAATAAACTGTTTAAGTGAAGTTTCAGTAGAGCCTCGTTTTGCCTCTTTAAATTATGTGTGCACAAACCTTTTTAAGCAATGCATCTGAAGTTTTGATATTTGTAACTTTCTTTTTTTTTTTTTGGTGGGGGTTGTGATGGTTTAAAAATCATGGATTTATTTTTTGTAACTCTTTGGCTATTGTCCTTGTGTATCCTGATAGCGCCATGTGTGTTAACCCATGTCAATCAAGATGGGTGATTATGAAATGCCAGACTTCTAAATTCAATGTTTTGGAATCCATGGGTAAATAAAATGCTGCTTTGGGGAATAATATCTCTATGTGTGGTCTGGATTTTTTCCCCCCTCAAGGAACTGTTTGGCTCGTGGCATTTTGAAACCTGGTTTCATTCTGTCAACACTGAAGCATTTTTAGTATAGTTGCTACGCTTTCCTGCCCTCCACTTCTGTTACATGTTTTGTAATACACACATAAGACTTACTAAGATAAGACATCAATTTTTAATAGTTTGTAGTGACTCCAACTGACAGCCTCCGATCAAGCCACTGTTTCTGATGGTTAATTGATATTTGTAAGAGGCCATGAGAAGCCCTGGTGGATTAGTGGTTACACGTTGGATGGCTGACTGCAAGGTCAGCTGCTGTGCTGCGGCTTTCTACTTCCATAAAGACTTGGGGTCTTGGAACCCCACAGAGGCCGTTTTATTTTGCCCTATAGGTTGCTAGGAGTCCGAATCGACTCGATTGCAGTGTTTGGTTAGATTTGAGTTAGCAGACTGTAAAAGGAGCTCTGAGGGACTCATTGGGTAAGGGTTGAGCTGTTCACCACAAGGTTCGGTGCTTCAAACTCACCGGCTGCGATGGAAGCACTGTCTAGGATCATTCTGAGTCAGAATCAACGAGCAGTGGGTTTAGCAGCCCATCATGCTCTTCCCTGTGCAGTACCACTGTTACAGGTGGTGTGGCCATCTGTTGTGCAACCGACATTACTGGAGTGTTGGTTGATATTTAACACTGAGCATGTTAGGTTTTCTTAATGTTCTGTAATTGGATATCAAAAGATAGGGGCACAACCTGGATTTCTGAAAGAATCTTTAGTGAGGATTATGAAAACAATATCCTTTAAAATAGAAAAGACTCAAGGTGGAGTTAAAAAAAAATGTTCTGACCTGTTAAAAGTACCCTCAACTGCCTTCCCTGCAAGGTTTCTCCTGAGGCTCAGCATCACTAGATGATGAAATTGATTGTTGTGCCTCCTCTTTGCAGTGCCCAGGGTTGAACCCACTTGTGTAGATGGGTTGGTCCAGTAACATAAAGGTCTTAAACCATATATATGTATTTAATAAAATTTAGGGGAAGGTTTACAGGGCGAGTTTCTGTTCACATACATACACTCATTGTCTGGGAAACACGGGCAGCTGTACCCTGTCCTGACCGGGTGGTTGTGAGTCGGCATCAACTTGATGGCCGTTGAGTGTCTGCATGTCTTCTGAAAGGTTGGCCCAACTTTATACACAGAACTGTGATGGAGTTGTGGTCCTTGATCTCAGCTGGAGTTCTGACCTATCACCCTTGACACATGTAGCTTTCTTAGTTTTTTGTCCACCATTGTTTGTGAGAACAGCACTATGACTTATGACAATGTCCTAAGAATGTGTAAGGCTGGAAGGTTACCTTCAAGGCCACACCATCTGGGAAAAACAAAGGACAGTCTCCTGGAAAGAGTTAACAGCCTTGAGGATCCAATTAATTAGGGTTGCTATTAGAATTAACTCTGGCAGTGGGCTTGAGTTTTTTGTCTTTTAGACTTAGGTGCAAAGATAATGGACCTAATTAAAAAAAAAATCATTTTATTAGGGGCTCATACAACTCTTATCACAATCCATACATACATCAATTGTGTAAAGCACATTTGTACATGCATTGTCCTCATCATTCTCAAAACATTTGCTCTCCACCTAAGCCCCTGGCATCAGCTCCTCATTTTTCCCCTCCCTCCCTGCCCCCCTCCCTCATGAACCCTTGATAATTTATAAATTATTATTTTGTCATATCTTACACTATCTGACGTCTCCCGTCACCCACTTTTCTGTTGTCCGTTCCCCAGGGAGGAGGTTATATGTAGATCCTTGTAATCGGTTTCCCCTCTCCACCCCACTCTCCTGGTATCACCACTCACACCACTGGTCCTGAAGGGATCATCTGCCCTGGATTCCGTGTTTCCAGTCCCTATCTGTACCAGTATACATCCTCTGGTCTAGCCAGATTTGTAAGGTAGGATTGGGATCATGATAGTGGGATGGGGGGTGGGGGGAAGGAAGCATTTAGGAACTAGAGGAAAATTGTATGTTTCATCGTTGCTACACTGCACCCTGACTGGCTTGTCTCCTCCCTGCGACCCTTCTGTAAGGGGATGTATGGACCTAATTTTAAGTGAATCATTTCAGTCTAAAAATACTTGGTGTGAGGCATCTTTGGTTTGGGAATGTGGGGGCAGGTGAAATGGGAGGAATAATTAGCATAGGTGATAAATAAGATGCAAGCAGGAGCTGTAGATGTGGCATGCACAAGAAAGATGATGTGATTACAGTAACCCAGCCCTGCACACTTTTAAGATGTCTTATCTAGTGCTGCTATTGGAAATGAGCGTGGACAAAAAGACATTTGCTTCAAGGCACTTATTAAAGAATAAGGGACCTGCAGGAGAGACCTACAGGGAGACAGGCCACATACAGGCCAGGTCAAGTTGACCAAGCAAAAGACTTGTAAAAAAAAAAAAGAAAAAAATGTGCTTTTCTTAGAGCAAGCTTTCTGGTTTGACATTGTGCAGGTTTTTTTTACGAGCTCCCGGTCCTTTATTTTACTGGGTGGGCGCATTGTGTGCAGCATGTACAGACTGGAGCCTGCAGCAAGTGTGGGATATTTAGCATCACTAGTTGGACCCGCGCACAATTCCTTTACTTCGAGTTTGAATCCCCGTGAGTTCGTGAGTGTCCTTGCTGTGCATGTCTCTTGCTGTGCATGTCTCTTAAACTGCGTCTTTCAGGAGGAGGACAACTGTGATCCGGAAAACAACCGAGGCATAGACTTTGTAGGTTCCATGAGTTATGACAGTGTCATATTGCCATACTCCTGTTCGTGTCTGTCATGTTTCCCTCAAGGCATATAAACGTAATTTTGACACGTTATTCTCAGCCTGTAGGCTATCCTCTGATACTACAGTTGGCCGACTGTAGCACATTTATTTCCTCGCAGTTTAACCCACTGCCATTGAGCCTTGATTATGACTCACAACAACCCTGGAAGATTTTCCAGAATCCCCACATAGGTTATTAAACCTCCTTTAAATGCTTTTTCATCTTTAACCAAGGACAGCGATAATCCTGCCCTCAGGCAGAATGCCTTGGGGAATGGATTGCCTCCACCCTCTCTGGCCAGCCCTGGGAGGGGCAGTCTCTCCTCCCCACTTGTCTAGGTGTGATCTTGATGGAGGTCAACATTGACCTTGCTCTGCATGGTACTGGGGGTGGCATAGTCAGGAGTCATGTCCTATCAGTTTGGCCCTGATTTTCTTGGAAGGCCCTGAACCAATCTTGTAAGCCCTTCTATCAATATATGTGGTTCAGTCATGGTCCCTAACTCTGCTCCTGTATCCCACCTGTTAACTGTCTACCACCAATCATGCTTTTGTGACAATTTCCTCATTCCCGCCCCCGCCCCCGCC
>NW_022103926.1:7059259-7066207 GCF_000313985.2 Echinops telfairi
CCCCCCAATACCCTACGTGTCTTTGAGTCTCAATTGTGAGCCCTTGGACTCCATTTCAGCCTCTTTGTTGGTGTTCTCCGCTATCTGGGTGATGTGCCTGGATCTTTGTGTGCCCTGTCTCTTTTTAAGACTTGAGTCTAAGTGCCACTCTCTCTCAGACAGCATATAGTGCTCATGTTAGAACATTCATCATTGTTTTGTTTTTTTCTTCACTTTATTTCTGTAAAACATAATCACGGCTCCAAAAGAAAGTTTGTGATACCAGCAGTAAAGCTTAAGAGGAAAACTAAGAACCACTGGTGAATTAAAGAAAGAAAGAAATTGCAAAATTTGAATCAGGTGGCTGTTTGTCTGATTTGGTGGCAGAATACAACATGGCTAAGTTGACCATGTCAACCATTAAAAAAATGTGACTTAAGCGGCTAGTGTAGCGAAAGGTTGAAATCATTAACCCTGAAACAACCCACATCAGTGAAGAGGTTATGTGTTAGGTCGGGCTGATGAGCGAAACAAACCCAGAGAGACTCATGTGCAAGAGAGTGTTTAATCAGAGAGTAATTGTACATTAAGAAAACATCCCAGCCCAGTCCAGATCTAGTCTGTAAGTCTGATATTGGCCCATAAGCCTGATACTAGTTCATGACTTCCTCTTCAGACTCACGCGGCCACATGTGATGATTCCGAATGCAGGGGGAGATCACAGGCCAGTGGGTGCTACCTAAGTCTTGTGGATCGATGATGGTGGGAGCATCTCAGCACTGGCAGTTTCCACGTGGCTCCTCCAGCTCTCCCAGCTTGGCTCTCGAACAGAATGGTGAAAGAGGGTTCCGAAGGTCTCCTCGACAGGAACACAGAGTTTGGCCCACTTCCAGGGAGGAAGAAAGGAAGTTCCCAAAATCCTCATGAGAAGGCCTCACCCACAAAAGGCATCCGGTCAGGCTGTGAGCTGATTGACAGGCTAGACCCCACTTCTGTCCTTACAAAGTCGACATCAAAGTATGTAACTACCACAGGTTGAAAAGTTAATTTGATGATGATGGCAACATGTACACATGTGCTTGACACAATGGATGGATGGATTGTGATAAGAGCCGTTTGAGCCCCCACTAAAATGATTAACAAAAAGAAGAAATGTTCATTTGGATCACTCAGAAACAACTGATGTCGATACCGTGTCTGAGACAGTGATACGTGAGAAGGTTGAAAGCCTCCCCAGGGACCGGATGGAAAACTTGGGGGAGCGAGTGCTGAGCCGCCCCACGTGTTCAAAGCCCCATAGCTGCTTGGGATTCCAAGAGAACAGTCACACACTGTGCGGTGGGCCCGGGGCAGGGGCGAGGGCAAATGAAAACGGAGCCGATCAATTTGTGGCAGAAATTGCCGAAGGGTTTAGTCTCCAGCAAGTGTTCAACTGTGACGACACCAGACTCTTGGAAAAAATGCCAGCAGGGCCTTCATTGCTGAGGAGGAAAGGCGTTGCCAGTCCACAAGCCTATGAAAGAGACTCACTCTACTGTGGGGGATGCTCGTGGGGATTTTAAGGGAAGCCCATGGTAGTGTACTGTTCCCCCAAACCCAGTTTTTGAAACAATAAAAGATAAAGAAAATTAAGTTAAATGTGATATGGAGGGCAAATAATAGTGTGTGGGCGCCCAGGCAATGTTTCACTGAGCTGGTGAGTACTTGAGTTTTGGGCGCAGTGTAAAGAAATACTTGCAGGAGAAAAACCTGCCTGTAAGAGCATTCCTCTTAATTGACAATGAAAAGGTGAAAATAGGCCAAGAAACAAGACCTCAAAGCATACTTCCAGCCAGCAGCCAGAATGGAAGGAGATGCCCCGTCCAAAAAATAACACTTCTCTCTCCTCCTCCACTTTCTCCCCAGCTGCCAGTTTGCAGGGGCCTCCAAGGCAAGGCCTGTACCTGTTCAAAGTTAAATTAAAAATCATTGTACAGATCAGCCTGCCCACTCTCGCCTACTGGCTTGTTTTGCTATTTAATGGGGCTGTATTTATTGCGGTTAGATGTTTTCGGGAGTATGTCCATAACCTAGGACTGTTAACTGTGTGTTAAAGACTTGGAAAAAGGAATTTATAAGTATAATTTTGGGGCCACAGGACCAATTATTTGGTTTTACATTATTTCTTATGAAAAAATAAGTTCAGTTCTCGAACTTTTTGGTGTTCAGAAACAACTTTGGAAGGAATTTCAGTTCAGCAACCAAGACATCGCTGGAGTTGTAGTGATTGGATTTCCTTGTCTGCAGATAGATAAAACCCTATCACAGACAGCATGATACTTCAAGATAAAACATGAAACGGCCCTTTCGATTGTTAGAAATGTGTGTCGGTGTTGCTAAATGAAATGCAATTACATTAGTTCTCCTTGGCAAGGGGCGTTTTACACCTGCAGAAGGCTGCGTAGTGCAGTGACCAGAAAGCACACCGCGAGGGTACTCCGCCTGGCCTTTTATGCCTAAGGTGACATGCCCTGTTACTGTGTCAAGTCCTCCGTGGTTGAGGGCATGACCTCACCATCTAGCTTCTTCTGATTGGCTCATTTGAATGTGATCGTTGGCGGACTTGCGGGATACTGGTTTGGGCAGGTTTTCCTAGAATACCGGTTTTGCAGGCCTCCAAGGGAAACTCATTTGGGGTGGTTTGCAGAGGCAATTGTTTTAGGCCGAAATGAGTTGAGTGGACCAGGGAAGGAGCATGCTTGATTTGAAGAGAAGACGGTGTTTGCAGGCCTCTCTCACGATGACTGCAACACCATTCCTCTTGATTGTTTCATTGCCAGCGTAATAAACCCTATGATTTTTCTATGTTTTTTAATTATTAAATACTTTCATTGGGGGCTCTCACATCTCTTATCACCATCCATCCATTCATCCAGTGTGTCAAACACATCTGCACAGATGCCGCCATCGTCCTTTTCAAAGCATTCTCTTCTCACTTGAGCCCCTGAGATTTTCTATTTCAAAAGGGCCAATTCCACCAGTCCATTTCAGCTCATCAGTCTCGAATGTTGCTATTCATGCATTCTTCCATTAAAAAAAAAATCAATTTATTGGGGCTCATACAATTCATCACAATACATAGATCAATTGTGTAGAGCACATCTATACATTTGTTGCCCTCATCATTCCCAAAATTCGCTTGCTTCTTGGGTTCCCGGAATCAGCTCATTTTATTTTGGTTTTTTTTTTACAACTTCTAGTTTTCCTAGGTTCGTACTTTGTATATGCCGAGTTCAATTATTAACCGATGTTTGCGGCTGCTCCTTTTCATTGGGGGTCGTGCTCCATCAGCAGATGGAGGTTTCAAAGGCTTGACTTCCACCCACGTCATTATGGTCAACTCTACTTTGAGATGGCAGCTCGTGATCAGTCATATGTGAGTGCTCCTTAACCTCTTACCTCTCAAAAGAGATTCATTTAAGACTATCCTACACCAATCACCTTTCATGAACACGACAAAGAACTCATTCCCCAATGGATTTATAACCACTGGTCTAGAAGGATTGAAAACAGACATATCTATTTGGATCGGGGTGGCGGGGAATAATTCAATCTATAAAATGTTTTAAAACTTGTCCTTTCAGGATAAATTTGATGTAGCTGAAGGTGGGTCATCGGAATGTCATGGCAGTGAAAATTGAAATCTAGAGAGATGATATGGCTTTCCAGGGATACAGGGCAAGGTTAGTGATAGAGCCTGGAGTACCTTTCAGATGCTTAAAATCCTTGGTCGTGGTTCTTTTCACTGTGTCCTGCTTTTTGGATGAGTTGAGTGTAAGAAAAAAAATAGGGATGTGATGCCTGTCTCATTCTAGGGACCCTTTTAACGCTGTAACACTTTCACGTATGTGTTACCAACCGTGCTCAGCACCACTGAGAAATGAAGACAGAGACCAGATGTAAATAAAAGGGCTCAGTGTTGCTTTGGTTGATCAAGCAAGGAGCAAGGCAGGACTAGAGTCGCCAAGGCAAGCTCCTGAAAAAAGGGTGTTTATCATTTTATACATGTGCACCAGAAAGTAAATTCAGGGGAGTACGAATGTGTAACAGATTTCAGAGGCATGATCATGATTATGTATTAGGGTGGGGTTATGATTGTTGACAGAAAATGGCTCATCTCACCCTTTGCTTCTAAATGTCATCCAAGTTGGTCTGGAGAAGTCTTTCAGGTAACCTTTTGTCCCTTGACTTTCCTTCTGGGTTGACCTGAAGATTGTGACGGTCATTTTCGTGCATGTTCAGCAGGCCAGGTCTGGTCCTAACCAAGAGTCACCTGCTGTGATGGGGTACTTTCCCGGGAGGAAAAAGGCTCAAAAGACACAAGTTATCGGCAAGTTAATGATGGGCTTTATATGAGATACATATACTTCAACATCTCATAACCTAAGGATAGATTCTTTGGGCAAACGGGGGATTTCACAACATACAACAGCTTGGGGAGTGAGCTCATATGTTTGAAGAAATTCTACTTCAGAAGGAGTCCTTAAGGTTACTGGCGCAATTGCTTCAGATTTTCTGCTCTAAAGTCCATTTGAGTTGGGGAAGAGTTGGGTTCTTGGTGACACTGCTACTGTCAGGGAAGTACTTGGTGCTTTTAAATCAATTGGAATTAGATTCCTCTTGGTTCTCTGTAAGAGAGAGTAGGCTACTTTCTGATTGTTAGGTCCTCTCTACTTTCTTCCCCTTTATAGACTGAGAGGGCCTTAAGTTCTCAGGGCTCCTCCGGTGGAGCACAAACACCGAGTCAGAGCTGGAGATTTTCTCACCCACCTTCCATGATAAGACCCAGTCTTTTTATGGATGCAAAATATGTAAGATGCGGTTGAAATGACTCTGAGTCACAGTGACCCTAGGCACAACAGAACCACTGGCATAGTTATGCACCATCCTCACAACTGTGGCTGTGTTTGAGCCCATGGTTGTAGCCATGGTGACAATACATCTTGCTAAGGGTCTTCCTTCCCCTTTTTTGCTGAACCTACCAGCATTATTTCCTGCAGAATAACATGTCCAAAGTCCGTGAGATCAAGTCTTGCCATCTTTACTTCCAAGGAGTATATAAGAAAGATTTATTTGTTGTTCTGGCAGTCTAGGGTATATTCAATATTCTCCACCAACACTACCAAAGGCAGCAATTCTTTGGATTCCCTTAGCATTTTTCAGCGTTCGCATGTGAGGTGTTAGGATATATGGCTTGGGTCAGGCACACCTTAGTCCTAACAGCAAGGGTGGGGAACTCTAACTCAGGCTGTATCTCCATCCAAACCTCACTGCCTTTGAGTCAATTCCAACTCATAACAACCCTATAGGACAGGGTGGAGCCACCCAGTTGGTTCTGACCCATAACAACCCTATGCACAAGAGAAGGGAACACTGCCCAGTCCTGCGCCACCCTCATAATTGTTGCGATGCTTGAACCCATTGTTGCAGCCACTCTGTTTCCTGGAGGGTCTTCCTCTCACTCACTGCCCCTCTACTTTACCAAGCACGATGTCCTTCTCCAGGGACTGGTCTCTCTTGACAACACATCCAAAGTCTATGAGACCAAGTCTCAGCATCCTTGTCTCTAAGGAGCATTCTGGCTGTACTTCTTCCAAGATAGGCCTGTCTGTCTTTTTGGCAGTCCGTGGTGCTTTCAATATTCTTCACCAGCACCATGTGCAAATGCATGGGTTCTTCTTTCTGCAATGTCCAACTCTGAATATGAGGCGATGAACATCCCTGCTTTTCAATATTCTAAAGAAGTCTTATGTATCTTATGAAGATGCAATGCATCTTTTCATCTCTTTACTGCTGCTTCCAAGAGTCTTAACTATAGGTCCACGCAAGATAAAATCCATGAAAGCGCCCACCTTTATTCCATTTATCGTGACATTACCTTTTGGTCCAGCTGTGAGGATTGTGGTTTTCTTCACATTGAATTGTAAAGCATACCGAGGGCCGAAATCTTTGATCGTCATCAGCAAGTATTTCAAGTCTTCTTCACTTTCAGCAAGCAAGGTTGTGTCCTCTGCATATCACAGGTTGTTAAACCATCCTCCAATCCTGATGCTGCATTCTTCTTCATATAATCCAGCTTCTCTGATTATTTGCTCTGCAGACAGATGGAATAAGTATGGTGAGAGGATACAATCCTGATCCACATCTTTTCTCGCTTTAAACCATGCAGTATTCTCTTGTTCTGTTTGCACAACTGCCACATGATCTACACACAAGTTCTGCATGAGGACAATAACGTCTTCTGGGATTCCCATTCTTCTCAAGGCTGTCCATAGTTTGTGATGGTCCACATAGTCCAATGCTTCGCATAGTCCATAAAGCACAAGTAAACATCTTTCTCTGCTTTTAGCCAAGACCCATCTGACTTCAGCCAGGATATTTCTTATTCCAGGTCCCCTTCTGAATCCAGCCTGAACCTCTGGCAGCTGCCTGTCGATGGACTGTAACTGTTGTTGGATGATCTTCAGCAACATTTTACTTGCCCGTGATACCAATGACACAGTTCTATCATTTGAGCATTCTGTTGGGTCATATTTCTTTGGACTATGTACAGATATGGATCTTTTCCAGTCAGTTGGCCAAGTCAGGCTGTATAAGGCCCACAAAACTATCAAAAGCAGCTAATGACATGCCACCTCCAAAAGGAGCCATTCCGGCCACCACATTAGGGAAGAGTTAATGAAATATTTGACTACTATGACCTGAGACTGATGTTATAAATATTCAAATGGCCCGTGACAAAAAGAAGGTTCTCCACCCTTATCTAAAAGTGGTATCTTTGCTTTTAACACTTTCAAGAGGTCTTTTGCCTAATGCAATATGTTGTTTGATAGCTTGATTTCTCCTTTTACCCACTCCCCTTCCCCCAGGAATATACTGTTATCTGGACCTCATCGCTTTTCCTCCTCCTAAGCTTTGTAGCTCTTTACC
>NW_022103926.1:7066596-7068743 GCF_000313985.2 Echinops telfairi
TGAGAAGCCATTCAAGAAGGTAGGATGTAGAGTGAGAGGGGAGATGAATGGGGTTTTTTGGGGACTTCATAAAGTGTGAAGGTTCTGAGGCATGGACTTGGGTGGATAAGCTTACAGCTTACAGGCCCAGCTAAGGGCCCAGCTTACAGCTCACAGGAATTGACAGAGGACCAGCATAATTGGAATGTAGCACATTAAAGAAACCAGTGAGCAATGGGTTTGGGAAACTCAATGAGTCAATCAGGTATCTTGTAGAATGTGTGTGTATTACAGTGCCAAGGGAAGCCACTCAAGGCCCATAAACAGAGTAGAAAAAAAGGAAGCTGGGTTTCTGGTTGGAGAATTGGGAAGATGATGTTGAGAAATATAGAACACTTATAATCAGGGAGTGTTTTTAGGGGGAATTAAAAAAAAAAAAGAGGATTGATTTTGGACCAGCTGTTGAAGCCAGGTAAGTAAGGCAGGTGGTAAGTGAGTTTAGAGTCAAAGAAAGATCTGAGCTGGAGGGAAATCTGGAACTTGTCAGCAAATTGCTGAACTTGCATGTCTTCTCTCTTCTGAGTGCTATGAGGAACCTTCCCCATCTGTAGGCTGGTCTTAGGGCCCAGCTTACAGCTCACAATAATGATCCATTGCATTAATAGATAATTGACTCATCTGAGTCAGAAATTAAAAAGAAACCGCTAAAAGGTTTATTTCGCTTCCCCACTCAAATCTACCGATAAACTGTACAAGAAAAGGGGCAATGAGGCCTTGGGTTTAGGTCTAAGTTCACTTGTAAGCTGTTATTTGTGACCGTGAGCAAGTCCTGCTCTCTCCCAACTTCTGTGAGAATGAGGCCATGGCATCTGTTGGCCCATTTTTGAGATTCTGTTATTTTCACTATTCTAGAATGATTCCCATCCTCTTCCTGGCCTCTCCCTCCTGCATCTCTTTTTTCTTCTCCCCTTTACATTTTTCTCTTTTGCATCTGTCCTCCCCACCCCTCCTTCATTTTCTGGCCTCCCCACACCCCCACCCAGTACCACCAATACAGTCACCATGGTAATAATCTCCTGGAAGTGACATCACTGATCTCCTAGGCAACTGTTTCTAGGGCCGTGCCATCATTCGATTACCATAGCAACACTCCAGGAAGACACTTCAGCAGTGTAATGGGAAAAACAGAATTCTTGAGCATTTGGGGAAGAATATCTCTAAGAAAATATACCTCATGAGCTAGGAGAAAAAAAATTTAAGGCTTGTAAGGGAAAATGGAAACTGGCCTACAGCTGGGAAAGAGAAGCAGCTCTGGGTGAAGCCCTCCTGCTTTCCAGCAACTAGGCGGACAGTATATTACCAAACTGGGACACTTGAGAGTAAAAGGGGACACCATTATTATTATGCTGGAACACTCGGAGGAAACTAGGACATCCTCCACAAACCAGCACATGTGATCCACACCCCTTCATCCAGCAAATGCTTGTCATCTCTCCCTTATTCATCCAACAAAATGGACTTAACTCTCCCTGTGTGTTCAGCACTGGGTATACCACAGGAGCAGATCTATCCTGGGTCTCTGCCCTAAGGGAGCTGTGTGTTGGGTTCGGCCTGGGACAGGTCTCTCCGAAAGAGGGAGATGTGATAGACTGAGAACATGGCTCAGAGACTTAGCTTCCTCCGCTGTAAAATGGGGATAATAGCAGTAATAATCCCTTGCCTGTAGGTCGGTGGTGAGGCTGCACGAGATGAATACAGCATTGGCACAGGATTCCCACATAGTGTATCAACAGAGTGTTAGGGACGGTCAGAATCAGGGTAGGAAGGCAGGTGGTACAGTGGAGATAGCGTATCTCTCACCTCTCACCCCGATCCCTATACCCACTGCAGGGACAACTCTGGAAGGGGTAGGGGACTTGCAGCTGTGTCCCTTGTACCACCTCCCCTCTCAAGTTTACCAAAAAACAACCATGGTTTTGTTACTAACTAGAGGGCCTCAAATGGCAAAAACCACTTTGATCTTGAAAAGGAGGGTCCCAAACACATCCCTTCCTCATTGTATCAGTAAGGTTCAACCAAAGAAAGACAACCAGTGGAAGATATACTTTTAGAGACTTACTGTAAGGAATTGACTTATGTGACTGTGGAGGCTCACCAAGCAATTCTGC
>NW_022103926.1:7071080-7072838 GCF_000313985.2 Echinops telfairi
TCATTGCTACATCATCACTGTCATTTTGCCATCGTTACGAATCGTGATGTAACTATCTGATAGGCAGGATGTATTTTCATCGTTACAAATTGAACATCATTAAAGCATAGTGATTCATCACAAAATATGTAATTTTATACTGTGAAATATTGATTTCTCATGACAAATACATGAACTTTTGTCTTGAAGCATGGGTGTAGCATGGCTAAGTCTTGCGGGGTACTCATAGGTGGGCGTATCTGCATGTGGACGGACCACCTGGAGACGAATAGAGGGGCGGTGTCTCGGTTCCTGAGACCCTCGGAAAGAGGTGTTTTCCTGTGAAAGGGTCGTAGGACTCCCAAGAGGGTCGCGACCCACAGGTTGAGAACCACTGCTCTAAGGTGAAGCCGGGAACTTTTATGGCTCCATGGTCTTCAGGGCAACTCCAGTTCTCCACTGGGGAAGACGGGAAAAGGCCCCTGGCAAAGAGGACGCTGAGACGCTCAGCCCAACTCCTCCCCTGCCTCCGGAACGTCCTCCCGTCGTGCGCCTCAGCGTGCGTGGCCCCGCCCCGGCCCCGCCCCCAGCGCCTCGGCCGCGGCCAGCCCCTGCCTTCCCTGCGGGGCCGCCAGGGGGCGCCCCAGAGCTGTGCGGCCTGCGTGGGAGGGAAATGGGCCAGGCACCAAGACAGG
Organism: Echinops telfairi; assembly: GCF_000313985.2. NCBI lineage: Eukaryota > Metazoa > Chordata > Mammalia > Afrosoricida > Tenrecidae > Echinops > Echinops telfairi. The sequence goes on from NW_022103926.1 coordinate 7,071,755, forward strand.
CTGAAGCAACCCTCATAAGAGCTAAGTTGTCAATTCCATCAGTCAAGCAGCCTCATCAGGCAGCCCTAGTCAGTCAATGCGGTCAGCCAGTCTGTGAATCTAGTGAATTAGCCCGATGGTCAATCTAGCCTGCCAACAAGCCACTCAGTCATGCTATTTTTCCATCAGTCCTTAGTTTAGCTTCTTGCCAGACAGTCAACAGGCCATCACTGTGTCCTTGTCACCTGTGCCCTGGTACTCTGGCCTTCCAAACAGTGAGAGCAGGGGCATGGGATTCACGGGTGACAGTAAAGGGAGGAGATGTGTGGAACCTATCGCAGAGGAGGATGTAGAACAAGGACTCTCATGGCTGATGGCAGATGGGTCTTGGCTGAAAGCAAAGAATACTAGAAAGAGGTTTACTTGTGTTTTATTGACCATGTGAAGGTTTCTGAGTGTATGGATCTTAACAAACTGGCTAGCTTTGAGAAGACGGGAATTCCAGGATACCAGTACTTATTGTTCTCATTACAGAACTTGTGTATGGATCAAGAGGCAGTTGTGCGAATAGGAGAAGAGCACGCTGCATGGCTGAAAGGTTGGAACCAGGGTTTACTCTGACCATATATATTCAGTCGGTATGCTGAGCAAATCATCAGAGAAGCTGGATGATATGAAGAAGGATGTGGCATCAGGGTTGGAGGAAGGCTTATTAATAACGTGCAATATGGTGATGCTTCCACCTTGCTTCCTGAACGCGAGGAGGACTTGAAGCACCAGTTGATAAAGATCAAGGATCACAACCTTCAAGATGGATTACCACTCAATGTAAAGAAGATCAAAATCCTCACAAAGGAACCAATAGATAAGATCACGATAAGTGGAGAAAAAAATGGAAGTGGTCAAAGTTTGTCTTGTTAGGATCCACAGTCATTGCTCATGGAAGACGCAGGGAAGAGATCAAAAGGTGTATTGCACTGAGTAAATTACCTGCACAAAACCTCTTTAAAGTGGTGAAAAGCAAGGATGTTACTTTGAGGACTAAGGTGCATCTGACCGAAGTCATGATATAGATATAGATATTTATTATAAATAAATCATTTTA
>NW_022103926.1:7074357-7076073 GCF_000313985.2 Echinops telfairi
TTTCAGCTTCAACATTTTACCGTTCAAATGTGAGTCTGAGGGCCATGCATGGCTCACTGTACGGGGCATCGTGGAGGAACTTGGTCTTCACGGGTCAGAGGTGGTCAGATTCTGGCCCTTTCAGGATCTGACTTGGAGGCAAGATACCTGGTTCTGGTCTCGGCTTTGCTTCTGCACTTGGATGAACCACTTAATCATCTTGACCTCGTGTCACCGTGCAAATGGGGAAAAGAATCTTTCTAACCTGTTTCTTGCTCCGCACCTGGAGTTAAACATGCATCACCAAAGTGAAAGTGCCTTAGGGACCCGACTTTCTGGTGGCTTTCCCAAGACAGAGGGGACAATGGAAGAAAGACAATCAAGGGTACCTTGAGGTGACTGGGTCCTGGAGGAGACCATGGCCTGTTACCTTCCTTGCCTGGAAGTGTGCTCTGGACAAGTCCAGCTCTGTGGACTTCTGTTCCAGTGAAGGGTTTGAACTCCATGGTCTCTAAGGTCTGAGTTCCAGTGGAAGGCTCAGAGTTGCTCAAAGGCCGTGTGTGACTGACCAGCCTCAATGTGGGATCAAGGACACACCCTGTTGCCTTTTGACCTTGGAAAGGTGAAGGTTGAAGTTCTTGGTCATGTGTCCACACAAGTGGGGATGGGGTTGGGACCAGGGAGGGTGGTAGCTGGGTGTCAGAGCTCAGAATTCTCCTTCAGCCTAATCAGGGTGGGATTTGGTACTCTTTCTGTGAGTGTGCTCTGTCGACTCCCAGAGGACAGGGAGAGGAGAATGGGTGAGCCTGGGACATAATCTGGGGACAATGGTTCTCTCTGAGCATCAAGCCAACCTCATTCCCAGGCCTCCTCAATGGCCTAGTGAGGAGACCAGGGCAAAGCAGATTTCTTATAGGGTCTCCAGTCGGATCCTCATAGAGGATATGGCAGTAGAGTTCGTGATTCATTCGCTAAGTATTTATAGGATATCCACCTGCCAGGCTTTGTGCTAGGCAACGGGGGACAGACATGAACTGAACCAATATCCCTGTAATGGCCTGTGGAGTTGTGATAAGGGCCATGGGGGAAACAACAATGAGTAAGAATTGTGGTATGTGCCAAGAGAACAGCCAAGAGGATGCAGAGAGAGAGAGAGAGAGAGAAGTTGGGGAGTTTGGGAAAGCTCTCTGGGGAGGGGATATTTAACCTAAGACCTGGAGGGAAGGAGAGGGCCAGCGTGGAGAGGAAATGGTTAGAGTCACTCACTCATTTGTATGTTCAACAAACACATATGCAGCTTAGCCGCTATAGCAGGCTCTACTCTACTTGGTAGGAAAATAGAGATGAACGAGGGAAACCCCTTCTCATTGAGTTTATGCTTCAGAGGTTTCCAAACTTATTTGGCTTACTGCCTTCTTTCCAGAAAACAAACAAACAAAACATTGCTCAGCAACCCCCCCGACAATTAAGTACTTTTGTCCTATAGCCCACAATCCATGGTAAAGTGTAGGTATCTGCTTTTGCAGACCCCCTGGGTGGTTCCAGCATCCCTGAGGAAGTGGTATTGCTCATTATAGTATACACCAAGGGATGAAATAGAAACACACACACACACACACACACACACAATCAAATAAACTTACGAAGTAAGGAACGCTATGAAGAAAAGCAAGATTATGGAATAAAAGAAATTAAGGATGTGAGGGAAGGTCCCCCAGCTATACAAAGGTCTGGAGG
>NW_022103926.1:7078679-7079931 GCF_000313985.2 Echinops telfairi
ACTGACGTATACTTACTACTTCAATGCCCTTCTTGACTTATTAAGCAATGTATTATTCTGCAACCTGTGGCTGACATTGTTAGTGGATAGTATTGTAAGCTTTGCTTGATGACCAACTCCTGTTGTTTGTGCAAATAGTGGCACATAAGGACTTAATCGGTGCAAGTCAATAATCCATGTGTTATGATTTGCATTTAGCCTACATTTGTTCAATATTCCTTTATCAATTCTGTTTTAAATATTTCCATGGACAAATTCAATGACACTCTAAACAGAAGGACCTTAGGCTCTAATAAGATTCTCTACCATAAAATAACAAAGACGTCCTTAAGGTGAACCACAGGCAGATAGAAAACAGATTTAGGAATTCATTTGGGGCATGCGCTTCATTCTAGCTCCGATCTAAGAACAAGTAGTTCTTATGATATAGACGTGGTCCTGCATGATATGTGCCCTCACGAAGGAAACATGGAAGATATGAGTGCTATACCAAAGTGGTGAAGAAGTTAGATGGTGCCCAGCTACCAGAAAGAATAGCAACTGAAAAGACTTGTTTTCAAACAAGCAGCCATCTAAGTAAGATGTTAACTAAGCTCATATGGAAGAGGCATACCTACATCTGTGATCCAAGGAATGGAAAAGATATCATCCAAATCTGAAGGAGGGAATGTTATCTGAGCTTAAATTGTGAAATTCTGGTTTGCAGAAGGCTATGTATGACAGTGGGAGCCCAAAATACATTAGCAGGATCTACACAGGGGATAAGTCTCCAGTGATTCCTCTTTGATCATAAGTGAGAGATGGGAAAAACCTGGTTACCAGTATTGGAGAAATGATAATAGAAGATTTAAATGATAATTATTACTCTAATGGGTAAAACCTTGTCATTTGATCTTTTGGATACACTTTGAGCTTGATCTGGTTTAAATTTTTTTTTTTCCTGATTGGGACTTATCTCTGCTGTATTTTCTTACTGTTGAGCGTATTCTTGGCTCTCTGTTATGTATCTTTCTATGTTTTTCAGGATATGAAACCCAGGTTGAGTGAGTCTATAGAGACAATAACTGGGATAAGGGTTCCTGTGGGGTACGACGATGGTGGGTAGAGGGCATGACGGTGGGTAGACGGTGGGGAGCCAATATAAAGGAGTAAAATCAGGAAGAAAATGTGTTGAAAGTGATCGTGGTAGCTGTTGTACAACACTGATTGATATGACTGAACTATTGAACGGTACGATGTCTGGATTATGTTC
>NW_022103926.1:7086688-7088251 GCF_000313985.2 Echinops telfairi
AGTACCCTGGGATGACTGGCTTGCCTTTTGTAGAAAGCACCAGGGTGGGTGTGCGGGACATCATGCCGGTGCCATGGGTTGTCAGTGTGGGGTGCTCAAGGAACATGTGCCCAAATACAGGGAGAAGAATGGGGTGCGAGTAAAAATCGTGGAAGTAAAATTCATGCCAGCGTGGCCCTGTGTTAACGCGTGTAAACTTTGACCTCTGAAAAGGTAGCAGGTAACAACAGAGGAGCTCATACACTTGCAGGGGATGGGAGGGAATGGAGAACAAGATGGCTTTCCTGGTACAGGAAACAGCGGGAAAGGACAGGATTCTGGGAAGGGAAGGGGAGACACATTTGTCTAGAACAGCGGTTCTTAACCTGTGGGTCTCGACCCCTTTCACGGGGGTCTCCTAAGACCATATTTCAGATGGTCTGAGGAACCGAGACACGGGTCCTCTATCCGTCTCCAGGCCGCCTGCCCACATGCAGATACGCCCACCTATGAGGACCTGGCGTGAAGACTTATCCATGCTACAAGACAAAATGTCATTTATTTGTCATTAGAAATAAATATTTCACAATATAGTTACATGATGGTTTTGTGATGAATCACTATGCTTCAATTATGTTCAATTTGTAACATTGAAAATACATCCTGCCTATCAGATATTTACATGACAATTCCTAACAGTAGCAAAATGACAGTGATGAACTAGCAACGGAAGTAATGTTATGGTTGGGGTCACCACAACACGAGGCACTGTCTGAAAGGGCCGCGGCCTCAGGAAGGCTGAGAATCACTGGTCTGGGGTTGTGCATGTGGGGTAGAGCCGCAGATAGCGAAAGCTGGTGCCAGATCATGTGGGCCTTGCTTTCAGGTTAAGGAGATTGGATTTCAATTGGAGGCACTTAGGGGCTATTGAAAGGAGCTCTGGCGGAGCTGCCAGGTAAGCCTGCCAGGTAAGCATTGCCAGGTTGGTGATTCAAGGCCACTGGCCACTCTGCTGGAGTAAGATGAAGTTGTTGTTTTCTGTAAAGATTTCCAGCTTCAGAAATGCTGTATCGGGTCACTGTGAGTGGGAATTGACTTGATGACAAGGGTTCGGTTTTGGGCCGGGAGCTGTTGAAGGCTTTTGAGGTGGAAATGTTGTGGACAACACGGCTTAGAAAGAAGAAATCACTTGTCTGGTGATTTTGTGCTCCGAGAAGAAGAAAGAGGGGAGGGGCTCATCTGAGATTAGCCTGCAAAATGAGACAGTATGGGAAGTGTTCAAGAGCATTGGCTTTGGAGAGGGTAGGACTTGGATTTGAACCCTAGTCCTGATAAGAATGTGTGTGTGTGTGTGTGTGTTTGGTCACAGCTTTCCCTCCCTTCATTTGTAGTATTTATTTCTTGTGAAGATGGACTCTGTTTGAAATGATATAGTTTAACAAATGTAGCCAAATATTTGCCGTTTCAACAATCTTCACATGTACAGTTGAGTGAACAGAGGGCCAATCATTGTACTTCTTAGGCCCTACACTTTCTTCACCTATAAAATGATGGAATTAGTCAAATTAACTTAAAGATAATTTC
>NW_022103926.1:7089225-7090928 GCF_000313985.2 Echinops telfairi
GTGGGAGAAAGACTGGGTTTTCTACTCCCGTAAACAGTTAGTCTTGGAAACCCACAGGGCTCGCTAGGAGTCAACATTGACTCAATGACGGTGCGTTTGGTTTTTTGGTTTTATATGCATAGCATAGCATATATACTAATATATGTGATGCTAGGTCACCAAGGAGACATCATTAGGCTGCGATCTGAGTAAGGGGTTGCATGCCACGCTATTCTTTCTACAACTGTTGGCTGCTCAGAGCAATCCCATCATGGAATTGTTTACATTATATTAGGTTACATTACGGGTGAGGCTTACACTGCCAAATGACTAAAAATCCTAGCCCAGACGAATTGACCCCTAAAGATGAGGCTATCTGCTCTTGAAAGATGGATAGTCTTACCCCTCTCCACCCTGTTCTTTCCTTGTCCCCCGCTCTCCGTGAATGTGCTGGGTGGGGTGGCTGCAGGCAGACGCTAGGAGGAGGCAGCAGCAGCTGTGGAAGTGGAGGCAGCAGCGGGAGATGGGAGGAGGTCGTGACCATGGCCATGGCAGTGTCAGTGACGATGGCGTGACTGGTGGCAGTGTGCAAGGATGAAAAGGAGTTCCCCTTTGAAAGGAGACCAAGTCTCCTTGACATTGAGGACACCCCGAAGATGGTGATGGCGTTTCCTGACAAGGTGCTGTATCTTGATGGGCATCAAAATAGTGGTGCACAACTAAAGCGGCCAAGTGAGCTTAAGCAACCAGAGCCAGCATTTCCATGGTGGTGATATGATAGCACATGAAATCTTGAGTGCCCTCCCTCAGTTTGTCCCATGTGTTGGCTGTCATCGCAGTGTGGAGAGCCTCTTTTTCCTAGCGTGTAGAGCCTGGAAATCCTGCCTTTGACTCTCTGCTAGGAGGACCCAAAGGTTTTGAACCATGTGCAACTCGAAGCTGCATGACCGATGCAAGAAGCTCTAGACGTTATTTTATGCACATGCGTCCAAACGAAGTGACATGATACCGGTCTTCCGAAAAGTAGGAACATGAGATGTCACTGACACTCCTTCGACGGACACAAGCCCAAACCTTCGGATGCAGGGAGCATAGCGGTGTCCGTTCTGAGAAGTTAGATCGGATAGGAGGAGTAATGAAGACCACAGGAGGGACAGCAAGTGGAGCATCATTTCCTATTGTGGACCTTCCCAGGGAACAGTAGTCAGAGGTTGTTCGATGGACATATGGGAATTAATGCCCCAGGACTGCAGAGATGAAGTATTTAAAAAAAATCATTTTTGGGGGCTCATACAGCTCTTATCACAATCCATCCATCCATCGTGCCAAGCACATTTGTGCATATATTGCCATCATCATTTTCAAAACATTTTCTTTCTGAGTCCTTGGTATCAGTTCATTTCCCCCCTCCCTCTCCATCCCTCATGAACCCTTGATAATTTATAAAAATTTTTTTCATGTCTTACACTGACCGATGTCTCCCTTCACCTACTTTTCTGTTGTCCGTCGCCCTGGGAAGGGGTTATATGTCTATCATTGTGACCGGTTCCCCTTTTCTCCCCCCACCTTCCCCTTCCCCTTCTGGTATCGCTACTCTTATTATTGGTCCTAAGGGTTTTAGCTGTCCTGGATTCCCCGTGTTTCCAGCTCTTATCTGTACCTGTGTACTTGCTCTGGTCTAGCTGGATTTGTAAGGTAGAACAAGGGTGGTAGTGGGGGTAGGG
>NW_022103926.1:7092192-7102561 GCF_000313985.2 Echinops telfairi
AGTGAAGAGAATGGATGCTAAGAAAATACGTACAGCTCAAGAAGGTCTGGCCTTCCTGGGAATTCAGGAAGGGAATTCATATACCTGGGTGTGGGGTTAAGGGTTGTTTTGTGGGGTTCCCTCTTACCCTTAACCCCACACCTGGGCATATGGAAACTGTACAAATTCTGGCAGCAAACAAAACAAAACAAAACAAAACACAGCAGCCCTCCGAGCAGACAGGCAGATGTGGCAGATTCTTTTCCATCTTTATGTCGATGCTTTACGAAACAGCTTTGAGCTGACTGCAGAAGTACAGAGTCTAGGCGATTGGAGCACATTTGTGAAGAATTTTCAGAGGAGGAATGAGTAAGAGAACTCAAACCAGAGGCGCCCCAAATGGATACATAGATGATAAAAACAAGTGTGTGTGTGATATTCCTTCTTCTTTACCCACAGCAGTTGACAAGGAAGTCAGCCAAGAGAAGAAAACCAACTTCCTAGGCAATAGGTGCAAAGCTTGTGGCCGTACCGAGGATGGCGACAGTTGCATAGAAGTCATTGCCACCATTGGAAACATATCATGTACCTGTCCGAGCAGGGGACATCCTCTTCTTTTTAAAAGAGACAAACTGTGTTATTAACCCATCATGGACTGTTACCTACAGAGTATATGTGTACTTGCTTTTGCATGGAGAAAATGGTTTATCAGTATTCATAAAACAATTGCTGGATGTAGGAATTATAGTAGCCAACTCTCTTTTCAGACCAACTGTGTATCTCTAGATAATAACATTGCATTCTAATGGAACATTAGAATGGCACAATGGAACATTCTAATGGAACAATGTTCTAAAGGAACATTGCATTCTCCTCTCTAACTCTGGAGTCAGAAATGCTTATAGAAATAAACGTGAGGAATTTGTAAGAAGCTAAAATATGTTAAGGCAAATATCTACGAAATGGGAACAGAAACCTCTTTGGTTTCTCATCATCTATAAACAACTTCTCCAAGCATTTGGAAAATCAGCGTAGAGGTAAATAAAGACCTGCATACCACCCCCCTCACCCCTGTTCTTGCAGTCAGCCACTCCTGAGAAATGATGGAGCCGCGGCTGTTAGGGAAGAGCACCCTAACACCTGAAGCTGATACATAAGCCTTGGTTTTTCAGCTCAGGTTGCTGGCTTGAATACATCGCTTCCTCTAGACTCTTCACTAGTGCATGTAAGCCAGTATGTGTTAGTACAATCTTCTCCTTCAGATCTGCAATCTGCTCTGTGAGGGGCACGTTGTGACGATCCATCGCAGATACATTGACTATGGCTTTTATTTTTAAGAGCTAGCTTCCCATTTTGTACTGGACAGACCAACACCTGTCAAGGCAGCACCAGAAGCATGGGTAGACTAGAAATGGACACCCAGATCAAGCCCACAGGAACTACAGAACAGAGGGCTGTAAATACCGTTTTTGAGGGAACCTTCAAGGCCACCAATAAGGGCCTTCCCAAATGAACTTGGCTTGTGACTCTGAAGAAGACCACAGCCCCGAGGGATGGCGATAGGTCCCAGGCAAGGTCCAGGGAGTTGGCAAGCGCGGCGTGACACAGCGTGCAGGGGTACACGGCCCACCTTTCAGGCTGATGCACGGAGCCGAGGGCAAGGACCCGCATCTCTTCTGTATCCCAAGCTGTGGAGCTCTCGAGAATCTTCGCCCGCAGCCTTCTGAGCGCCACCCACACAAAAGTCTCCGCGCGGCAACTCTACGTGTGGACGATTTCTGTGCTCATCACTGCGAAGACAAAGAGGGTGATGGGATGGGGATAGTTGTGTTGAATGGGGACTGGATGGGCAAATTCTGAAAACAACACCAGGGGAAAAAAGAAAATGCCGAAGAAGAAGAAAAAAGAAAAGCCAGATGTTGCGATGTGCTGAACATGATCCCAAAGCTTAGAAACTGTATTACAGATCCAGGGGATTGAGAGATCTCGGGAGCTAAGGTGCACACGGTGTTTCACTGTGACAAGATTAAAGATACGGTTGCAGCCCTGAAAACCATGGGTGAGCCCCTGTGTTGGTCCGAGCACAGGGGGAACGCGTCACAGTTTCCAGAACCTGCAGAAAGGTCGCTTGGTTCTGGTTCTGGAAAAGGTGCCAAGAGCTTAGTTGAACTCCTTGATGCGTCTGAATGTCCTTCACATGAGGAAATCTTTATCTCGCAAGATGAAATACAGCCATTCATTGCTAATTACCATTCTTTCTACAATCTTTCTATTTCATGGAATAAATACGACCACTTAGATGACCACAAGAGACCCATTGGTCCTGACTGGTGGACAATGACCGGAGCAAAGTAAATAAACGGAAGAGCATCGTCTTTCAATGAGACATTGACTATTGCACCTTCTCTCTTTTAAAAAATTCTTAATTTAGTGACCTATCGCAGCATTTTATCTTAATTCAGTGTGATCCCTTATTGTTTGGGGAGGCGGTGCATGTGCCCTCATTTGCTTGCTCTTTCTTCGGTGTGTCTGTATTTGCGTGCCTGCGCAGCCTGCATGCATCTGATTTAAGCCGTCTCTCTGCATGACTTGTTTCTCTTCCCGGGGAACTTACCAAAGCAACCCAGTGGCAAAAGGGAACGTTGCACAGGAATGACAATGAGCTAAATATATGGTTTTACAGAGGAGACATTCCGTGTGAAATGTTTGGGTGGGTAATTACAGTACAATGGGCAAAAGTTAAAGAATATTTATTAATGTGCATAGTTAAAAATTAGATCGATAGTCTTGGAAAAGGGGTCACAGTTAGTTGGAGTGGACTTGATGGCAGTGGGTTTGGGGGTTTAAAAAGGTTTTGGGTGCTTTTCTTTACCACTCTAAGGTCTATGAGAAGATGCTCGTCTAGGAAATGGCAGAGTAGTAGCTGCCATTTTCAGGACCTTTAAACCGAATCTGCTCCACCATTCCCTCAGCCGGCTGCATAAGAACATAGCTTTAAGCAGACATTTTTTGGTGGGTGTATGTTTTTCCTAAACTAGATCAGTCAATAGCCTCACTTGGTATTTTAAAAATGTAACCATTTCATTGATCTATAATTCTCATTTCATACAATTCACTGATTTTAATATATTATAAGGAGTTGTGCGGTGGTCACCACAATCAAATTTAGGTCATTTTCTTCATTCTTATAACCTCCCCTCTCATAACTCCAAAGCGGTGTACAGTTATTATTTCTATAGATTTACCTATTCTGGATTTTATATAAACAAAATCATATCAACAAAACCCCAACAGCAACCAAATATAATACAGATACGCCTCTGTCCAAAGAAAGCAGAAAACCACAAAAACTAGAACAAATAAATGGGCCAAAAAGGAAAACAAAAGGAAAGGTATTTAATTTTTAACCTAATTGTATCTATAGTGCTTTACCTTCCAACGTATGCTGTCTGAGAACAGAACTCTTCACAATCCTGGTCAGTTTAGTGGAGGCTGAATCTATGTGAGGACTCTGTGAAGAGATTTTGAGCATTCATTGTCATTCATAGCCTCGTGCAAACTGAGTGCTCAGAAATTAAGCACTAATACAATTCCCTCCTCGGGTTTTGGATTTTATTATTTATAATCCTTGGCTCACACAGGTTGATATGCTCCTTTAATGTAAACTTAGATGGTTGCTTGTTTTAAGAAAAGCCCCTTTGACTCCAAACACTTTTCTTTCTTGGGATTCCGCACTGGGAAATACTGAAGCTGATTTAGATAGAAGTAGAAATGAAAAAGAATGACTATACCAAGAAATCCTAAGAAGTAGAGTTCACATGTGACAAGCTACATGCAACCTTAGATTATTCTGTGCTGATAAGTTGAAATATGTTTAAAAGAGAGGAGATGGATCTGGAGGACTGGACATACAGACATTATGCCAATTCAGTTCCACAGACACTGTGAGTTAGTGTCATATAATTGTTACCAACAGACATTTACAAATCATTCAAAGAGGTAAATGGCTTATGTCTGGGTTGACTAGAGAAACAAATTTATAGACACTCATGTGTTTAAGAGACAGCTTTCTATCAAAAAGCAATTGTATATTAAGAAAACATCCCAGTCCAGTCCAGATCAAGTCCATAAGTCCGATATTACCCCATGTCGATACTAGTCCATAACTTCCTCTTCAGACTTACGCAACACATGCAATGATGCAGAATGGAGGAAGATCACAAGCCAGTAGGTAGAAAGTCTTGTGGATCCAGTGGTGGTGGAAGCATCTTAGTGCTGGCGTGAGTCTCCACATGGCTCCTCCAGTTTCAGGGCTCTGGCTCTATCAACGCAGCTTCATGTGGCTTGTCAGTAGGAAGAGGAAGCAGAGAGTGTATCTGGCCTCCATTGAGCTATTTATCTCCCTTGTGCCTCCATATGAGGTCATTAAGCTGTGACCTGATTGACAGGCTAGAACCCACCCCTTTGCTAGTTGACAGGAGATTATGTTACTGCCACTACATATTTCCCAACGACCACATGGCTAATTTTGGAGGTTAAATCTTTAGATGACATTATACTAGTAGTACTGGCTTGTGACTTGGGGAAAGTCAGTCTTTAAGCCTTATTTTCTAGAATGACAGCTTATTTGAGATTTATTCACACACAGTGTAATTTACCCATCTAAAGGATATAATTCATAGTAGTTAGAATATTCATAGGGTTGTGCAACCATCAACACAGTGAATTTTACTTTCTTAAAAATTGAGATGTAATTCACATACCATAAAGTTTACCTTTTTAAAGTGTAAAATTCAGTGGTTTTTAGTGTATTCACAAGGTTTTGCAACCACCTCCATTACTCCCAGAAAATTTTCATCACCCCAAAAGAAAAATCCTTCCTCATTAGCAGTAACTGCCTATTTCCTCTTCTTTCATCCTCTGACAAACACTAATCTTCTGTTTCGATTTGCCTATTGTGGACATTTCATAAAGATGAAATCATACAATATGTGATCTTTTGTGTCCGGCTTCTCTCACTTAGCATAATGGTTTCATGGTTCATCCATGTTACAGTGCATATCAGTACTTCATCCCCTCTTTAAGGCTAATTAATTTTTGTTTATCCATTCACTAGTTGAAGACATTGGCTTCTTTCCACTTTTTGGCTATTATAAATAATACTGTTATAAAAACTCGTGTACAGATTTTTGTTGTTTAGACATAGTTTTTCATTTCTCTTGGGTATATAGGTATGAGTGGGATTGCTAGGTCACATGATACTTGTGAACTACAACTCAACAAAAGGAAAATCAAAATCCTCACAATGGGACCTATTAGCAACACTAAGATAAACAGAGAAAACATGGCAGTCATTACAATTTTCATTTCACTTGGATGCATAATCAATTTCCATGGAAGCAGCAGTCAAGAAATCAAATGACATATTGCAGTGAGAAAATCTTTTGTGAAAGACCTCTTTAATGTGCTAAAAACCCAAGAAGGTCACTTTGAGGACCAAGATGTGCCTGACCCAAGTCATGGCCTTTATATTCACCTCATATACATTTGAGCACTGGAAAAATGAGTAAAGAAGACGAACGAAGAATTTATTCATTTGATATATGGTACTGGCGAAGGATGATAAATATACAATGTACTGCCAAAAGAAAGAGAGATTCTATTTTGGAAGAAGTTCAGACAGAATGTTCCTTATAAAATGGCTAGATTTTATCTCATGCACTTTGGACAGATTGTCACGAGAGACTGTCTCTGGAGAAGGACGCCATGCTTGATCAAGCAGCGTGTCAGAGAAAGAGGAAGACTCTCAAGGAGATAGCATGACACAGTTGTTGCCACAATGGACTTGAACATGGCCATGGTGGTGAGGCTGGTGCAGGATGGGGAAGCCCTTCATTCTGTTGCCGAGTTGGCACAGACTCAATGGCACTGAATAAGAACAACAGCCTGAAAATGTTTTTTTTTTTCTTTTGAGAAATTCCCAGATGGCTTTCCAAAGTAACTGCATGACTTTACATTTTCACCAGCGATGTATTGTTTTGTATTTCTCTAATGGTAAATGGTGCTGAACATCTCTTCATGTTTATTGGCTATTGTCTTTTTTGGAGAACTGTGTATTACGAAAATGTCTTATTTGCCTTTTTTAAAGTGAGATATTTGTCTTTTTATTGTTCAGTTTTAAAAACAGTATAGCTATTGGACCTTTATCATATACATGGTTTATAAATATTTGCTCCCATTTTATGGGTTGTCATTTTACTTTCATGACACTCATTTTTGAAGCACAAACGTTGATAACTTTCATGAAGTCCAAGTTTTCCTTGGCTGCTTATTTTTGGTGCCATACCTAAGAAATCACAATATCACACAGATTTACATCTGTGTTCTCTTCTAAGATGTTTATAGTTAATTTTGAGTTAATTTTTATATATGGAGTGAGGTGGGGATTTGTTTTTATTCTGAATGTGGAAAGATAATTCTTTCCCAATGGGATTATCTAATTATTCTTGCAAAAAACTCAATTGGCCATCAATGTAGTTATACCACTTATTAACTGTGTAATTTAAGCCTAGTTTCTCATCTGTGAAAGGTTAATACAAAGATCCATGACTGACTTATCCATACAGTGAGTGCTTCATGCTTATGATATCTTAGGGGGTTCAGGGGAATGCTTCATTTGATTTTAAAATCAGAAGAAATAAACTTTTCGTTCAAAGAAAATATTTTGGCATCCGACATAAACATATTCATCTTTATTGACATATTTGTAAAATATAACTTTAGATAAAAATTTTTAATGGTAGAAGGGGACTATAAGATCCACAGTCTCTAAGACCCTATCCTCATAGGGCTAACCATGATAGTCCTGAAAAACACCAAATGTAGGGTTGCCCCATAAAGGCACATCAGTAACTGATCAGTAGTTAGAGGGGAGTCAAAATAATCTTCCTCAGCTGCCTGGGCTCCCTTAACAGAAGGGCAGTGGTCGGCTTTTCTGCTCTACTGGCACCTTGGCCAGATGGTGAATTATTGACTACATAAACTCATCAGGAAGCCACCCAGTAAGCTCAAGAGAAGGTCAGAACTAAGGAGCTGCCCCTTTGCCCTGATTTCCTGCTCTGACACCTCTGTCTCTGGCAGAAAGAGTTGCTGAGGTGAAGAGGAGAGAGCAAGGAAGGGACACTTGGCCTCAACAGCTGGCTGGCTTGGTAACAGTTCATTTTTGTGATCTCTCTACTCTAAGGGGAAGCCTGATGTCTACCTTGGAGGAGAAAACAATTTCCATGCAAGGAGATTGAAATGGCATTAATAATCCCAGAAAGTTGGGCAATGAGTAATGAAGACAGAAGAGGAATAAATGCCTTCAAAATAGAGTAAGAGTGAAGAACATTAAATGTACCTTGGACTGCCAGGACTCGTAGGGTTGCTATGAGTTGGGACTGACTTGAAAAACATGAAAGCAACGGTAACGACAATAATCCAAGAACACGGATGTTGATTTGATTCCAGTTCATGGGGACTCCATGCGCACTGGAGTAGAGCTGTACCAGACAGGGTCTTCAATGGCTTTGGGTAAATAGTTTACCAGGACTTTCTTCTGAGGGGCTTCTGGGTGAACTGAAACTTCCCACCTCAGTTAGCAGGTGAGCTTGTGTGTTTAATTTTGACAATTTTATTGGCAGACATTCGCATATAATTCATTGTTTTAAGCATGTTAACAGAGGGTCATATAATCATCACTACCATCAGTTCTGACATTTTTTTCTTCATTCTTGTGATCATTATTTTGTTGTTCAGGCTGTCCAGTTGCTTCCTACCCATAATGACCCTGAGTACAACTGAACAGAACACTGCCCAGTGCTGTACCGTCCTCACAAGTCTTATGTTTGAGCCCATTGTTACAGCCAATGAGCCCATCCATCTCTTTGAGGACCTTCCTTTCTTCTGTGGCCGCTCTGCTTTACCAGCATCAGGTCCTTCTCCAGAGGCAGGTCTCTCCTGATGACATATCTAAAGTGCATGTCTTGCTAAGGAAGTCGCAGCATCCTTGCCTCTAAGGAGCATTCTGCCTGTACTTGTTTCCCCCAAGATAGATATATTTGTTCTTTTGGAAGTCTGTGGTCCTTTCAATAGTCTTCAATAGCATCATCGTTCCAATTCATCGATTCTCTGGTTTGCCTTCTTCAGGGGTCAACTTTCACATGCATAGGAGGGGATTGAAAATACTGAGTCCAATCAGTACTGTCTCATTCCATCATCCGCTATGGCGTTGCTCAGCATCAAGGCCCACCTTCTTGGCAAGGAGGAAGCCTTGAGTTGCACTATTAAAAGATTCTATGGACAAAATATTAAGCCATGTGGGGTGCATCTAAAGAAGATACAAAGACTATACAGAGTCACAGGACCAAAAAAGATCGAGCTGACAATCATTTCAAGAAGTAACATATGAGCAAGAATCAATGGTATTGAAGTACAAGTTCAAGTTGCTACAGCATGACAGACTAACAGGCGAGTGGTGGACAAATTTGTCCAAAAGGACAAACAAATCATTCTTGGAAGAAGTATGGCCAGAGTGCTCTTTATTTATTTATTTTTCTGTGGAAAAGTTAATATATTGGAAGTCCTTCAACTCACCAGTGCTGCTGTGTCCAAGGTCAAGGAAACAAACAGCTGAGTCTTCTGTAGTTCAATGCAGGCAGCCCAACAGACTGCTCTTTAGAGATAAGGATGGCGAGACTTTGTGTGACCTACTTTGGACACGTTGTCAGGAGAGACCAGTTCCTGGAGGATGACATCATACATAGTAAAGCAGAGGGGCAGCAAAAAAGAGGAAGGCTCTAAACAACAACATCATTCACGAACATGGTATATTCTTCCATTTGTGTAGTCCCTTTTGTTTTCTTGTAATAGTGCTTTGTAGTTTTCTGTGTACAGGTCTTTTGTTTCTCTGCTTAGGTTTATTCCTAAGTGTTTCATCTTCTGTGTGGCTATTGTACACGGTATTGTTTTCTTGATGTTTTACTCAGAGCTCTCTTTGCTGGTATAACGAAACCAAGTGGTTTCTGCTTGTTAACCTTGTATCCTGCCACTTTACCAAATTCCCCTATTGTTTCAAACATCTTTTTGTGGCGTCATAGCATCTGTAATTAGAGTTTCTCTTCTTCTTTGTCCAGTAGGATTTTCTTGACTTCTTGCTGTTGTCTGATGGTTGTGGTTAAGACTTTGAGCACAATATTGAATAAGAGTGGGATGAGGGAGCAAACCTTTCCTGATTCCCATTCTCAGGGGCAAACGTTTTTAGTTATCCTCCATTGAGAGTGAGGTTGGCTGTTGCTTTCTTATTTACTGCCTTTATCATGTTGAGGAATTTTCCTTTTATGTCTATTTTGTTGTGTGTGTGTGTGTGTGTGTGCGCGCGCGCGCGCGTGTGTGTGTGTGTGTGTGTGTGTGTATTTTATCAGAAACGGGTATTGGACATTGTCAAACGCCTTTCTATATCTCTTGATAGGATCACATAGTTCTGATTATTTGTCTTGTTTATGTGGAAAATTACATTGATTTTTCCCTTCTAATGTTGAAATAAATGCTCTTGCATCCCTGGAATAAATCCCACTTAATCATGGTCAATGATTTGTTTGGATATACTGTTGGATCCTTTGGCCAGAATTCTGTTGGGAATTTTGGGGTCTATTCTCATGTGAAACAATGTCTGGAATTTTTCTGTCTTTGGGGGAATCTTTGCTTGGTTTTAGTATCAGGGTTGTGCTCACTTCAGAGAATGAGTTTGGGAGTTTGCTGTACTCTTCTATATTCTGGAATAGTCTCTGTAGCATTAGCAGTGGCTCTTCACTGATTACTTGGTAGAATTCCTCTGTCAAATCATCTGGTGCTGGGATGTTCTAGACTGGAAGTTTCTTGAGGACATGTTCTATTTATTCTTTACTTTGGGGACTGTTGAGGTTTTCTACATTAATAGGTGTTAATTTGGGTAGGTACTATGTTTTTAGATATTGGTCAATTTCTTCCTGGTTACAGGCCTTTTGGAGCAAAGTCTTTTGTAGTAGTGAGTTATTATACTTTGTATTTCATGTGGATCTGTTGTGAGGTCACCCTTTTCATCTATAAGTCTAGATATTTGCATCTTCTCTTTCTTTTCTTTTATTACGTTTACCACTTTTGCTAATCCTTTCAAAGAACTTCTTGTTTATCTTTTCCATGTTATTTTTCTGTTTTCCAATTCATTGATTTCTGCTCTAATATTTATGGTTCTTTTCTTCTTTTTTAGAGGGTTTATGTTGTTGTTGTTCTAGTTGTTGGTGTTGTGTTAAGGTGTTGATTTTTGATTTATCCTCTTTTTTCATGAGTGTGTTAATTGCTGTAAATTGCCCTC